>NC_139042.1:102289470-102889470 GCF_965140915.1 Aythya marila
GAGAAGAGAAGGATCCAGAAGACCTTATAGTGGCCTTCCAATACCTAAAGGAAGCCTACAGGAAAGCAGAAGAAAGACTCTTCATCAGTAAGTGATAGGACAAGTAATTGATAGGACAAGGAGTAATGGCTTTAAGTTAAAAGAAGGTAGGTTTAGATTAGATATAAGAAGGAAATTCGTTGTTGTGAGGGTGGTGAGGCACTGGAACAGGTTGCCCAGAGAAGTTGTGGATGTCCCATCCCTGGAAGTGTTCAAGGCCAGGCTGGAAGGGGCTTTGAGCAACCTGGTCTTAATGGTATATATGTGCTCATGGCAGGGGGGATGGAACTAGATGATCGTTTAGGTCTTTTCCTACCCAAACAATTCTGTGATTCTATGAATTTTATGCCAAACCTCCTAGCAATTCATGACAGTGCAGACGTATATTCTGCTTGCAAACTATCTAAAAAAAAAAACAAAACACACAAAACAAAACCAACCAAACAACAACAACAAAACAAAACAAAACAAAACTAAACTAAACTAAAAATGATCAGTCATTTTGGAAGTCAACATTACTTTGCCAGTCCTTGCTGAATCACCAGAAAAACCTTACTTGAAATACCTTACTTGAAATATAGTTTAGTGTTTTTCCTTCAATGGTTGCACAAATGCAAATACTAGCACAGTATAAAACTGACAGAGCATCGTGCCACGTGTCCCACAGGCATAACTTGAGGCATAAGAGCTTGGTCTGAATTTTATGGTTCTTTGGTTGACCAAAAGCTTGGGGCAGCTAAACAGCAGTTTTGGATTTTGATGTTCAAAATGCACATCTACTCCATATCTGCTGCTTGTCAGATTTGACAATGACAAAGTTCCAGCACAACTTCTCACAAAAGAATGCAAATAAGAAGTCTATCTGGTGTGCTGAATGTCACAAACAGAAAGCAGAAGTCAGAATAATATTCATAATTTCTAATTATCATAGTATATGTACTTCAGAGGTTATGTTGAAAATGCACGACATTATGGTTTAAATAACAGTTTTTGGTGTACAAAGCAATTAGGACAGCTCATGATTAGTCAATGAAGGTACTATGTTTAGGGTACAACTTAAAACTTGACAATTTGCTGCATTAATATAAGGCAGTGGCTACAATGAATATGTCTGTGTGGGCTAATCCCAACCCACCGAGCAAAAAGGTACCCGGTGGTATATTCACGTCATAGCCATGATGTTATCTGAAGAGTGTTAAAGAAAAGAATGGCTGGATACATTAGTGTAATTGAAGGTTGAAGGGTGGGGTGGCAGACAGGAACTGTGCTATCAGAAGAGAAACTACTACTTTATTCATGGCTGTCTCCTTACAGATAGCAGAAGAAACCCGAGCTGGATGCTTAACAACATTTTAAACATAAAAAAAATGAAAATAAAAAATGTTTTCTCTTAGGAGGTAAGTCATAAACTTAATTCCCTGTCATATCCTCTGAACAGCTAATAAATGCTAAATCTGTTCTTCATAAATATTTCATTGTAAATGTAAATAAATACAGAAATAAGTAAAATTTTAAAAATTACAAATTGTTCCCGTGAGTACTCCTAGGTTGGTTGCACAAGGCTTGGACTACCAAGAATGGAATTTTTAGGGAACAGATGTTGCTTGGATGTTTGAGGCAAACAATTTTATATATGTTTCAGTTCCTCCAGTGTGGAAGTCATTGTCAGTCACTTCATCTAGACATATTTGTGTGGGGGAGATGTTTCTGTGTCAGTTACAAGCTCTACATTAAACAGATTTCTCCTAGTAGGATGATCTTCAGGTATTACAAAGATTTAATGTCAGTGCTCAGAATTCTGGCTCTTAGTTAAATCTGACTAAGTCAATGTGAAGCAATAATGTGGATAACTTTGGTTAATATCACTGTAAAGTATTCTCAGATTTTATTGCCAGTTTCCTTTTCTGAAAATGCTGTCTTTCAGGCAAAAGGAGTGACACAGTTGATTCTGGAGAATATCACTGATCTCCATATAACATAAAAATATTGTAGGCTGGTATTTATGGAGTAAACTGCATGAATATATTCATTGATTTGAGCATCTTCCTTAGCTAGTCACTTTTGATAAATTATTTATTTTTACAGTGACATTGTATTAACTCACCTACTAAATCTTATTAAAATTTATTGATAATTTATTAAAATATATTCATACATTCTCAAAAACTTTAAGCAGAAATATGAATTTATCCCCATCTCTTCTTTATACCTCATCTTGTCTTTCTGATATTAGCTTCTGCAATTCTCTTATTTATCCATTAAACTCCTTGAACCTAGAGCATATCTAGCTAATGGAATGTAAATATTACAACGTGCCTCTTAAAACTATGTGTTGAGTAAAAGCCCTTTTATTTAACTAAACACTTTTGTAGTATGTTGTTTGTAAAACCTCTTTACACAGTATTCACCCAAATAAATAAAATGTTACGTTATATAAACTACTTTTATAGACAGAGTTTTTGCTGTTACACCCTGCTGGGAGTTAACTGCAAAAAATTTCTTGGAAGACAGTGCCCATTGTTTGGTATACACTTTCAGAGAATGAATAGTCAATGGAGACACAGCTCATTACCTCATGCAGTATTCAGCTGACAAGGGAATGAACATTTAGAAATAAATGAACATCGTACTAGTTATGATATTTCAACCTGCTCTTGGTTATGGATTTAGGCAGAAGAATATTTCAAATAATACAATCAATACCAAAGAAAATTTTGTGAGGCAAAACAGTTTCTTCGGGCCATGAGAAGGTCAGATAATTTTTTTTCTGGCCTAGAAAAGTTATTGTATTGTGAATTTAAGTGTAATCTATACATTCCATCACATCATTGATGGCAAGTATTCTGGGCCTGCACATAACAGAGGCGTAGAAGAAGATAACCAGCTCTTCATATCTGCAAATTCCTCAGCAATGGCCGTGTTCCAATTCTTTGTTATCATGTAAGAATTCCAAGTTGCCTATTACTGTGGTCTCAAAGGTCATTTTTGTAGATTTAGGTCTTTTCCTTTGCACAGAGACCTGCTCAGCTGGGATATCCTGCACAGTGCTGTTTCTTTATTGATAAATATGCTTCCTTTCAAATTTCTCAGTCACTGATACCTAAGTTTTATGAAGTCCTCAGAGCTTAAAACATGAAACTAATGAAAAACTACACTTACTCAGGCTGTATTTAAGTAAAATTAAACTGCTTGAAGACTTGAAAGGACCTTAGGCTGAACACATTTTTTACAAAGACTGTTACTTATAAATTTAAGTCTGGTATCTTGAAGGTAAAATTTAGAGCTGTAAACATTTTAAAATGGCCTTTGGTCACTTTTAAACATTTTGTCATTTTTCACATATGATTAATGGACTAACTGATGAAAATTGCTAGTGTCACTCAATCTTTCTATCATTGTTCAACTTTAACAAATATTTAATCAAGTAAAGAATATTCTTTATGATCTTAATATTTTCAGGATAGAATCACCTTCACTATTTCTTGCAATATTGAATGAAAGAGTTACACAAATATCACTACAAGAACTGATTGCAAATCAAAAAGTTCCTCCAGAAACAATGTTCCTCCCAGTCTGACTAACATCAGCTCCTGTAGAAAAATAACTCTTTCACCATGAATGGTGACAGATAACACATTGTACATCTATAAATGATATGTCTGAACGATTGAGAT
The DNA here is from genome assembly GCF_965140915.1 of Aythya marila. Taxonomy (NCBI): domain Eukaryota; kingdom Metazoa; phylum Chordata; class Aves; order Anseriformes; family Anatidae; genus Aythya; species Aythya marila. Next base: position 102,293,184 of record NC_139042.1, read on the forward strand.
GAGGGTTAGCAGTTTCCACAGACATCAGTTCCAACCTAGCAGTAGCGTGATGGTGGCAGAGAAATAGGGGTAGAGTGAGGAAGCAAAAGAGAAAGACTGAAAGAGAGAGTTAAAGAGCATGAGTACTCTTTTTCTTAAAACTGTTCATTTTGATTCGTTAAGAAAGAAACATATGAAACAAAATGATCATAAACACTAGTATTCTTCCTGCTTCCTGGCAAGGAAGAGAAAACATCCATGGTATTTTGGAGAAAGATCCCATAGTACATTTCTGTCCCACTGTACTATAAATTAGAAATAGACAAATTAAATTAAATTATAAATGTGAATTTCTTTCTCTTTACTGTATGAGAGCCTAAGCAAGAAGATAGAAGGAATTTTTATCTACAATAAAGCCAGAGATCTAGTGTCTTTAATGTTAAAATCATTCTGTATTCATTATATTATTGTTACTCTAAAGTAACTGAACTGAATTCATTTTCTGACAGTAAACTGCAACTGATGAATCAGAGCAGCAATTTCTATTAACTATGGCATCATTTCCACTATAGTAAGTTAATTTTAGAACGAAGTATTTTTGATTTTTTTAATCAACTGTTAATCTGAGGCATCCAAAACTGTAGGAGAGTAGACAGAATAGTGCAGATGGAAGTGAATGCTTACCTATCCAAATACCACAGTGAAAAAATATTTTACATATATATATATATATTACAAAAAGAAAGTATTCTTGGTAAATTTTCAGATACCTTCTTTTTAGAAATGCAAACATACAAACAAAAATAATAATAATAAAAAGCGCATGCCCACATGCTATTATTTGTTTCAAATTAAGATTCTTCACCTTGTGCAGATGAGCCAGATGTGAGAAATCTGATGATAACACCAAGCATTAGATCACTAACATGAAAAGAACTTTAAGTCACTATAATATTAGACAACAGTCTTAATCATATTTCTAGAAAAAAAAAAAAAAAGAAAAAAGAAATAAATAAACTAAAAAAAAAAAAAACACCTTTGTGGAGGTCAAACTTCACTGAGGATTGAATAGCTCTTAAGTATCCACTTTTTAGTATAGCTATCTTATGCAGTAAAAATCTTGTGATTATCATGTGTTCAAAACAGAAGAAAGATCAGAGTTTTGAGAGGATGACCATGAGGAAGAGAGGTTTGTTTGTTTTTTAGCCATCTTCTTCAAATTGAAATACATATCATAACATTTCACAAGAGGATAAATGTTGATATAGAGAAGGCTTCATTTTAAGCAGTGTAGGTTTAGTTTTCTAAAATAAACAGCACAACCATTTGGTCTGTCTTCTCAGTTTTTTCACCATTAAAAGCCTCCAATTTCTAACCTATGCTTGCTGAGGAATGTTTTTTAATTCTGTGATGCTCTTTACATGTTACATGTATTTAGTAACAGAAATATTATTTTTTTCAGAGCTGGTTCAATCTCATGTATATAGTGTCCACACTGTACCTACAGTATTCTTGCTATTGTCTTTATTTTACATTGGGTTGAATTATCAAACTTCAACCACTGTGCAAGCTACCCAGCTGGCCAGCTGCCAGATGCATTCAATTCAGAAGCAGAATTGTATCCAGAAGCAAGCAGAAGCCACACTGGAATAGGTCCTTCAGTCTGAGTGATCAGTGGGCCAAAACTGTTGACTGTATGTATGCCTGTGCATCTCACTCAACCACATTCTAATATTTCATGGACCTTGCCTGGTAAAATAAATGAACACAAATGTCCTGTGTGGCTGTTCTGACAACAATGATAAGAGAAAATGTCGAGATACCACTGACCAACTTCATCAATTGGGTGCCCTGTGCACAAAGTAGCTCACACTGCCTACTGGGCAACACTACTGAAAGTAACACATCAGCACTTAAACTTGTCCATTGTGATATATCGATGACCTGCACAGGGATAATGGATGGTTAGCAGCAGCAGATTTGGAAACTACTAGACAATAAGGAAAAATGTGGCAGACATTAGGCCTTAGAAAGAAGGCACTAATCAATGAAATTTAAAATTACTTTGATAAAGAAAAAGACAACTTGCCATGTAGGATCTAGCTGGGACCAATTATGATGTGAATCAAGTGCCTTAGCCCTGACTTTTGCTTTCAACATATGGGTTTTAATAACATGCTTTGGAATTAGCCATGTATATATAACAGGTTTTGAGGCATACTTATAAACACTTAAAACAAAAACAACTTTAAAAGCTGTAAATATTAAAAGGTTATTAGGTACCATTTTGCACTTTGCATTGGATGCCAGTCAGTATAGCTTTTTTCTAATTGGTTTCAAAAAAATGAATTTAAAAGATTAACCACTTTCAGAGTTCCAAAATTCATTATTTTCAGCTTTAAAAACATATACAATTCTGTAATTTCAGTTTCAGAAATAGATTTTAATGTAGTCTTATGGCACAATATAGTAACTTTTCCCCCTTTTTTAAAAAAGTCAAAGGATAAAAAATGTACATAATACAATGGAAAAGAAGGACTACTGGCAGGCCTTTTTTTAAACATGGCTCTTAAACTATGTGAATTTTTTCATGAATTTTATCTTTTTAAGAGCTGAGAAAACCTAATAAAATTTAAGTAAAATATTTTTTATTATTGACAAAATTGTGATTGAATAAAATCTATTTTGAAAATTCTGAAATCCTTAAGTTCATCCTCCTGGCATTTTAAATTCAAACAAAAGTTTCTGTTCCGGTCTCACCTTATACATCATTAAGAGCAAATGTAATTTTGCAAGATTTTTTTTTTTTTTTTCTGCATTAAATTTTCTTTCTCCTTTGTATTTCCCTATGAAATGTTCTCTTCCCCATCAGTGTACTTAGTGTGCACTACACAGTACATGAGCATTATTTTCCTCTTTCTCTTGAGCATGCTTTACTCTTTCCCAGAGTTGGAGTCTTTACAAAGAGCACTGAACTGGGAATCTTTCAGAACTTCTGTTTAATTGTAGCAAATGTGCCAATTCAGGATGCCAACAATAACATACAGTAGATGTTGTGTGTGTGTGTGTGTTTTTTTTTTTTTTTTTTTTTTTTTTTATAGCTATTTGGGTAGTGTTTCTTTGACAGATTGGATAATGAAGTAAGATGAGGTGAAGGGCAACTTCTGCTAGACGTGTACGTGTTAGAAGCCATGTGGTTGAAAGATTCAGGCAGCTATTCAGTGAAAAACAAAAAACAAAAGTGTCCTGGTAAAATGTTTCCACTGTCATTTTTAATTAGAATAGCCTTGCAAATATGCAATGGCTCTTCCATTTAACAAAGCACTGAAGTTTCAGCCCTGAAAAACTTTGCTAAATAAGTCATTAATTTTGGGGCCCGCTCACCATGTGTAGATTCAAGGGTCATGTAGTTTTACCATAGACCAAAAGCTGCATTTTTCCTTCTTAGAAGACCACGTTACTAGAAATGTTTGTCCTTACAACACCTTAAGCTTCAGGCCTCTCAAATCTGGAGGCATCTGTAAGCGTTATCAACTTTCACACAACTTCAGTGCCATTTGACTGAGGAAGTTTGCACATCACAAGACTGAAGAGCACAGTTGAGGAATACATGCATAGCTATTGATATCATTTCCCATTCTGCTTTTTCACATTCCTTTGAACTTCTGAATTACTCTGAAAAGGTAGTACTTCAATATATGTAACTAAAGTCCATTAAAGACATAATCACCTTATTTAAGAAAAACAAACAAACAAACAAACAAAAACACAACAAAAAACTAGAAAAATAAACTATTCACAACTTTTTGTTACTGCTTTTTGAAGCATGTGACTTCAAGGTAAGGTGATATACAGACTACTTGGTGCATGTACTGCTTATGCATTCTCATCAGGCCTTTCATTTCATTTGTGACTCTTTATTTAGCACTTTGTGCTCCTTTCCATGGTTCCCCAAAGACACTGGCCTTTCACTTGCCCTCTGCTCATGCACACTGCTGAGCAAATAAACAAAGTCTCCAAAAGACAATTTCTTTAATCATGATATATCTATTCAGCTGCATGCTGAAATTCAACAGCTCCCGAGGAAGCAAAAAAGTTACATAGTACATGACATGTCTTTGGCAAACAATGCCAAACCTTGTGAAAGCATTCTTATGACTGAAGGCCTAGACTGAAGGAAATGAGAGTTCTACTTCTATATTGACGATACTAATTCAGGATTTTCATCTCAATTAGAAGTGTGCAGGTGATCTTGTACAACTTCATCTTTAAATAAAATTTATTGTGTAGTGTAGCCATTACAAATAGCTGCAGCTGTAGCAAAGACCATATAAGTCCTCTCAGTATTTGAGATAAAGATAATCTCTTGATCAAGGACAAAATGTTTCAGTCCCTTTTGATGCACAGAGAAGTAATAAAATTTCATACCTAAGCCACAGAGAGGCTTAATGACTTTTCAGAGACAAAAAACAAAAGTAGGCCTCAAATGAGAAAAAAATATATCCTTATAGTCTGGGTAACCTTACTGTACTTTACCCTACTTTTTGATTACTTGAATGCTTTCAGATATTTTAATGTTATATGAGATATAATTACAACTAAGTTCACAAAAGTGAAAAATAAGCGTTTCCTAAGGTAGAAGGAAGGATAAAAGGAAGGAGTGACCAAGCAGGAGGAAGAGGAAAGGGAAGTCAGCATTGACTATAAAATGAGGGTTTACACAGCTCTGTTTTTCATGTAAGTGTTATTAGCAAATCACTCTCCTCATGAGGAAAAAATCTCAGGCTCCTTCAACAGGGAAGAAGACTGTTTCTGCTGTGAAACAGCCAGGCACAAAAAAAACCCACACATTTTTATTTTAGCCCTGCAGTGTCAAAAAGGAGAGAGTATCCCAGAAACAGTTTTTCCTCCTGAAGGTTTTCCTGTGTCACCATCAAAGCCCTAAAAAATTCCCAGGCCTTGAGGGAGTGCCTTGTCCTTCTGGGTCACACTTTATCTAGACTATGCTTCAGAGGTAGGAGCAAATGAACTGGACAACACCAAACACAGCATGCTCCATAGAGCTTGCTGTTAGCGAGAGTATGAAATCAGACATTTTATACTGCAGGAGGAGAGGCATAAGATTAGTTCAGGAATTTCCAGGATTACTTTTTTCATCTCCAGAATGCTGTTCTCATGCATGTGAAGGATCCCTTACACTTTTCTGAAAGAGTTAAAATGTCAAGAAAAAGTTAAATGTAACACACTGGGGGCTAGAATTTCTTGTAAGAGGTTTGTCTTTGAGTTCAGCCTGAAGGTGCTTTGTAGCTGTCTTTGAACTACTGTTTTCCCAGTGGGAAGAAAAAATTTCCACCATACAATTAAATATTTTGGTAAGTCCTTGCAAGTATGGCCTTATGCTATTAATATATTGAAAATTTTATGTATAAAATAGGAAAAACATGTTCTTAACTTCCCACATACCTTGAATATGATGAGCTACATTGACACAAATAGGTGTTTTTATAAAGCAAACTATTAAGTGTTTGTTATTAAACCGACTTTCATTTTTCTGGCACCTCTGAAATACTTTTGACATAAAACATGAGTTCATTATTTGTTAAATACACAGCTTGATAGTATGGTCTGTAACATTTTTCAGTTCCTTTTACCACTCCTAGCTGCCAGCAAAATGTTCAGCTAAAAATCTTATCATTTAGCCCCCTGTCTACTTATTTTATGCCTCTCCCCCTGAAGCTGGGAAAACCAACAGCATATATCACATATAAATCTATGAATATGCTTTTTTTTTTTATTATTTTTTTTATTTTTTTTTACATTTTCCCAGTGGCTCTGGAAACAATGTTTCAAAATATACTCTATGATTAAAAAGTAAATATGAATACAATTTTATATAAATATGGATTTTTTTTTTTTTTTTCTGCCTTGTCATATATCTTCAATTAAATTTTGTTAAGACTGATGCACTATTCTCTCGGTTCATGGGTAGAAACAGCCTTGCTGTTTCTCAAACCATTAAACTGAGTCATTTCCATGTTGGTTCTGGACATATCAGTGGTATCAGAGAAACAGTTCAGCACTTCATTCTGGTTTTGCTGAGACTTGTGATTTCCAACCATCGCATCACATCTCTGTTCCAAGCATGTGGTATCTTCTTTTCCCTTTGAAGTAACATTAACAAACTAATAATAATGACAGAAAAAGGTTTTGAAGGATTTCAGTATCTTTAGTAAAGGCTTGAAAAGGAACACAAATATTCTATAGAACAGGCAAAATTATTATCTTTCCCCCAACAATTTGTTCTCAAAAACATTCAGTGGAGTAGCAAAGGTTAAAAAATAGTACTCTTCACTGAAGAAGTAAAGCCTACCATTAACCATTGTGCTGTATCTTTTTATGAGCTAAATACCACAGATCTAGCAACTGCCAATCACTGCATATTTTCCCTCATATTCTCTGCAGAGAACCATCTCACTGTATGGACAGATGGCATTGACAGTTCCTGTGTGACACACTTTTAGCAACTTTTCCAAGCAAGGTAGGCCAGGACTGACACACACACACACACATATATATATATATATATATTTTTTTTTTCCATTTCCATTTTGTTTTCTAGTTCACAAAGCACTTATCAGAAGTATTTTAAAGCCTGTTTCTTGGAGAACAGAATATTGCCTTATCCAAATTGTGATATTTTTCCCAAAGGCAAGGGGTGGTAAACAATCTATAGTAGCTGTAATGGTTTTTAACTGATGAGGAAATCAACATGAAGTTCTGCAGTGTGTGCATGTACACGTTTGTACATGGGCATGTGCACATGTACTTTTGTGAATAGTTACACTTACACGTGCACTTATGTGTTCCTCTGTGTGTGTGTATGCATACTTTGAAACATCTGTAAAATAAAGAGACTCTTTACCTGGGCCTATAGTGATAGGATAGGGAGTTATGGCTTTAAACTAAAAGAGAGTAGATTTAGATTAGATATTAGGAGAAAACTTTACTCTGAATGTGGTGAGGTACTGGAACAGGCTGCACAGAGAAGTTGTGTGTGCCCTGTCTCTAGAAGTGTTCAAGCCAGGTTGGATGGGGCTCTGAGCAACCTGGTCTAATGGAAAATGGCCCTTGGCAGGGCGCTTAGAACTATGAAATATTTAATAAACTTGTTTATTGTTTGTTTGTTTGTTTTGTGTTAACAACAACAAAAAATCTGTTTACCTTAATGGAAAAGGAGTTTTGAAGTACAGTGTTATATTGTAAGTTACAAGTACTCATCTTGTAAACAAAATCAGAACAAAACAAGGACATCAGAAGCCTCTGACATTTTTCTATGTGATTTTTTTATGATCAACCTGACTTGCTTTATGATCTTCACTATGGTTTGGGGAGTAGCAAGCTGAGAGCTGCTGTACATGTGCAGTGTACTCTCTGTACCAGTCCTGGCACTAGCCAAGAACTAAGTGCTCTATAAACAAACACTTAGTGCAAGAGGGAAATATAGCTCAGAAATATTTCAATGGGAGTTATAAAGTTCTGGTGGAGATGATTATGATAAGAGACACAGGTGCACACAGTAGATATCACACACACACACACACAAAAATAATAAAAAAATGAGACTGATCTAGTGATAAAGAAATGATTGCTATTAAAATGTGTATCTCAGTTCTTCAGCTGGACAATCCAGAGAGTTTCCAAGTATCATCTTTAAATGATTTTTTTTTTTTCCTGTAGAGACCTCTTACAAGTTTGAGTGATACTGTAGTCTATTCTTCAACACAATTCATATCATACAAAGTACATTCTTTGTTAGGACAATCTTTCCTTGTGTTCTGCATGTTCTGTAGTTCTCAGCCTGTGTTATCTCTGCTCTCAACATTGACATGTTTTTTTGCATCATATTTGAGGCTCTGAATAGCCCTTCTACCTTGTCAGTTTCCTTGTTTTCTCAGGAATGAGCCTAGTGCATGCAACTAACAAGGCCAGCCTGACCCTGTTGGTTTGTTTTCGCAAGATCATCTTCATAACTTAATACATAGGAAAAAAAAAAAAAAAAAAAAAAAAAAAGGATTTGCAAAGCCAAAATGTTTATGGTCATAAGATCTGTTGGTTTTTTGATGCACACATGAGAATGGGCAACTTAAGCTATTTTTCCTATTGGTAAAATATGTTCATCTACAGGTACCTCCTTCAAAATGGATTGTGGAAAAAGGTAATACAGAAGTTGAAAAGGGAGACATGGACAAGAAAGTGATTTCTAGAAACTTAATACTAGTGATATTTGTAAACCTAATTGCATAGGAAAAATAAGTGAGTAGTGATATTTGTGCCTTGTACTGTCAAATTTTAACTGCTGGGTGCTGTAACCCTATTTCCTCATTTGTACTTAATTTAGTCTGTTATTTAAAACTACATTTAAATGCCAATTAGCAAAGCTGTTGCAGTGATCACTCATTAGCAAAGCATTTGACAAGTATAAAATACTGCACGAAAGCTTCTAACTCAAAAGCAACTATTATTCTACACTTTATTAACAGTCACTCAGAAATAATCCTTTTATGATCTAATAGAACTAATTTTTTTAAGTCTCCTTGCATAATAAGATTTTTGCAAAAATGTACATGTTGGACTGACTTGTTTTACACAGCATTGAATCTTTAATTTTCTTAACACATTTACCTTGAATACATTCCTGAAAAATCGGTCAGCTAGTAAGGAAGATTGTGTTTAATCCTTTTGAGTCATCAAAAAATCCAGTGACCACCATATGTAGAACAAGGTGTATCGATGCAAGCTCTCAATGTTGTGACTGTAAGATTGCAAAACAATGGACTTCTGAAATTATGCAATCAGTCAGAACCTAAAATGTTTAAAATGTGGTAATAATTCAGGGAAACTGAACCTGCATTATCAAAAAAGTTGTGAGATAAGCTTCAAGAAAAGTGTTTTCTGAGACAAGAAAAGATTGTTTATTACATGGAGGCTGTTTGGTGTCAGAAATATCCAAATGCCACACCCATGCCATTTATCCCTGCCAAACTTTGTGTGCCTTTCTCTTGCTAACTTGCTAACTACACAATAACTTCTTTGTGGTGCAAGCAGGAGCAAGATATTGAACTTATTTTAGTTTGAATTTCACAGATAATATATTCAATGTACAATCTATGTGCAATAGTAAATAAATTTAAAGTTTGTTAATTTATTTATTTATTTATAGAATATATTGACTTATGTAGGACCTATATAGAATAAGTCCTAGCAGTCCTATTACACTAATTTGAATTTGAGAGTTACAAAGGATACTAAGTAAATAAAATCTGGTTAGTAATATTAATCTTTAGTAATAAATTCTTACAAAATGGGTATATATGGATAAAGACACCATTAAGACAATATTAAACGTAAAATGACCTTTTAAAGGGAAAAAAGGAGCTAAAGTCAGATGTCTGAGGAGACTAAGATAATTAGGAAAATGATTAGTTCTATTAAATAGTAAAATGAGAATGTATTTTTCTACTGAGATAGAGAAGTAAATGCATAAACTGTATTTTATATGATGCATCATCCACCTCTTGATTTTCCCAATAGTCTTTTAAGCTAATTGTTGATGAATCTTTCCTAAAATAAGGGAACAAAACAATTACTTAGATAAAAGAGAGACTGATTTGAGTCATAGAATAACAGATTTTTACACACGTTCAGGAGATTGCCAAACATTTTATCCCAAACTGTTGTTTTTACAATACAAAATAATTTTGGAAGTATCAAACACTTCACATGGATTTTTAAGGTTCTTACATGAAAAAAAAAAAATAAAAAAATCTACTAGAAACTTTTGTCAAGGCTTCTGTTTTTTTATATCCAATATTTGTATTTTTAGCCAATATTTTTCAGTTCTTGGTTGCTAGAAACTAAAAATTATAATTATTATTATTATTATTATTTTTTTTCCCAAGGAAGAAGAAGTCCAAATTGTTTTCTGATGAGTCCAAGTGCTGAGTAGTGGACATGCTAAATTTAAACTCTAAACAGTACAATGAATACATGATTCTTTTTACCTGGCTGCCTAGGGAAGGACTTGGGAACTTACCATTTACATCCTCAATATGAACATTGAGGCTGAGTGATTTGGAATATTTATCTTAACTATTCATACAGTGTTCTCTGTTCATGCAGGATTTGTAACTATTTTGCCCATCATTTTTATTGAATGACGTGAGACACTGTCACCCAAAACTAACCTGGGTGGTCTGAAGTCCTGGATAATAGGAGAAGACACCTTACAGCAGCAGAAAACAAGCAATGAGATCAGAAAGGTTGCTCTTTGTGGTTCTTGGGCAAATCTTTTTGTTTAATTTAGAGAGGGGGGAGTCTCTTCACACTTGTACATCTTCCAGCAGAAGATCTTGTGAAGGGCAAGTCATTGAAGAGACTGTAAAATTTCCTAAAATCAGCTGATATACTTAGAGACTATCAACAGTAACCATAGACTCACATCTGTAAGATTCCCGTGACTTAATATTTGTTTGCAGAAAACCTCAAATTAGATTATCAAATGTTCATCTAGCAGTTAAAAAAGTACTTCCATCTCATTGTCACTTTGAACACAGAGAAAGTATTAACTCACTTTGGATGGTCTGAAACACAACTGTAGAGGTAAAGAGAAATATTATCTTAAGTAGTTAATTAATGCAAGCTTGTAGAAAATCCAGAACTCCATTTAATTTTGCAGTATCCATGTAAAGTGAACGAGGTCAGATGTTTAAAACTCTAATGGTATTTTAGTAAACAGGATTTGCAAAACTGAGAACTGTGGCTTACAGCAATGGTATAAATTTTATTTCTAAAATATCTTATTTTTCAGTGAAAGAAAATCTCAAAGCTCTTAAAATGTCCTTAGTATAACTATACGTTTTATATAAATGAAAGACAAATGAGAAATATGTAGATCGTTATTTAAAGAGTTTTGGAAGCTAAAAAACTACCAAATTGATATTTTTTTTTTTTTCTGTTTTCCCAGATTAAGGGCCTGTAAACTTATTAGCATAAGAAAATATTTGTCACAATCTAACAGATCTCTAACATTAGTGAGAAACATGACAGACAGGTGGAATTTGTGGAGACATGTTTCCAAAGTTCATGAATGGGTTAAACTGTGAAAAGTTTAAACAGATTCCAAATTCCTTGAAACAAACCTAAAGCAAATAAAAAAGAGGTACAGAGGGGAAAGAAGAAAATTTTCCCAACTATTTGACACTTTCCAGCATGCTATTTTACACCACTTCATTATTTACATACTAATGTCATGCCAAAGGTACTGCATCATAACAGTAATGAAAATATAATCAATTGTTAACAGTGGATGTTATAAATGCATGAAAACTAATTAGATATCATTCCATTTTTGAAATTGCCACATATTCAGATTCTAGGATCTGACACTTTGAACGTCAAGTTTTTTGTTGCTATTGTTATTTTACTTTATTCTTCTGGTTACTTTGGAAGCATCAACAATTTATTATGCTAATGCATGATAGCGTGATGTGTGGCTGCTTATGTAGATTGCTTGACACGTTATTAGAAAAGCTTATTTTCAGCCACATAAATTTACCAATCTGTAAGATGTAGGCTAATATTTTTCATGCCACTCAGGATGACTTATTATTTTAAGTTTCAGGCAAGAAATGTAAGCCATATCTGAGAACAAGACGAGAAAAAAACATGTTGTTTTACCCATGTTAATCATAGTAATTATACCAATGCTGATTGAAAACAAACAACAAACAAACAAGAAAACAAATTAGCTGAAAAAAATGATGCAAGCTGCTGTTGAAAAGCAATTTCACAAGGATACCACCGAGGTCCAGATGTGTCTGTCTTGGTCACTTCTATTAATATGCAGCAAAATTTAGCCAAGTTAAAAGACTTAAAAATACAGCTCAACATTACCAATAGCACATTGTGCATGTGGAGTTTCTGTCCCAGCAAAAGAAAGAATCATCATTTTGACCTTGGTGAACATCCCATTTATACTATCCATGAAAAGCCCAGAGTTGCAGAAAACTGAAAGATCTCTGGGTTGTTGTGAACTGCAGCAGGCTAAGGGTGGGACACAAACATTAAGCAAGGAGTCTAGGAGGGAAGCTAACAGTTGGAGCCAGTGGGAATGGGGAATGCACATGTGGCTGGAGTGGTGACCACATGCCAATAAGACAGACGAAGAAATTGGATTATGAGTCAGGAAAACCTGGCACTAGCTAGGCAAAGAGACTAAGAAAGGGAAAATGAAGTTTGAGGGGGTTAGATTAGTGGTGAAAAAGCTAGGGCAGGAGACAACTGAGTAAGGAAAAATACAAAGATCTATTGGAAAATCAAGTATGGGAATAGCAAGTCCCACACTTGCTATATCACATTTCCTTTCCAGAGGTCGCAAGAAAGTCTAAATTATATCAAGTCTTGTGATTTCTCTCTGTATAACAACTCCTAGCAACACAGCTGGGAAAATATCATTCAGTAGTTCTAGTTTCTGTACAGTATGGCAGCTATTACTCTCTTCTCCACTTCTTCAACAAGTGATAGAGCTTTGTGTTCTGGATTTTAAAGCTCCAGAATGCTGTTTTTATTTCATGTCACTAAGATGCCCACAGACTAGAACCTATGGGGTGTTCCATATTGTTTCTTGAAATCCTAGTGATATGTTTGTTCCCTCTGTAGCACTCTCATACACACAGATGTGCACACACATGTAAAGGGTAAAATTAAATCTAATAAGGCATGCAGATGACAACTGAGAAATAGTGCAATTTTAATGTAAGCACATATAATCTTAATTCAGCCCTTTGCACACAGATCTTAGGGTATAGTTTATAAAATTTTTGTGTCGTTTTAAACAAAGAATGGTCCTGCTTTGGGAAAGAATAAAAGTTATAACAGTAAGAAAAAATTACCTACAGAGATGAAAAGAGGAATGAAAAAGAATCTCAGGAAAATTGTGTTTAAACTACAATATCAGTAAAGAAAATAAAAGTTCAATTTCTTGGAAACCTGATAATTTTCTTCCTGTTGTTCATGAATTGTTGTTTTTAATTTTGATCTCAAATAAATATGCAACCTTCTTCATAGAAAAATAAAAATCACAACCCTTTAACCTTTTTGTTCAGGTAGATATTATACAATGATATTGAAAGATATGTTGAGAAGCCCTTCAGTATAAAAATAATTAAGGAAGAAAAAACCTAAATACTTAAATGCAAACAATACATGTTGCTAAATGTTGAAACAGCAGTTTGTTTTTCCTCTTGTTCTGAACAAAAATTTTGTAGAAAAAGATATAATCTTATGAAGGCTTTTGGTTTCAGAAGTTTCTCTAAATCCTAGTCTCATGACTTGTGCAGTTGAATCTTGCCTTTGGGAAAGGAATGAGACACTAACATGTTCCAGACTTTAAGTGTGGTGCTGGACAACTCTCTGAAGCTAAACATTTCCTAGGCTGATGATGGGCTGTTCTTCATTTTCTGATTGACTGGATTTTTATATTCCTGGATGTGACAAACAGCAACAACAACAACAAAAAACAAAACTGGGCACTTAAAACAACTGAAAATGATGGAGATCACACTTCAAATTTACCATGTCTGCTGTAATACTAAGTTACCTGAAAAAATCTTAGCATCTAAAATTAATGGCTGGTCAACCTTCATGTCTGAATTGTAGTATTCAGTTTATACTGTGGGAATAACTATAATAATCAACTATGAAATGAAACACTCATGAAGTGTGTTCTCAAGAGAAAATGAATAACATTGTTTTCAAATGTGGGTTTGACAAGTATGCAGCAAATGGGCCACACAATGAGTAGCAAGGAAAAATTATTGAACAAGCTGCTCCTTAAACCAAGTTGAGCTATCCCAAGTTGTCCAGTCTGTGAACAAAATTACGCAGAGATCTTGCGAGGGGAAGAATGGAAATATATCTCCTAGGAGATAGCTCCACGGATTAGGTAGAATATGGCTTGATGTAGAAAACTTTAGTTTCTCCACTTCCTACTTTTCAGGATTTGACTTCTTGTACTTTTCACATTATTTGTGAACAATATCACTTATAGAGGAGCAAGCTGCCAACTGCAGCTTCAATGTCGGAATTGCAGCACATCAACGTCTGTTGACAGGTGCAACTTTAACAGATGAACATTTTCACTTTCAACAATGTTGCAGAGGACTTTCTGGCATGCAATCATCAGGCTATGAGATATACTATGAGGGTCTTTAGGTTAGAAGGATACTGGTTTTTACATTCTTGATTTTACGTATTTAAATTACATGCAGTTGTAAGTTGTGCACTGTGAGAGAGGACTGGCTCTATCAATATGTTCCCTGAGGTACACAGAACCTCTCTGGGAATTTTTCCACCCATTGTGTGATGTCTGGCCTGACAAAGAATCTGCTTTGAACAGCAGTTACCATTCAATGATCTACAAAGATGGGATTTTCCCATCTCTGTTCTATGACTTACAGAATGACTTTATGATTACTGATGATCCTCAGGAGATATAGTTGGAGACTTTCCAGAAGATAGAAGATTGCTCCTTGGCTATCGTAGCTTTTCAATAATAAATAAATAAATAAATAAATAAATAAATAACTTACAGTTCTTCTACAATACTTCCAGATATTATCAGTCTGAGCAATTACTTTCTCAGAACTGTACTGAGCTCTGGTGAGGCTACACCTCTAATACTTTGTTCAGTTTTGGCCCCCTCATTAAAAAGACAGAGGTACTGGAGTGTGTTCAGAGAAGGGCAACAAAACTGGTGAAGGGTCTAGAGAACAAATTCAGTGAGGAGCTGCTAATGTTTTTTTATTAGGCTAGAGTAAAGGAGGCTCAGGGGAGACCTTATCACTCTCTAAAGCTACCTCAGAGGAGGTTGTAGTGAGATGGGTGTTGGTCTCTTCTCCCAACCAATAAACAATAGGACAAGAGGAAATGGCAAGGAGAGTTTTAGATTGGATATTAAGATTTTTATTATTATTATTATTTTTTATTTTATCTTTTTCCACTGGAAGGGTTGTAAAGTATTGGAACAAGCTGCCCAGAAAAGCAGTTAAGTCACTGTTGAGGGATTTTTGAAACAGCAAAGATCCCATGGCTTGCTGCAGCTGAGCAAACCAAGCTACTAGGACAACTATGAGAAGTTCCCATGACAGTGTTCCCACATCACCCAACTGAGGAATTTAGAAAAATATTGTTTCCAGCAGCTGACTTCAAGGACGGGATATACGTGACTGCTAATCACGAGGGGGTTGCTTTCTTGCAGGTGGGGTTGTTTTCGTGCAGTTGTTTGTCTGAGTGCTTTTGACCAATAATCTTGTGTGAGATATTATCCGCCCATGTTAAATTTACTATAAAAGTCAGGCTATTCAGGTAATAAAGAGAGAGCATGATCTGACCATACTGGTGTCTGTTGTGTTTTCGGCCGTTCTTCCTGCAACATATGGCTGAGACCTGGACACACCGAGAGACGGTGAGAGACCTGAGAGATGTTGAGATACTCTGTGCACAGACCCGAATATAGAGATCGTGGTGAGACACAGAGATTGATTGATAGAGATCGCAGTGAGATGTGGAGATTGATTGATTGATACAGATTGCGGTAAGACACGGTAAGACATGGGAACAGAGGAATTGTGGCAAGACGCAGAAAAGTGACGTATTGCGGTGAGATGCAGGACATCCGGAGTTGAGTTGCTATGGGAGATCAGAGACATCCGTGGAAACGGCAGCTGGCTATGGTGGCGGTGCAAGCTTTCTCAGTACCATCTGGACTGACAGACTGCCGAGTATGAAACCTGAGACCTCAGGAATGCAGCTGACACGATCTTTATCGTCAGTTCCTGCACCCACCCTGGTTTGGGGTATGACCTCTCCAATAAATCAATCATCAGCAGAAATAACTAAGGGACTATCGGAGCAGAGTGCTGATGGGGAGTGGGGGCTGCCCTCCCCACCCCCCGCGCCGGAAAATCTTGATAAAGCTGTGCTGCCAGCATTTGTGCCGCTGCCAGGCAGCAATAAATCCACTTGGGATGCTTCTCCAATGAGAGGTGCAGCAGCAGCTTGCAAAAATCGACCTTCACTGAAGGAGTTGTTCCAATATCTGCTAGTGAAATTCGAGAACTTAAAAATTACGGATTCAGCAGAGCTTCCTCTCTCGTCTGCCCCACTGGAGCTGACTCCCTCATTATCCATTGCTACAACACCATGGGCGCCAAGGAGGGACAGGTGCTTCAATGTCATATGTGATGCTTTCATAGAGGGGCATAGGCATGCTACATCCTTGGCCTGCCTTATTATTGTTGACCCTGTGCAAGGCACTGGGTTGTGGCATCCACATGACTGCAAGCTTTTACAACAAGCTCGAAAAATGGTTTTGGACAATGGATTACAATCCAAGGTGGCTGGACAGATAATTCAATGGATTTTTCAGGCAAAACCAATGCGTCCACTTGACTGTCAAAACTTGGCACTTATTGTTAACTCCTTCCCCATTGTTATTGTTTGAAAGGGAATGGTTGCAATTATCACATGATTCCCACATGGGGAAGTGGGTCAATTGCATCAACTGGGTGACCCTCTGTATGGGATTACCGCAGAGATGTTAAAGGGAATGGGTCCTTATCTCAATACCCAGATTCACTTGCAGTTCCCTGCGATTATTCACCAAACAGCTGTGCAGCTTGCACTGAGGGCTCTTCTTAGTCTCCCATTGGAAAAGAAAGCACCTCCATTCGCATCTGTAGAACAGGCCCCTGGGGAACCATATGCTAAATTTATTGATCATGTGGTGGCACAGGACTGTCAGGGATTTGCTTTTACGGTACACTCCATTAACAAACAGGCCCTGGCAAAGCGCTATGAATGGCTAGTGCTTTTACAGGGGATGAGGAATTCCCCTACATTATGTCAATTCTATGTGGCCTGGGCATTACAACCAATTCGGACAGTGTGGTGTGACATAATTATTTACCATTATATGGATAACATTCAGTTTGGTAGGCCAGAATGCTGCCATGATTCAGATTTAAAGTTTATTCAGGATACTTTGGAAGCAAAAGGGTTGAAGACAGCCCCAAAGAAGGTTCAACAAAAATAGCCATTATTATTATTTTTTATAGGACAATAGGAAATACAATAAACAATACAAAAACAATAAAACAGCAAACGATGCAGTTGTTTGTCTGAGTGCTTTTGACCAATAATCTTGTGTGAGACATTATCGCCCATGTTAAGTTTACTATAAAAGTCAGGCTATTCAGGTAATAAAGAGAGAGCATGATCTGACCATACTGGTGTCTGTTGTGTTTTTGGCCTTTCTTCCTGCAACAAGTCACCATCCCTGGAGTTATTTAAAAGATGTGTAGATGTGATGCTTAGGGACCTGGTTTAGTGGTAGACTTGGCAGTGCTAGCTTAACAGTTGGAATTGATGATCTTAGAGATCTTTTCCAACGTAAATATTCTGTGACTCTATGATTCTAACTACTGTCCTAACACAATTGCTTTCAGGCCACCTGCTTAGTTTCAGATCCATTTTCCAATATGTCAGTATTGTCTTCACATGCCTGGCCACTGAAGAACAAGTCCTGCCTCATTTCTGCCAAAAATGTAAGAACTGTGTTTGACTACATTATTTCACTTTAATGTCTGTGAACAAAATCATGAAGAATTCTACCTCCTTTATTTTCTGGATAGAATAATCTATTCAGAATCAATCAACCTTTCCTTTACATATCTGGTAATTTAGTTTCTCAGTAGAGCAGCACTTCTACTATTAGCAGCATGTTTTCCCTCTAGGTTTGGCAAGTGTGATCAACCAAAAATCATGCAGGTTTTCCTGGCACATCTGTGTCTGGAAGTTAGCATGAAAACAGAAACTACTTTCATTAGCTGCAGTGGCTATTAGAAACCTCATTTCATTCAAAGGCTAGACAAAAATGAGCAATTCTCAGTGACCTAAATATCTAACATAAAAAACAAAGCATGTTTTTTTGTTTGTTTATTTGTTTGTTTGTTTGTTTGTTTTTCCAGAAGCCAGTATTCTTAGAAGGCTAGATTTGCAAAAGGAACAGAAAAGAGGACAAAAACAATGTCTTATGTAAAAACACCCATGCTATTCCTTCCAGCCCCCTGTTATCACCTCTTCCCATGTCTTATTCCATGTACCAGAATAATTTTAGGAATAATTGCAAGATTCTCATTACTTCAGTTTCTCAGTTGCATTATATGATACACAGAGTACAGATCTGTATTCCCTTCACAAATTCTATTTTCAAAGCTTCATAGTATATTTGGATACTAGAGCCTGATAGGACCCAGGGATCTCCCATTTATAACAAAAGATGTATAGTAAATGAAACTCTTACGCTCTTAAAAATGTCTTCAACAAGT
The DNA here is from genome assembly GCF_965140915.1 of Aythya marila. Classification (NCBI taxonomy): domain Eukaryota; kingdom Metazoa; phylum Chordata; class Aves; order Anseriformes; family Anatidae; genus Aythya; species Aythya marila. The sequence continues at coordinate 102,311,609 of NC_139042.1, forward strand.
AGTACATAAGAAGTATCAAGAAAAGATAGTCTGTTTAATGTGAATTTGGCAAAAGAGTAAAGGTTTCTGAAAGAGGATTTCTCAGAATTTATGTATTAATTATTCTACTTGAAAGAGACCTAATAATGGCTGATATGAAAAGCATAGTGTATGCACATTCTGTTTTCATTCACTTCAGTGCAAATGCAGCAAATTCATCTGAAGCTGAAAGTTGTAGAAACAGGTCCTTCTATATATATGTTGCTGGATTCGAGTTCTTTTTAAAAAATTGCACAGGTATGGGGAAATAATGGGGAAATAGAGACAAGAAATGAATATATAGTAGAGGTTCATAGTCATTTAGGAGATGGTGAGTATACTAATAAAGAAAAGAACAACAGTAAAATTAAATAAATTAAATAATTAATTAAATTATTTATATTTAATTGTAAATTAAATTAAAGTACTTGAAAGTTTAATATTTTACAGACACTTCTGAAAAGGCAACCTCCACATAGTTACACATAACTTGCTTCATATCTATTTAGAATAGAAAACCACTTGAAAGATAAATCCCCATTAAGAAACTAATAAACAAATACAACAACTAAAATAATCACAGTTATGAGATAGCTGTCTACAGTTGTCTACTGTAAAGTTACTTGAAAAACGCCAGTGGATAGAAACTAGAAAGTGGATTTCTTCAGGATTTGATCAAGGTACACAAAATGAGTAATTAATATAATATAATTAATATAAGAAGATACTGAGTGTGTTGTTTATAATCAAAATGAAAAACAGCAGGTATTTTTAGGGAAAATTGATATTTCTTCCTTGAGGTAGAGGGTGAAACACTCTCATTTTTCAGACCTCCATTCAATGAATATTTATTTTCCTTTAAAATAGAAATTATTTAGACTAGTTATTTGGTGAGACACTAATCACCCTTAGGTCTGCAACCAAGAGAGCTCAATGATGCCATTTATTTTTCTTCAAAATGACTACTGCATTTTTGTACATGATTGTAAGTCAGTTCCTGTCTTTGCTGTCTGTACTTCTGCTAGGAGCTGCCTCTCATTCTTGGGAACTCTCTGAGCCTCAAAATGGGAGAAAGTACACCACGGCTGCTGTCTTATTCTCCTATGTCAGTTTTCCTTTAGAGCTCTTTCCTTGCAAGACTCTAGGAATGCTACAGAAATACTGCCCTAACAACTGAAGAATGTTTTGATTGTAAATGTAAAGGAATACTATTATTTTTTGTCCTACATGTTGAAAGGATACTGATTTGGCAAATAATCCATTTCATTTCAAATAATTTACTAATTAATCCTAATGGATTACAGACTAAACATGGATTTTCCAGAAACTCAAGAGAGAGATTGGGAAAATGACAACTGAAAGTTGGTATCATGGTATTATTCGTATCATATTAAAACAACTATAAAAGCAAAATAGTGAGTTGTATTAAACCTACATCAAATATATACTGAATCTGGGATATGTAACTAACTTTTCTTTTTGTTTTGTTTTGCATTTCCTATTTATTAAAACTTCTTTATGCAAATACGTTTTAAACTATGAATAGTATGTATAAAATAAAATGAAAGAAAACTTAAAAGTGATAAAAATCAATATCATAACTTCATAATTAAAACAAAAAATATATAGGTGTTTATCAACATGTTGGAAAGGACAAGCCTGGTGCATAAGAGATTTGTTTACTCAGCAGAAAAAAAAATGTCCACAGTAATCTGTGTATAACACAAATCTGTTTAATTACTACAGCTTCAGACAAGCAGTTACATTCTTGTATAAAATCTGCCCTTTCAATTTCTGCACAGATATCTGAAATTTCTCAAAACAGCAGTGCTGATAACAGATGGATGACCTTTTTTTTTTTTTTTATTTTTATTTTTATTATTATTAAGTTGCTCTTGCAGTTTGGCTTAGATTACTGAAAGAAAATTTTATAAAATTTTCCAGACACCTTTTTCATATGTCTCTTCCACACAAACTTTCCAGTATTTTTTCCCTTTCCCTGATCCTACAATCAGATCACAAACTTTCTTAGCACACTAAGAGAGTGTGCTAATGAAATAATATCTGAAGAGCAAACAAATCCCCCACAAATGTATCTTTTTTTTTACACAGTTATCCTTTTGCATTTTCAATTCATAATCCCCTTTGGAACTATATCTGAATTTATGCAGAAAAACAAACAAACAAACAAAAAACAAACAAACAAAACCCAACAAAACTAACAAAAAAAAAACACATAAGTACAAAATAAAAGATTTCTTTACTGTTTGACAAGCTACCTGTTCTGCCAAATCACCAATATAGACCTGATTGTTTTAGGTTTTAGGTTTTCAGCTAGCAACCAATCAGAAGATAGAATATAGAACCAACCATTAGATATAAAAGAAAGGGTATATTAGATGACTATTTAGCATATAATAGCCATATTCAAACTACGGAAGAACTCTTCTCTTGTTGAATAGTGATTTAGAGTGACAGATCAGGTCATCAAATAGGGTATAACTTCCAAATAGCAAATCCCGTGATGACTCTTCTGTGAGTTTCTACCAGTGACTGCTCAGGAGAAAGCATCACTTACCCTAAGACTGTCACCTTGTCAAAGCAGTTAGAAAAAAATATGGCTGTCAGAGGTGGACAGCATACTACAGTTGTGTTAGTCCAATCAATCAATCAATCAAACAAACAAACAAAAAGGCCAAACATCAATAACTTGAAGTGGACCATGATTTTTCTAAAATTTAGAGATATATGCAATTCCAGGTTTTGTGGAGAAGGTATCCCGCACCACGTTCAGTGGTATACTACCATTTCTTGCTGAGATTGTTTGATTTCAGTATTTTATATGCTGAAAAGAAAGCCATGCTCACACATATGTTTCTTGGGATTGAAGAGCTGTTGAATTATGCTTACTTCTTAATAAGGATTTTTTAATGGTTTATATGACTGGAAACCAAAGCAAAGCAAACCAACCAACCAAACAGAAAAAAGAAAAAAAAAAAAAAGGAAATTTAAAATAAACAAACAAAACAAAACAAAACATGCACTATGTAGCCTTTTGTTTATCATTGTTTTATAATCAGCATGTCACTGATGTGATAAATCAATAATTGGTCCTTCAGATATGCTGTATATATAAACTACAGATGTGGGTTTAGTTTGATAGATCCATTATGAAAAACAAAGACACTCCTGTTATAATCAGAATAATGTCTAGATTTGGCCACAGTTTTGGACATAATAAAGAGTGTATGATATTGCTTCTTCTATATAGCAATTCCATTAGTTTCCTAATTCATGTACTTACATAGTCTCTCGTCTTATTCTTGATAAATGATTTTTCTTTCTTTCCTACTAGAATCTGTAGCAGACTTTTGTAACTTCATATAGGTAATATTTTCCATTAGTTCAATCAATTTCCACATGGACTTTTGTTGGGCCATGTTCATAAGTCTTACTTATTTTCACATTCCAGAACTTCTCAATGCTTGAAGATGCAGGCTTGGTGTCATAATTTTATTTGGTCTCAATAATATGTCTTCTGCTGTAATTTCAGTTGCCACACTTTAGAGTATAAAGAAATACAAGAACTCCAATTTGGTAATTATGCATTTTATTTTCTCATTTACTATTCTCTCAGCAACACAAAAAACACCAAAACAAACTGAAGATGCTTTGATTCAAGTACAAAGGAAATCATGCTCTGTTTGCAGATTTATTTATAGATTATACTGGCTGTTGTGTAATTAATGCGTAGAAGCCTGAGAATTTGTTAGTCTTCCAAATACTGTTATACCACTGAATTTCTGATCTATACATCACTCTGTACATTTGCAATTTTTCATTGCTTTTTCTGCATTTTGAATTTTGAGTGCTATTATTTCACTAATTCCAGAAGCTAAGCCATAAGTATTCCAGAAATATTAAATCCAATTTTAGGAGAAATTCCATTGTCACAGACTCAGGCTTCTGAAGCCATCAGCTGTACATACATGAAGAACTAGAAAGAAGTCCGTGCTGTGCAAAAAAAAGCTAATACTCAGTTATGATAAGACATAAAACATTGAGAAAGTGAATGACCAGTTTGTCTTTGAAATGCAAAAAAAAAAAAAAAAAAAAAAAAAAAAAATTTCAGATACCTTATAACTGCATGTGTTAAATATATAATAAGATAAATTAACTATATTACCTAAGTGGTGTAATTTTGGTTTACTCATATATTCAGACAACAAAGAAGGAAGGAAGGGTTCCTCATAGAGTCATAGTGGCAAAGTATATTCACATTTATTTGCCCTTAAAAAAAAAGAAAATAGGACAACTGCCAAAAGATCTGATTAACTACCTATAGGGATTGAACCAAAGGAGCCCACTCTTAAAGGAAATCTGTGGCAGTGTTCTGGATAAGCCTCTACTTTTCTCTACTTTCCTCTAAGCTCTAGGAAACCAGATGAAAGACTGCCATGAATGCCATGAACAGATCAGTTAGTTATGGCCTTCCCTTCCCTTCCCTTCCCTTCCCTTCCCTTCCCTTCCCTTCCCTTCCCTTCCCTTCCCTTCCCTTCCCTTCCCTTCCCTTCCCTTCCCTTCCCTTCCCTTCCCTTCCCTTCCCTTCCCTTCCCTTCCCTTCCCTTCCCTTCCCTTCCCTTCCCTTCCCTTCCCTTCCCTTCCCTTCCCTTCCCTTCCCTTCCCTTCCCTTCCCTTCCCCTTTTTCTGAGTTGTACATCAAGTCAATTCACACTTAAGTAAAACAGTTTTTGGATCCTCATTTCACTCAGAGTATGCAGTTATACATTCAACTGGGTCAAATTTCATCTAATTCATATAGAGATGATTTGGCCCATTTTATCTAGTTGGAGATTTCAATAAGTTCTGTTGCTCTTTTTCAGAAGATGGGATGAATGGACCAAAACATCAGTATAATTATTTAACAATATGCAATGAATAGCAAGTGAATTACAAATATGAAAAAAGTTAAGATTGGCATTTACATAAATATTTAATAATAATGCTAATAATAAATAATAGTGAACTTGAAACTTTCTATCTTTAAGTGCAAGCATATGATATTTCCTATGGCAACTTTTAATTAAGTTTATTCTGCTACATTAAGGTATGAAAGAAAATATATTTACTTTAAAAAGAGAAATTATATTATTAGTTTAGTTTAAATTTTATCAAAATTGAATAGGCTACATATGAAGATATAGGTAAAGTGTCAGATAGTCTGTATTACCTTTGTCATCTCATCATTTTTTCCTCATCATTCTTATAAATTGCTTAAAGGAAAAGATAAAGAAAATGGGGGATATTATTTGTTTCCTCTCCTATCCTTGTTCATGTATAAAAATAAATAAATAAATAAGACTGTATCCCATGTAACTTGACCAGAAGGCAACCGAATTTTTCTTTTTTCCTTTCCTCTTCTACTCTTTGAAGAGATGGAATATATAGATAGGTCTATTGGGAAGCTGTTTTTCCATACTGTTTTTCCATACTCATTCTGTTTTTCCATACTGGCAGATGCCATTTAGAAGCAGAAAGAGATATAGAAATGATTTATTGTTTAAACAGATTAAAATGAAATCCTTAGAGCTATGCATTTGCAAAAGATTAAGATTTGGTCCACAAAGACAGAAGAAATAAATTTTTCAGGGTCAGATTTAAATGTTAATCTTAAATTTCAGATTTTTTTTTTTCCAAACTATAAACAACTCCTTCACAATTAGTATATCTTATTAAAAAATGAAACAAAACATCTATATCAAGGGTTGTTGATATGATCTGTATCAACAAAACAAAACAACAAGCTGTCAGTGAAAGAAAATAAATGCCAACTGCACTTGAACAAATTTAGTACTGTGAAGTAAATCATACACATGATAATCCCAATAATAGTGACATATCCCTTGTGCAGTAGTCTTGGCACAGTAGCCTTTCTTAAAATGCCAAATTTCCAGCCTTCATGTGTTAACAGCCTAGGTAGGCACTTATTTAAGCACCAGCTTTCTAAAACTAAACACTCTCAGACCAAATTATTTTTTTCTAGACAATATAGTTTTCTGATGCGTCCAAGTTAGCAAAACCATGATAGTGACCAAAGCATCTTTAGTAATCAAATGGAGGAACTCAGCAGGATAATTGTATTTGCATCTGAAAATATATTCAGTATCTGCTGTTTTCTTTAAGTCATGGAATCACAGAATCATTAAGGTTGGAAAAGACCTTCAAGATCATCTGGTCCAACCATCTCCCTAGCACCAATATCACCCAGTAAACAATGTCCCTAAGCATTAAATCCAACCTTTCCTTAAACAGCTCCAGGAACAATGATGCCACCTCCTCCCTGGGCAACCCGTTCCAATGTCTAGCCACTCTTTCTGAGAAGAAATTTCTCTTAATTTCCAGACTGAACCTCCCCTGTCACAACTTGAGGCCATTCCCTCTAGTCCTATCACTAGTTATCTGTGACAAGAGGCAGACCCCCAGCTCCCCACAACTTCCTTTCAGGTAGTTGTAGAGAGCAATATAGTCTCCACTGAGCTAACTCTTCTCCAGACTAAACAACCCCAGTTACCTCAGACCGTCCTCATAGGACTTGTGTTCCAGCCCTTCACCAGCTTCATAGCCCTTCTCTGGACATGTTCCAGGGACTCAATGTCCTTCTTGTACTGACAAAATTGAACACAGTACTCAAGGTACTCAAGGAACAGGTAGAGGGGAACGATCACCTCCCTGGTTCTGCTGGCTACACTATTCCTCATACAAGGCAAAATGCCATTGGCCTTCTTGGCTACCTGGGCACACTGCTAACTCATGTTCGGGCAACCATCAACCAACAACCTCAGATCGTTTGCCTCTTCACAGCTTTCCAGTCACTCTGCCCAAGCCTGTAGCGCTGCATGGGGTTTTTTGTGGCCAAAGTGCAGGACCCAGCACTACGCTATGTTGAACATCATCCCATTGGCCTCTGCTGACTGATCCAACCTCTCCAGGTCCCTTTGCAGGGCCACTTTACCCTCCAGCAGGTCAACACTTCCCCCCATCTTGGTGTCATCTGCAAACTTACTGAGGGTGCATTCAGTTCCTTCAGGCCAATCATCAATAAAGATATTAGAGGAGGAGTCCCAGTAGTGACCCCTGGGGAACACCACTTGTGACCAGCTGTAGCTGCCAGCTGTATTTCACTCCGCTCACCACCACTCTCTGGGCTCAGCCATCCAGCCAGTTTTTAACCCAGCAAAAGTCACTTCTGTTGCTGCAATTTCAAAGACAAAAGATAAAAGAGAAAGAGGAATTTTCATTTCTGCAGCTACTATAAGAGAGAAAAATCAGCAAAGATAGGTTACCTCTTCACTTTGTTTATTATGTGCTACAGCAATGTGAGACATTCCACTAAATATTCCTTGTTTAACACAATGGCAACTAGATACATAAGGTAATTCTTCAGCTGATGTAATCTTTCTTGAGATATTATAGTATGCATGTGTGTATGCATTTATGTATGAATGTATGGTACAGGCCTTTCCAAATCCTCCGAGAATTTTAGAGATTATAAATGCAAAACTAGGATTTGCAAGTACTGATGTAATAATGCTGGTTACAGGACAGATTATGCATGTCCACCCTTCGGCAGACACAACTCAGATGTACACTTCATATTTTCAATATGTATTTCCTCTCCCTTTGACACATTAATCTGTTGCTGGAAGAGTTAGACGTTTCTTCCCCCTTCTTTGGCTCATGCCTTTGCCCTCTTGGACAGTGGACAATCAAACAGTGCAGCTGAGTTGGGGAAAATTATACATCTCTTTCAGCTCAATTAGTGGAAAGAATGCACACCATGGAAATTATACTCCACCAGTATTGTTGCACAGAAACATCCTTACCTTCAAAGTACAAATGCTTTAACATAGTCTTTTATGAAAGCTGCTTTTGGGTTGTGTAGTGACTGAATTGTTTCACCCTTCAGATGATGAGGTATTGGGCAAAGTGACATTTTATTTACTTTTGTACTATCCAGAAAACAAAACAAAACAAATAAACAAAAAACAGTGGTTCAGCAGAGCATTCCTATTACCACTCTGTTCTATAGCAGGACAAAGCCTTTGGGCAGCTAGCTGCAGCAAAAGAGGTAGTGCATGTAATGTGCTGGCCACAGAATTTCACATTAAATTACTTCATGTCATAAAATGTCCTTTATCCATCCTCCATTTTTCAAACAGAAGCAAGTACCATACGTACAGGCTTTGCTTTTATGAAGTGCTTTACAGAGAGGAGTGGGAATTTACATCTTTACCTTAATAATTCAGTTTCTTACCATGACAAGTCAGTTGTTCCAACACCAAAAGTTGTTCCATCATCCCCATGGAACAGAGACCACTGGAAAAGTCTCTAGGAATGCAATAAATACAATTATTTCATCTTCACTTGAAAACCACCTAAAAGTAATAGGTGGAACATGTGAATAAAATGTGTCTTATTTCTCAGGGCTTTAGCTCCAACAGACTTGGAGTTTCTTAATATTTAAACCTTGAACTTTTGTATTTATTATATCTATAGACAGACATTTTTGGTAGTAGATAGAGTTAGTGTAAGATTTCTGTTTTCTAAAGTTTTTGTTAAAAGGTCACACATCACAGATGTACTCTGTTGTAGAGGTAACAGTTTTACTGCAAATTACTGCAACAAGGAGTGAGTGAAATCAAGAGTAGGATACTTTGGGGACCCTGCTTGGACTTATTCTCAAAATTAATGTACCATGGAAGTTTTACCTGAAACTTTTTTACCTGAAACTTTTCTGGTAAGTGGTCACACTGGAGTAGGCCTTTTATCTTTTGATTTTCTGTGTCGGGGGTTGTCAGTGCAGACTGTGATTTCTCCTGTGGTCTAACTGTCGTGGGAAATTTCTTTCCTTTATCCAGCCAGCTCTCCATGAAATTTCTAAGTTAATTCTGTTCATTTATATTGGCACTTAGAAAGCTCTGTCTGCTCATTTTCAACAATAATCTTTCTGATAAGTTTACCAGTGTTCTGATTAACTTCACAGTCAAGGGAGCCCCAAGGTTTTGGAAGGATCACCAGAACCACTTGCATCTTTCAATATACTGTCAGACAAAAGGAGCATCTGGGCAACTGACAAAAGAAGGGAGCACACCAAGCACTTCAATTCCAGTTGTCTCTAAAATATGTCTCAAATGTCAAGTCTAGCACCTTCCTGACCACCATTAAGAAATTTGACATAGTGCTTTCCATTGCCTCAGTGGGTAGCCTTTTGGATGTTGTTCTCCATCAGAGGAAATAATACCGAAATCAAAGAAGCTAGTGCTAGAGCAAATCCAGATGGCAGCATTTGACACGTATATACATATACAGATTAGGGCTGTGTTATCAGGTGATAGACTAGAGAAGGTAGAAAGAATTTCAAGACCTGGAATCAGAGAAATTTAATATCACCTTTCTTTCCTGATCATGGCAGATGTGATGAGAACAGTTTGTCTTTTTTGCTGAGAGTGAAATAAATTTCATTTTTTTCCTACACATTCTCATAATCACAAAAAGTACAAGGATGATTAGGCAAAGTGAGGGGAAGTAGCTGACAATTCCTAATTACCAAACATTACCAAACTAGGTTAAAGATAAGATCAAGATTTGAGATTAGCAGTCTGACTGGCAGTTCTGGCATTTACCATTCTTTGTGTTTTGGTCATATTGACACATGATAAACTGATAGAATTCAGCAGTTTCTGGGATTATATATCCCAGTGGTTGTGGCTGATGAAATGTTTCCCTGGAGATGGTAGAATTTGGCCTCTCTGCCTCTTGCCTGGTCTCTGCACATATAGAAACCCAGACAGAGCTGTGTTCTACAGTCTAGACCAGCCATTAGGATGTGGGTTCCTTAGGGAAAAATTACAACTCCTGTATTTTCTGTAAGGCACTATACAGCATGTTTCTGAATACCGTGAAAAAATCCAGCTGTCCTCCACTGAGTTCAGCAGCACTAATACACTAGTGGTAAGGATTAGACAGTTTTCACTGGCAAGAACCATGGTTTGTGAAGATGATAACTGAATGGGTTCAGGCAAATTTTAGTAGCTTTCAGCAGATCTTGGGATATTGTATTGATCCACTCCTTTTCACTTTTTAATGGAAGATTTATATACCTGTAAAATACATTGGCTGATGACACCAATAGATAGACTGGTGCTATAATTCTACCAGAACATCTTTAGTTGTTGAAAGCTCTGAGCTGAAGAAAGGGGTGAAACAGAACAATGTGCTTTATTGCAGTGGTCTGCATTTGTTTAATGAAAAGCCATTGCATTGTAAGATAACTTGGGTAAATATAGCAAAATATGCAGAAAGTCAAAGATGTACTTTATATCACTGTGACATCAATTATCCTGTTCCTCTCACACAGCAGTTTTCTGTATACTTACGTAAACCTGGGACATATCCAGATTAAACACATTCTTGCCTGTGTCGCCTTTTTTTTTTTTTTTTTCCAGATTGTTCCACTGGAACTGGCCCAATCCAATTTATACTAGCTAACTTAGAAGTTTCCCCTCATGATATTTCTTCTGGAAATACAGAATTTAAAAAAAAAAAAAAAAAAAAAAAAAGGTCATGGTTGTCATGGTTTACATGCCATTTTTCTCCAGTAACTGCTTCCCTTCCTGTTTTTTCAAATGCAAATAAATATTTTGTCAGTATATTTTGTGGAAATAACAAAACAAAACAAAACAAAACAAAAAACTATGCATAGTGTTCTCTGACTGCAGAAGAACTATATTGAAAAAAAGGAAAAAAATAAGAAACAATAGGAAAATACAGTTGAAAAGGAATGGACAAGTAGGTTTTATTAAACTCAGTCTCCTTCTTATTAATACCATGGAGTCCAAACAAGGACCTTTACTTTGTGATGGTTCTGAAGCTTTTCTGGAAGGAATTGTGTTGAATGAAAGATAGACAGTAAGCAAGGGGACACAGAGTTAGAGGTCTTCAATCTCTTGGAAGCTAACATTGTGTTTCTTCATGTGTCCAAATTATTTTTATTTGAATAGTCCCTACATTGTACTTTCTGGGCAGACCTAAGGTTATGGGGATTTGCTGTCTCTATCACTGGTTGCTCTGAACTGGTCACAAGATAAATCAGGCATAAGCCCTTTCACCATATGTCCTGGTTTCAGTTAGGACAGAGTTAACTTTCCTCCTAGTAGCTGGTAGGGTGTTATGTTTTGGATTATGATGAGAAGAGTGCTGATAACATGCTGATGTTTTAATTGTTACAGAGCAGTGCTTACACAAAGCCAAGGACTTTTCAGCTTCTTGATTTGTCCTGCCAGCGGGCAGGCTAGAGGTACAGGAAATGGGAGGGGACAGACCCAGGACAGCTGACCCAAACTGGCCAAAGACGTATTCCATACCATATGGCATCATGCTAAACAATATATAGGGGTGGCTAGCCAGGCTGGGGGGGCCGTCTGCTCAGGGATAGGCTGGGCAGTGAGCAATTGCATTGTGCATCACTTGTTTCGTACACATTATTATTATTAGCACTATGATTAGTATTATTGTTGTTGTTATTTTCCTGTCTTAATAAACTGTCTTTATCTCAACTCACAGGCTTAATTTTCCCATTTCCCTCCCCCATCCCAGAGAAGGAGGGGGAAGGGTGAACGAACAGGTGTGTGGTGTTTAGCTGCCCACAGGGTTAAACCACAACACCATAACACATTGGAGCAATTTTTTTTGTTTGTTTGTTTGTTTGTTTGGTGCCACTGTATGAGTGAAATTAAAGTCACAGGCACAAGCATTCCTACAAAAGAGTTCATACAAACTTCAGAAACTGCTGTATAGATGGATATTTCTGCAGAAGACATTAAAATGAAGTCCTGCAAATTACTTGTGGGTCAAAAACAGGAGCTCTGATTGAACTATGAGTAGTTGGATAAAAGAAAAATAATGTATGCATTTTTACATATAAAATGAAAAAGTGAAAGGCTACTTTTTTAGCATCCTTTACTACGGTTTGATCTCAAAAACTTACACAGGGATCTTTGTACCTACTGAGTAAGCTGCAGGTGCCGAAGGATTTAATTTGTTCCTTATACCTGCTATAAAAGTTGCAGAAACATTATCTGAGATTTGGATTGCCAATTCAGTTAAAGAATATTATATTTTTGTAAACAAAGAAGCTCTGTGTTTCTATTTTGAGAATTTAATTGGCAGATGCATGTCCTCTAGACAACACTGAATTCAGAGGATGAGCATGTCTATTGCACCCAACAAATAATCCACTAAGAACACCTTTGCCATCTGACCTTGGGATAGAAGAACTGGATTTTGTTTTCAGTTCACAGTGGTATTCATTATCTGCATTGTTTCTAAGTGTTATTCTCTTTAAATTGATCTGAAAAGGAAATACTGAAAGAGACTATCTGACTGGGCCTTCCAGAATGAGAAAAATAAAATCAAATGAAAGGGAAATGTCCTTGTGTTACATCTGACAAGAGTCTAAACTGAAATATTCTGACTTAGAAACTCTTATAATTTATCACATCAGAGATGCCGACATTCTTGAAATTATAAATCTATTAACACAGAAATCATCAGTAGGCTTTTTCTCTACATTCCTATGGTGTTTTTTTTTTTCCTCACAAAGTTCCCCAGCAGCTCAAAGAGAGGAATTCTGAGTTTCTTCTTCTCAGTGTCATATTTTAGTGAAAAGCCCAACCTGAAGCTGTCTTGAGTTCATGCAAACAGCTAGACCTACCTAGACAGCATGAAATAACTAACATTTGAACTAATAGATGAAGGACTAATTTATTCAAGTTCATTTCACACTGAAGTTACTAGATGAAGACTAAATTCTTCATTTTCATAATTAAGTACAATAAATTAGAGAAATATAGTTGTATCGGCACAAATGTAAAATACATGTATGTTTCTGCTCTTAGCCCTTTTGAATGATTTGGATCAAATGAAGACAGTGAGCGGCAACTGGAATGATTCTTGGTACTTAATGCAAATTGGTGAGAACAAGGACATTACTTTGTCAATAGGACTAAGAAGAAGAGTTTCATTAAAACAACAGTGATTTATTTGTTGAGAATTTCATAGTAACGAAGTTAATCTGAAAAATACAGACAGTTCACAATGCTCAGGGGCATTCATTGCATAAGTGAAGACAAACCACAGTATGATGCATTATATTTCAATCTTTAACCACAAAGTGATGTAATAGAAGGACTTGATATGTTATCTGACTACAGACCTATAATCTGCGCAAATATTATATTTATTAACTATAAAATTGTTGCCAGGTCTAAATTCCTGCTTTTTGTATTATTAAAAAAAAATCAGTGGGAGAGAAGCATATCTGCAGGTCTGAAGATTCATAGCAAAAACAATCAAACAAACAAACACAAAAGCTCCAAAAACAACAAATAATCAAAACTCTGTTATTGCCTATTGATACATACACACATATAAATTTGTAAGTATTTCATTTATCCATTTAATGTTTTGCTTTTGCAGGACAAGAGTATATATAAACATCTATATATTAAATGTATATATGTATATAAAGGAAATTTCAGTAGTTTTTTTTTTCTTTTTTTTTTTTTTATGTATATATAATGAAGAAGAACTTTAAATATTTTTTTTTTTTTTTTTTTTTTTTTTACCAGAAAAATTACTGAACTCAGAACATCAGAAGTGGAAGATCTGTATCCATCTGTATCCATTTCAAATGCAAATGTTCATCTATTTATGCTCAAATACTACTTATGCTCTTATGTTTGTACACACAAAACAAACAAACAATCAATAAAAACAAACAAAAACACACAAAAATGTACTTATGTTGATGTTTTATTAGATTAAGCTGACAGCAGTGACTCCACCTTTTTTCTTTTTAAGAATGCTTTTTTAAGAATGTTTTTGAATGATCATTTATAGACATAGGATTCTTGGCCCTAGTAGGCCTTTGATGATGATCTAAACACCTTTTTCTCCAGCTTCCCCCTTCCTCACTTTTCTTGTCTTCTGTCCCTTTAAAGAAAGGGAAGCTAATTGGAAATGATCCAGCTGAGTTCTACTGAAATTACAGGAGTTTGTTGTTATACAATAGATTTGTAACAATATGGTTTACAGTCTGTTCTCCCTTTGTTCCATGGGATTAATCCCATTGAGATCTCAAGAACTGTTTTGAGTTCCTATAAAATTAAAACTGTGGATTTTAAGACTAATGTGGATTTTAAGATTTTAGACTAAATCACATGACCATTTGCTGTTAGAACTTTCTACATACAGGCTTTGAAAGTCAAAAAACCTAGCATAAAAACAAAGATTTTGGGCTATTTTTGATCATCTTTTAATTTCAAATGTTCTTGGTCTGACATGAACATGATCTAACATATGGTTTTGTATCAAGGGAACACAAAAATATGTGACTTTACTCTATTTGGATGCAAAACTATGTGACGTTGGATGAACTTGAGGAAAATTTGTTTTATGACAATCAACTGTATGAGAATTTGAAATCTATATTTTTTCAATATTTAGAAGCAGCAGCACTGATTTGACTCAGATCCACGAAGAAAGTCAAAGTGATTGAAGGGCTTTTTATTATTTATATATTTATTTTCTTATTTAGAGGGGGTGGGGATGAGGGTGGAATACCTTATATACAACAATGTATCATATGGCAGAAAAATAAAATGAAAGTCTTGTAGTGTTGAAATCATTATCTGTTTAGACTGTAGTGCTTGACGTTCCAAAGCTTTGATTGTACTAAGTTGTTGTTTGGAAGGTACAGTGACTTCTTTATACCTGACTCATATATTTTACTTCATTTGATGGCACCTGTTCTGGGAATTCAACTAATAAGATATATCAAGTTTTTGACACTCCCTATTCCTCAGAAAATACTCTGGTTTCTTTGGGAAGAGATGATTGTAAGTGATCAGAGGGTTTGTGCAGATTTTGACAGATCAGATTGGGAAGAATTTGATACATCACAAGTTAAAATATCCCCCACAAACATTTTATCTGACTCCCTGGACTGGTTCTGCAGCTTTGGGTACAACTTATTATAAGCAACACTTAATACAGGAAGGAGTGAGACTTGAAGCTGAAGGAAATCTAGTGATTTCTCAATTATTTGTCTTTACCTACAACAAAGGACATTTTATTTCCAGCCTTTTGCACAGTCTTTTAGCACAGGAAAAAGCTGAAATATTTCAGTAATCCTTAGTCATACCAGCTGAAATATCAACAGCAATGTTAGTATTCACCTGTGATATTGAGTTGTTGCAGTCTTGTCATTCTCTTTTGTTGCAGTTTTCAACATCCTGTATTTTCTAGTATATCTAAAGAAGAGTATATCTGAAGTTACCAAAAGATAGAAATCACTCTCTCACTACTGAGACTACATAAAAAGGTTCTGAGTATTTAAATATACTCAGCAACATACATCAGAAACCTTAAAGTCTAAGGAGAAGCTCAACTTCCTTAGAGATTTTTAATAACGTATAGCACTCCTGAGTCTTGTCTGCCATCATTAAGAGCAACAGTTTAGAAGAAATGTGGTAGTACTTTAAGGACTGAATAAAGGGAACATGATCTAAGCTGTTGCCCTTTGTGGGATGAGTGGGCAAAAATGACATTGGCCATCTGAAAGACAGGGCTATTCATGCAGCATTCAACATTGTGCATGTTCAAATTTAAATGTATGGTGAAGTCCTTCAGCGGGGCTTTGTGTGATATTCTATTTCAGTAATAAAAATCCTGTCTTCTGAGTAAAATCTAGCAAATATTTTTACAAAGTTACAGTAGCCTTTTTCTAAAACTAAAGTACAGGAAAATATGTATTACCTGATCTGATGCAAACAATCTTTTACAAAACTCAAGGTATTATAGAGCATGCCATGTACTCCCTTTGCAGTTTCACTATCAAATATATTACCATAGTATTAACCCTCTCAAGCGGTTGCTTGATGATTTTTGACTACTAAAGTCACTTTCAGGTTCAGTTACACTGAAGCAATACAGAATTTTGAGAAGTAAAGCTCCCTCTTTTGAGAAGAAATTACTGATTTTAACTGAAAAAAAAATATATATTTCAGACTTACGACACAAACCTGAGAAGTAAATGGTTCTATACTTCCAATTCTATACTTTCAATTCATTCTTGTACAATTTTTGTTGTTGTTGTTTTGTTTGGTTTTTTGTTTTTTTAACTTCTAAGCCAATATCAAACCAGAATTTTGTAAGAGGGCATATTGATTCATGTTCATACTAAGATATGGGTTCATTTCAAATACACAAAACACTAAAAACAAAAACAATAGACCAGAGTGGTCTGCATGTGCCCATAAAATAAGACAGAGATGAACTTGAATTCACACGCATCCATCATTCACAGTCATCCATACCCAACCGTGAGGCCTTCAGAGTACCTTTTATAATTCCATTGGAATTGGAATATTGGTTCCATTGGAACTTCATCTTTAGCTTTTGACTGTTGCAAGTAGCTAATAGTGATTTTTAAATGTAGTCTTCCAAATTTAGAAGTAGAAGACTTATGTAGAAATTAACTTATGTTAAATGTAGAAGGCTACATTTAGAAGACTACACTTTTTCTACATTTAGAAGATATTTTGGGGGGACCCAAAACACAAAGATTTACTCCAACTCTGTGCATTTCCACACCCTGTGTATTTCCACACCCCTTTTAAGTTATTTGCATGAATATAATGTTTAGAGATTCCTAGTAGAGATTCCTAGTGACACCAGAACTGTAGAAATGTAAGAATTGTGACAGATTGTTCTTAAACATTTTTTTTCCTATTTACAAGGTGGGTGGAATTGCATGGCTTTGCTAGACTTTTCCTTCTGGCTGCAATTATGCATTTTCAGATTTTACCCATAAATGTCTGGATTGCTGTAACTTTGTTTCAAGTATCCATAATTGCATTGGCAAAGACTAATCTAACTAGCCAAGATTCTGAGGTGCTTAAGTATTATAAATGGAAACTACAGAAGAGAAACTATTTTTTCTGTTTGTGTTCAGAATATGTCTCTGAGGATAATCATTATTACCATTTTAAGTCTCTAACTTCTAGTTTCCTTTTCTGTTGGTCTTAATTTGAAAGAGCAGTAGCTGAGGTTCATTGAACTTCTGTTGGCAAGAAGAGATAATGCTTAACATCATGTGAACTAGCTAGTCTTGTCCAGACAAAATAAAATAATAAAATAAATGAAATAATAAAATAAAATAAAATAAAATAAAATAAAATAAAATAAAATAAAATAAAATAAAATAAAATAAAATAAAATAAAATAAAATAAAATAAAATAAAATAAAATAAAAATATTTGTAGACTGGAGAGATCAAAATCATACTAATCCTGAAAACCTCTTCCAAACCTGAATGTCCTCCACTCCTACCTAGTTCATGTAGTTGTTTTCCTCAAAAAAAATACAGCTAAAAGTACTAACTTTTCCCTCCTGAAACCTAATCTATTTTTTTGTTTGAAGCCTCTATGCCTTTTGAGCTGTAGGCATCATAGTTTGATGAGCAGGCACTTATGTTTATTTTCAAGGGGAAGAAGATACAGAAATCTATCACCATTTTCATGAGAGAATGCTGTTGTACTCAATAAATCAAAGCTGGTCAACTTTGACAGTTACAACATTAGAAACATCTAAAAGAACCAAGGTATCCATAAAGCACGGATTGAGTTCTTTGTGTATCTAAGGAATAGAAAGCAAGAAAAAAAAATGTTGGTGCACTTGTGCTTCTTGCAGTGTAGGAAACAGGAAGTAATGACATTTTTGTTTTCATGAAATGGAGAACAGACTATTTTTTACAGAGCCTTACTAGAACATACCCACAAAAGATCAGAAGCAAATGTGTACGCAATCCCTTACTCTCTAGCTAAGTCTTTAGGGAGCACATTCTGTTTTGGAATCCAGCAACTGAGACAGAAACATTTAATAATTTAATAGTTGTTGAGAAATATCAGTTCATCTATATTGCCCAAACCAATGCGATATATATATATATATTTCAAAACAAGTAGGATCTTTCAAACCAGATGATTTCTTTGAAGTGACTATGCAATATACCAAAACCCCAAAATGTCTCTGTTTTTTTTTTTTTTTTTTTTTTTTTTTCTTTTTTTTTTCTTTTCTGTAGTGACCATATTAGAGGTGGGAAGAGAGTTCTACAACTGTAGTTCATACCTCATGTGTAATGTTATAATTAAAGATAGTAATTAGTTCCCACTGTGTTGTTTTATAAAATGTATATTTTAGAAATGTACAGTGCCATTGTAAAGAAGGCAGAGTAAGAGTATTAACCCATTTCAGCTACACTATCACTGACTCATCACACACTAAAAAGCCTTTTAAGCTGACATAAGTAATACTGGAATTGAAATGTTGCTAGGCTGCATATAGCACAGATATAAACCTCTCTGAACTTCCCTTCTGCACATCTCTGCTTAGTAATTAAGAAAATTATGTTAAAACAAATTTAGAAGTTTAAAGTTCTGGACAACTTGCCATCTCACCTCCAGCAGAGCTGGTCTTCTTAAGTAATTATTAATGCTGGTAGGTGATAAAACACCATGATGATGAAGTGCTATGGAAATATTGGCTTACAGTGTGAGGGTTATAAAGATTCCAAGAAGATCATCATGAACAATCCTATAAAATGACTCCTTGCTTGTAATATGGGGAGGCAAATGATGTGTAATTGAAATGAGAGTTTTACATGAAAGATACATTTCTTATTCCAGAATGATTCAGCAGATGAGGTGTAAGTGTTAAACAACCACAGTGATGTCATCCCCTGCATATAAATCTGGAACAAGACCCTGGCAACACAGGTAATGATGTTACTGTACTATGAGTAAGCCAAATATTGTTTAAGCAGTTGTAGAACAGATTTCCCTACTGTAAGCCAAATAAACTTGCCAAAAAGTCCTCCTAAGGCTTAATAAATAATAAGTTAACCATGATCCATATGTCAATAAAACAGCTGAATCAGACTTTATAACTCTAGAGAGGATGCAATAATACAACAAATGTTCAGGTGACCTACCTAGCAACGCTATGCCAATGAATCTTTGTGTTTGCATGATTCAAGTAAAGGCATGTCCCCATCCCAAAAGCATCCCAACATCCCCATCCCAACACATCCACATCCCAACAGCAATAGTAAGAGACAAGATACTTACTCCAGATCTTATTAAATTATTTCCATATCATTTTATTGATATAGTTATGTCCAGATTGGCTAGTAGGAAGAGTCTTCATCATTCCGATATTTTGTAAGAGAAAACACAGATGTAAATTAAATTTTCCCTAGCAGCCTTTAAGAGAAAACCCCACAATCTCAGAGAGGAGAGACTTTCCAGTGAGACATATCCCCAAGGCACAAAACTCTGTGGAACATGCTCTACCTCCAAATATTTTACATCAGATTTGAAAACCTCATTCCCAAGTTAGTATTTCCTTTCTAGATAGCTGTTACCTTGCTAGCTTAAAAAGTGAAGATAGATATTTCAAAAGAAAGAGCATGACAAATAATGCCATGCCAGGTGATAGAAAGTCATTCTCCTATGTTTTCATTGCCTTCCTTAGCCCCATCTAAAAGGTGCTCTGTGATAACCATAGCTGTACTGCAGGTTGTGTTTTTAATGAATCAAAAATAATGTCTGTCCTGATTTCAGTTAGAACAGAGTTAATTTTATTCCTAGTAGCTGGTAGAATGCTATGTTTTGGCTTAGGATGAGAAGAGTGCTGATAATACCCCGATGTTTTAATTGTTGCAGAGCAGTGCTTATACTAAGCCAAGGACGTCTCAGCTTCTTGCTCTGTCCTGCCAACGGGCAGGCTGGGGGTGCAGCAAGAGCTGGGAGGGGACAGACCCAGGACAGGTGACCCAAACTAGCCAAAGACGTATTCCATACCATCTGACGTCATGCTAAACAATATATAGGGGTGACTAGCCAGGGGGAGGGGGCCGGACTGCTCGGGGTTAGGCTGGGCATCGGTCAGCGGGTGGTGAGCAATTGCATTGTGCATCACTTGTTTGTACACATTATTAGTAGTAGTACTATTATCATAATTGTTATTATTATTGTTATTATTGTTGTTGTTATTATTATTTTCCTGTCTTATTAAACTGTCTTTATCTCAACTCACAGGCTTCACTTTCTATTTCTCTCCCCCATCCCGGGGTGAGGAGGGGAGGGTGAGCGAACGGCTGCGTGGTGTTTAGCTGCCGGCCGGGTTAAACCACGACAGTCTGCTTAGGATTCCATTCTTTCTCTTCCCTTGGCCATAGCTGGCATACAGATATTCAGACTGTTTTTTTGTTTGTTTGTTTGTTTGTTTTTCTAGGAGAGTACTTTATTATTTATAAAAGCATTTTCTATTTTCTTTATGCCTTCTCAGTGGAGTAACAGATATAAAGGGTAAAAAAAAAAAGGAGAAGGAGAAGGAGAAGGAGAAGGAGAAGGAGAAGGAGAAGGAGAAGGAGAAGGAGAAGGAGAAGGAGAAGGAGAAGGAGAAGGAGAAGGAGAAGGAGAAGGAGAAGGAGAAGGAGAAGGAGAAGGAGAAGGAGAAGGAGAAGGAGAAGGAGAAGGAGAAGGAGAAGGAGAAGGAGGGGAGGGGAGGGGAGGGGAGGGGAGGGGAGGGGGAAGGGAAAGAAGACTGCTCGGGGTTAGGCTGGGCATCCGTCAGCGGGTGGTGAGCAATTGCATTGTGCATCACTTGTTTGTACACATTATTAGTAGTAGTACTATTATCATCATTGTATTATTATTATTATTATTATTATTATTATTATTATTATTATTATTATTATTATTATTATTATTATTTTGTCTTATTAAACTGTCTTTATCTCAACTCACGGGCTTCACTTTCCATTTCTCTCCCCCATCCCAGAGAGGGATGGGGGAGGGTGAGCGAACGGCTGCGTGGTGTTTAGCGGCCGGCCGGGTTAAACCACGACAATGTCTCTGGACAGCTCTCTCATGTTCCAAAGGTCTAATTTAGATGTGAAACCAAAGCTCACTTTGAAGAAGTTTTTCTTTGTATATATATATATTTATTTAATTAATGCAAACTGAAATTATAATAAGAAGGCATAAAATTTAACCAGTCTATAATTTAGTTTCAGTCCTTCTCTTTTCAGTCTTAGATATAGCATGCATTTAAAATATCAAGATTAGCCATTAAAAATATGTCCCCATCCCAACAGCAATGGTAACAGACAAAATACTTACTCTAGATCTTATTAAAATTCATGTTTGTGCATATTTCTACCATGGTTATAAATCAGAACATATTTCTGCAGGGGGGTTGGACAAGATGATCTTCCTTGTGACTTTCTGGTCACTTCAGAAATGTAACAGGCATAGAGAATGTATCTCAACAATTTTACCTTCCTGTAGAACTCAGAAAGCAGAGAGTTGCACAGCCATTGCAAACAGCAAGGCTAAAAGATGTGCACACCTCACTGTGACTTTTCAGAGAAAATCTACAGCAATCACAGAATCAGAATGTTACAGATTGGAAGGGACCTTGAAAGATCATCTAGTCCAATCTCTCTGCTGGAGCAGGAATACCTAGATCACATCACAGAGGAACATATCCAGGTGGGTTTTGAATGTCTCCACAACCCCCCTGAGCAGTCTGTTCCAGTGTTCTGGAATCTTTATTCACCCTTCAATCTATTCGCCCTTCTACAAAAACCATGTGTTTGGCTTTTAGTCTGTAAAGTTATAGTGTTCCAAATATTCTGATAAGGCTTTCCATGGAATTTAACTGAGTTCCCCAGTTACCAAGAGAAGAGGTATGTTAGCACCATTTGGCTAAAAAACATTTCCTTCTCCAATAATAGAGCTTATTTGTGGTATAAATCATATTTCAGACTGTACAGTATCAAATTTGTGCCTTATTTTCAAGTGGACAAATACAATTCATTTAAACTTCAAAGATCAGGTGTACAAACAATGTATTACAGGGACAGACTTATGATGTTAATAGGAGAGACTTGGTTTATCCCAGAAGAGCAGATGGCCATGAACTTCTAAAAGTATATATGTGTACATTCTATTGCTGGCAGTAAAACAGTCTGATTCAGATTAGTGGTTTGTTTCTGCTTTTAATAACTCTGTAGCTTTCCATTAGGCTTCTCTTTAAATAGTCTTAGTTTCTTAGTTTTGTTCTCACGGTAAATGCAAATACTGTTATAAGCTAGTTTATAGTCCTGCTCCCTTCCATTCTCTGCTCCCCTTTTCCTTTTTTATGGTTTTTTTTTTTTTTTTTTTTTTTTGGGGGGGGGGGGTGTTAGAAGTTTAACTTAAAGGTTTAATTTATGATTAATTATAAGCACATACATTCTGTATGAACTAGGACAATGGTCTACGATATGATGACCAGAAGTATTCCTTAACTTTTTAAATAATTAATACCAAACTAATAATCAGCAGTCCTTACACATAAAACAAACATCATTTGCCATTAAAATAAATATATATGTATTTTGTCATCTTCTTAAAGTTTAGAAAATTCAGGATAAGCCCAGAGATATTACAGTAGGTCTGTGGGGAAAAAAAGTCACACACATCTACACAAAATAAAGAAAGAAATCAGATTTACTACAAGTTCATGTGCTTGGCAACCTTTGACTTCCCTCCTCCCTTTTTTATCACAGCAATAATTAATTTCAGCTTATATCATTCATAGATGAAGGACAGCTTTCAGAACAAAAACTGCTGTACCTGTGACCTGTTAAAAGAACCTGTTTGTGTATGTTATTATGTTATTATGACAGTATCAGAGACATTTTTGGTGGTGTTTTTGGTGCAGTAATTATTTAACAAGCACATAGTCTAAGCAATTTAAGAAAATAGATTAGGTTACTAAAATTTTACTAGAGATAGTTATATTTTCTATCCAAATAGACTTTCAAAAATACCAATTTATGTAATATTGTGATAAAGTACTTATTTTTCAGTCGAACAACAGAAAGTGTAAAAGATTCAGATGTTCTTACCTGATTATTTCAACTCTTAAGAACAATAATTTCAACATTCCTATTGAAATATATGTTTATTTTTCTTGTCTTTGGTCATATACAAAAAACAAACAAACAAAAACAAACAAACAAAAACACAATTAAGCATCTGGGATCCCACATGTTTAATTTTTTTTTTTTTTAAAGAACCTTTTTTTTTTTTTTTAAACATCACTTATCTTTCATGGAGTCAGCCTTTTGAAGATATGTTTTATATACAAGCAGAAACAAGTAAAATTCTAGAAGTATTAGAATGTCTTGCAAAATGAAACAAAAATAGTTCTTACTCCTTAGTAGGCTTGCCAGACTACAGCTTGTTTTATTTGAAAATATGATTAAATCAATTACATGTGACATGCTGCTAATATCACAGGCAATGGTGACCTTTCTTTAAACAAAAATATTTCTCATTCTTGTCAAACTTCATGTGGTATATTTAACTTATTCCCTGTCAGGATATGAATGGCCACTTCCAGTGGTTTCAGCTGGGAAACAGAAAAGTAGAAACAGATATTGTGGTCACAGCAAGTAGAATTCATATATAAAGAAGATAAGAAATGCCTCTTGCGTGTTCATTTAAAGGGTAGCCATCAGGAATTAGAAAACTCCCTGCTCCCAGCTGGAGCCTGAGCAGGGAACAGCTGGGGCTGGAGCAAAAACATGAAGGCAAAACATGAAGAACAAGAACATTACTGGTTACATCATGGATCCACAAAGGTAAGTAACACTTTGTCAACTTGATAATTTGCCATGATGAAATGGCTGGCTTGGTAAATGAGGGGAAAGCAGTGGATATTATCTACCTAGATCTCAGTAATGCTTTTGACAACATCTCCAATAACATCCATATAAAGAAGCTGATGGGATAGACAAGCAGGTAGTGATTGAAAACTGTCTGATCAGCTGAGCTCAGTGTTGTAGAAAGTGGCTTGAAGTCTAACTGGAGGCCAGTACCTCAGGTGTAACCCAGGGATCAATACTGGCATCAGTGCTCCACCTCCATTAATGATCCAGATGATGGGGTAGAGCATACCTTTAGCAAGTTTATTGATGACACCAAACGAACAGGAGTAGCTGATAAGCCAGATGGTCATGCAGCCATCCAGAAGGATTTTGAGAGGCTGACACAAACCTCATGATATTAAAAAAAAAGAAAATGCAAAGCCCTATACCTGGTGAAGAATAAAGGAAATTGCCTATGCTAAGTGCTATACTGACATCTTGTTTTCATTTTCTTTGATAACAAACCATTACCATACAGAACAAGAGCAGCATTTTGATATTGTTTGCTCTGCTCTTCAAAAAACCTTGGAGGGTGTGTATGGGGTGTCTAAGAGATAAAAAGCCACAGTGCAATAAGCACTAACTAAGTTTTCTAGGGTATTAACCACAGGTTAGAAAGCAGAGATGAAAAATAAGCAGGGATAGCAAAATCTCATCTAGTGGGCATACTGGGAATACTGTTTGCTTCCCAAAAGTGATTTTGTGCTTAGTAAAAGGTGAAAGGATGGCAGAACAGAGGGGAAACAGGGTTGTACTAAACAATATAAAAATTGCCACATCAGTTTAGAATGCGATGATGGTATGGCTGTGATATTTTGGGAATCTCAATTTACAAGAGTCGAAAACTCTCCAATCATTTAGCAGTACTATGGTCATATTTAGCATCTCTTTGCTTGGATTAAGGATGTACAAGAGCTTTAGGTGTGGTTTATTTGCCAGATTTTAATCTCCCAACATATAATCTTGCAGTTTGATGATTTTTTTTAATAGAAAAAATAATTAGTACAAAAATGTATTTCAATTTATGACTGTAAGCACTACAAATACAAATGATGCCTATAAACCCATGGGGCCTGATGGGATCCATCCCTCATCTTTGAGGGTACTCAGAGAGCTGACTGAGTGGTCAAGGGACCAAGATTAGTTTCCTTTTGTGACAAGATCATCCATCTACTTGACCAAAGGAAGCTGGCTGACGTAATCTTTCTGGATTTCAGTAAAGCATTCAATACTGTATCCTTCTGGACAAAATGACTAGAAAACAGTTAAATAAAGACATAATAATATGGGTGAACAATTGGCTGGTGGGTTGGGCCCAGAGCATTCTTGTAAATGGGGTTACATCAGGATGATGACCTGTCACTAGTGGGATTCCCCAGGGCTCCATTATAGAACTAATCCTCTTCAATATTTTCATGAATGATTTCTATGTATGACTTAAAGTTTTTTTGAAGAAGTTTGTGGATGATATCAAATTGCGTGGAGCTCTGTCAGCTCAGTGAGGCCTTGCAGAGAGATCTAGGCAAACCGGAGAACCGAGCAGTCACTAACAATATGAAGTTTAAAAAGAGCAAGTCACAGAACCACAAAATTGCAGAAGGGATGAGGTTGGAAGGGGCCTCTGAAGATCATCTAGTGTAGCCCCCTTGCTGAGCAGGGTCACCTAGAGAACGTTGTGCTGGCTGGCATCCAGGAGGGTTTTAAATATCTTCAGAGAAGAAGACTCCACAACCTCTTTGAGCAACCTGTCCCCATGCTTTGTCACCCTCACAGTAAAGAAGTGCCCCTTCATATTCAGACAGAATTTTCTGTGCTTCAGTTTGTGCCCATTGCCTCTCATCCTGTCGCTGGGCACAACTGAAAAGAGACCAGCTCCGTCCTCTTGATATCCTCCCCTCAGATATTTGTAAACATTGATGAGGTCTCCCCTCAGTCTTCTCTTTTCCATGCTGAACAGGCCCAGTTCTCTCAGCATCTCCTCATATGACAGGTGCTCCCGTCCTCTAATCATCTTTGTAGCCGTCCTCTGCACTCGTTCCAGTAGTTCTATGTCCCTCTTGTACTGGGGAGCCCAAAACTGGACACAAGACTCCAGGTGTAGCTTCACCACTGCTGAGTAGGGGAGGAGGATCACCTCCCTTGACCTGGGGGCAACACTCTTCCAAATGCGCCCTAGGATATCATTGGCCTTCTTGGCCACAGGAGCACATTGTTGACCCCTGGTCAGCATGCTGTCCACCAGGGCTCCCAGGTCCCTCCCTGCAGAGCTGTCTTCCAGCAGGTCAGTCCCCAGCCTGTACTGGTGCTTGGGGTTATTCATCCCTAGGTGCAGGACCCTGCACTTGCCCTTGTTGAACTTCATGAGGTTTGTCTTGGCCCAGCTCTCCAGCTTGTTGAGGTCCCTCTGAATGGCAGCACAGCCCTCTGGGGTATCAGCCACTCCTCTGAGCTTTTGCTCAGTCAGTACACTAGCTGAGGGTGCACTCTATTCCATCATCCAGGTCATTGATGAACAAGTTGAACACTGGACCCAGTACTGACTCCTTGGGGACACTGCTTACAACAGGCCTCCAATTAGACTCCACACCACTAAGCACAACCCACTGAGCTATGTTAACCAGCCGCTTATCAATCCACCTCACTGTCTACTCATCTAATGCTGCACATCCTCAGCTTGTCTGTGAGGATGTTATGGGAGACAGTGTCAACAGTCTTGCTGAAGTCAAGGTAGACCTCATCATAGAAGGCTATTAAATTGGTTAGCATGATTTTCCCCCAGTGAATCTGTGCTGACTATTCCTGGTCACCATCTTATCTTTCACATGCTTGGAGATGACCTCCAGAATGAACTGTTCCTTCACTCTTCCAGGGATGGAGGTGAGGCTGACTGGCATGTGGTTGCCTGGGTCCTCCTTGCCCCTTTTGATGACTGACATGACATTGGCTTTCTTCCAGTCCTCAGGCAACCTCTCCTGATTTCCGTGACCTTTCAAAGATGATGGAGAGTGGCCTAGCAATAACATCAGCCAGTTCCCTAAGCACCTGTGGATATATTTCATCAGGTCCCATGGATTTGTGGATGTCAAGTCTGCTTAGATGATCTCTTTCTCTTTGACCAAGGGAAAGTCTTCATTTCTCCCAACTTCCTCTCTTGTCTCCACAGTCTGAGATTCCTGAGGGTTGATTTTAGCAGTAAAGACTGAAGCAAAAAAGGCATTCAGGCATTCTGCCTTCTCTGTATCCTTTGTCACCAGGGCACCCATCCCGCTCAGCAGTGGGTCAACATTTTCCCCAGTCTTCCTTTTTCTACTGATGTATTTGAAGAAGCCCTTCTTGTTGCCTTTGTCATTCCTTGCCAGATCCAATTCCAAATGGGCCTTGGCCTACCTTGTTGTGTCCCTGCATACTCTGACAGTGTTCCTATATTCCTCCCAAATGGCCTATCCATTTTTACACATGCTGTAAACTTTATTCTTCCATCTGAGCTTTGCCAGATCTTCCTGCTCTCCATGCAAGCCTCCTGCACCCTTTACTTGTCTTCTTACTCATAGGGATGCACCAATCTTGAGCTTGAAGGAAGTGATGTTTGAATATTGACCAGCTGTCTTGGACCCCCTTCCTTCCAGGGCCCTAACCATGGGTTTCTTCCAAGTAGATCCCTGAACAGGCCAAAGCTTGCTCTCCTGAAGTCTAGGGTCACAATCCTGCTTTTTGCCCTGCTTCCTCCTCTCAGGATCCTGAACTCCACCATATCATGGTCACTGCATCCAAGGCTGCCCCTCACCCTTACATCTCCAACTAGTCCTTCCTCATTTGTTAATACAAGGTCTAGCAGTACACCTTTCCTTGTTGGCTTCTCCACCACCTGTGTCAAAAAGTTGTCATCAATGCACTGCAGGAACCTCCTGAACTTTTTGTGCCTAGCTGTGTGGTCTTCACAGCAGATATCAGGGTGGTTGAAGTTCCCTATGAGAACCAGGACTTGTGACTGAGAGGCTACTTTGAGCTGTCTGAAGAAGGCTTCATCTACCTCCTCTTCCTGATCAGGCGGCCTGTAGCAAACACGGTAGTGTCAGCCATGGTAGCCTGCCCTTTAATCCTTACCCATAAGCTCTCAACTCCCTCTACATCCACCCCTAGGCAGAACTCCACACATTCTATTTGCCTTCTCATATAACAGCAACTCAATCACCTCACCTCCCTGGCCAGTCTTTTCTAAAAAGCACGTAGCATTCCATGACATGATTCCAGTCATGTGAGCTATCCCACCACATCTCTGTGATTGCAATAAGAACATTGCCTTGCAACTGCACACAGATCTCCAATTCTTCCTGTTTGTTTCCTATACTACATGCATGAGTGTACAAACACTTCAGGGAGCTGAAATGCTTATTTCTCATGCTGTGTGTGTATGTATAGAAACACCTCAGATGTCTTTCATTCAACTCAGCCCCTAAGAGGCAGACTGAAGGGCCTCACTAGCATGCAGTTCCCCCAAAATTGACATAGCTTATAGTGCGCATGGTTTTGTACCCTTCCCCCTTCAAATCTAGTTTAAAGCCCTGTCAATCAGCCCTGATAACTCCTGGGCAAAAATCCTTTTCCTGCTCCGAGAAAGTTGCTCCCTATCAGGACTCAGTAGGCCCAGTGTCATGTAGACCTTCCATGATGTGGTGGTTTTACCGTGCTGGGCAGCTAAACCCCACAACCGCTCTCTCACTCCCCCTCCTTTAGATGAGGAGGGGGAGAAGTAAAGCAAAGAACAACTCACGGGTTGAGATAAGGATAATTTAATTAAAGGGAAATAATTATAATAATTAAATAAAGACTACTATGAACTAAACAATTTAACTAAGGGGAAATAAAAGGGAAAGGGGAAAAAAGGGAGGAAAACAAACAAACAAAATAAATGAAAGCTATATGGAAGTGCAGAGGAAAGAAATTACTCTCTACTTCCCACAAATGAGCGATGATTGACCACGTCCTTGAAGCAAGGCCTCAACGCACGCAGCCGGTGTTCGAGAGGAGGACCGACGTCTTCTCAACGAGAGCCCACCCCTCCCCTCTTCCTGTTTCCACCTTTTATTGCTGAGTGTGACACCACATGGTATGGAATATCCCTTTGATTGGTTTAGGTCAGCTGCCCTAGTGATGTTTCTCTCCTCACTTTTTTGCCCACCCCCTAGGAGGGTTAGAGAAAGGCCCAATGCTGTGCCACTGCTGCTCAGCAGTAGACACAACACTGGTGTGATAACACTGCTGTTCCAGCTACAAGTACAGAGTACGGCACTGTATGGGCTGCTGCCGGGAAAGTTAACATTCCAGCCAGACCCAGTACAACCTCCACCCCTTATTCCATAACATTTGTGTCACACTCAGATCCCCATACTTTAGCATACAAGCATTCTCATCATTATCCCTTGTCCTTTAATAGGACAAGGATTTAACAGGACAGGATTAATAGGCAGGTGTATCTTTTCATTCCATAGGTCTTTCTTGGAAAATGTTCATAAGAACTGTTGATGATTAGGTCTTCATCTGCCAAAGTGGCCACTCAAGGCAGGCGGAGTTGGATGTCTGGACACCAGCACCAGCTTAGCTCAAGTCCTTGTTGCACTGCCCGGCTCCTTGCAAAGTTGACCTGTCGCTGATCTTACAGCATCTTCCTACAACATATAACTTAGATTATAGATTAGTTTTCTCTCAAAGTCAAATCTCCTTGAGGCACACACTTGATATCCCCATTCTTTTGCATGACCCACCAGGTATACCCTGGTCCTTGGGCGAAGACAATCCCACGAGTGGGTTTGCCTTTTCCCGAGGCAGGAGCAACCCACACTGCCTTCCCCATCCACCTTCCTATATGCACTACGGGAACCTTAGCTCCTTTCACAGTGTGTAGGGGTTTTGTTTCGGCAGGACCAGCACGGCTGTCAGACCCCCTATTGTTAACTAGCCAAGTGGCTTCTGGTAGATTTGTGTCCCATTGTTTCCACGTCCCAGCACCTAATGCTCGTAACATAGTCTTTAACAGTCCATTGTACCTCCCATTGTACCTTCCCAGAGGCTTGTGGGTGGTAAGGGATGTGGTACACCCACTCAATACCATGCCTCTTTGCCCAGGAGGTAACAAGATTGTTTCGGAAATGACTCCCATTGTCAGACTCAATTCTCTCTGGTGTACCATGACGCCACAATACTTGTCTTTCCAGGCCCAAGATAGTGTTTCAGGCTGTGGCATGGTTTACAGGGTATGTTTCCAGCCACCCAGTAGTTGCTTCTACCATGGTGAGTATGTACCGTTTGCCTTGGCGAGTTTTTGGGAGTGGTCCGATATAGTCAATTTGCCAGGCCTCACCATATTGAAACCCTAGCCATCTCCCCCTGTTCCAGGGAGATTTTACCTTCATGGCTTTCTTGATTGCAGCACAGGTCTCACACTCATGGGTAACCTGCGTGATGGCCTCAATGGTCAAGTCCACCCCTCGATCACGAGCCCATCTGTAAGTGGCATCCCTCCCTAGATGTCCTGATGTTTCATGGGCCCATCGAGCTACAAACAGCTCACCCTTACGTTCCCAGTCTAGGTCCACCTGAGCCACTTCAATTTTCGAAGCTCGATCCACTTCTTTGTTGTTCTGATGTTCTTCAGTAGTGCGACTCTTGGGCATGTGGGCATCTACATGACGTACTTTAACATCCAGGTTTTCTACCTGGGCAGCAATATCTTGCCACAGGGTAGCAGCCCAGATAGGTTTACCTCTGCGCTGCCAGTTGCTCTCTTTCCATTGCTGCAGCCACCCCCACAGAGCATTTGCCACCATCCATGAGTCAGTATAAAGATACAATACTGGCCAATTTTCTCTTTCGGCGATATCTAGGGCTAGTTGTATGGCTTTTACTTCTGCATACTGACTCGACTCACCTTCCCCTTCCATGGCTTCCACAACTCGTCGTATGGGATTCCACACAGCAGCTTTCCATTTCCGATGGCTCCCTATCACACGGCAGGATCCGTCAGTAAACAACGCATACTGCTTTCTGTCTTCTGGCAACTCATTGTATGGTGGTGCCTCTTCAGCACGGGTTACCTCTTCTGTTGGCACTCCGAAATCTCTGCCTTCCGGCCAGTCCATAATCTCTTCCAGGATTCCTGGGCGATTGGGTTTTCCCATTCGAGCCCGTTGTGTAATTAACACTATCCACTTACTCCATGTAGCATCAGTTGCATGGTGTGTAGTGGGAATTTTCTCTTTGAACATCCAGTGTAACACAGGTAGCCGCGGTGCCAAGAGGAGCTGTGCCTCTGTACCCACAACTTCTGAAGCAGCTCGAACACCCACATATGCTGTGAGTATTTCTTTTTCAGTTGGGGTGTAATTGGCTTCTGATCCTCGATAGCCCCGACTCCAGAAGCCCAGAGGTCGACCTCGAGTTTCTTCTGGGGTTATCTGCCAAAGGCCCCAGGTGAGCCCATGCTCCCCAGCTGCAGTGTACAGTATATTTTGCACAGCTGGTCCAGTACGGACAGGCCCAAGGGCTACTGCACGAGCTATTTCTTGTTTGATTTGTTCAAATGCCTGTTGTTGCTCAGGGCCCCACTCAGAATAGTTTCTCTTTCGAGTCACTCGATATAGAGGACTCACAAGCTGACTATAGCCTGGCACATGCATTCTCCAGAATCCCACGAGGCCTAGGAAAGCTTGCGTTTCCTTTTTGCTAGTTGGCGGAGACATTGCTGTTATTTTATTGATCACATCCATTGGAATATGGCGACGTCCATCCTGCCATTTTACCCCCAAGAACTGGATTTCCTGTGTAAGCCCCTTGACCTTGCTCTTTTTAATGGCAAAACCAGCTTTCAGGAGAATTTGGATTATTTTCTTCCCTTTCTCAAAAACTTCTTCTGCTGTGTTGCCCCACACGAGGATGTCGTCAATGTACTGAAGGTGCTCAGGAGCTCCCCCTTGCTCCAGTGCAGACTGGATCAGTCCATGGCAAATGGTAGGGCTGTGTTTCCACCCCTGGGGCAGCCGATTCCAGGTGTATTGGATGCCCCTCCAAGTGAAGGCAAACTGCGGCCTGCATGCTGCTGCCAAAGGTATGGAGAAAAATGCATTAGCAATATCAATTGTGGCGTACCACTTGGCTGCCTTTGACTCTAGTTCGTACTGAAGTTCCAGCATGTCCGGCACTGCAGCACTCAGTGGTGGCGTGACTTCATTCAGGCCTCGATAGTCCACTGTTAGCCTCCACTCGCCATTAGACTTTCGTACTGGCCATATAGGACTATTAAAGGGTGAACGAGTCTTGCTGATTACTCCCTGACTCTCCAGTCGGTGAACCAACTCATGGATGGGAATCAGGGAGTCTCGGTTGGTGCGATATTGCCGTCAGTGCACCGTTGTAGTAGCAATTGGTACCTGTTGTTCTTCAAACCTTCAGCAATCCTACAACAGAAGGGTCTTCTGAAAGGCCAGGCAGGGTAGACAGCTGCCTAATCTTCTCTGTGCTCAAAGCAGCTATGCCAAAAGCCCACCGGTATCCTTTTGGATCCTTGAAGTACCCTCTCTTGAGATAGTCTATGCCAAGGATACACGGAGCCTCTGGGCCAGTCACAATGGGATGCTTTTGCCACTCATTCCCAGTTAGACTCACTTCAGCTTCCAGTACAGATAGTTGTTGGGATCCCCCTGTCACTCCAGAGATACAGGTGAGTTCTGTCCCTTGGTAGCCTGATGGCATTAAGGTGCATTGTGCGCCAGTGTCCACTAAAGCTTTGTATTCTTGTGGTTCTGATGTGCCAGGCCATCGGATCCACACAGTCCAATAAATCCGGTTATCCCTCTCCTCTACCTGGCCAGAGGCAGGGCCCCTCTAGTCCTGGCTGGAATGTCTGCCACTTAATTCTTGCAAATGAGAGGTAGAGGTCCCTTCATCATGGTCAAGAATAACATCAGCTCTTCTACTGCCTCTGGGGTACTGCCCAATAGAAACTGGAGCAGCATTTCTCTTAGGAGCCCCTCTTCTTGCTGCTGTATTTCCTTTCAGTTCACGTACCCGAGCAGCTAGGGTTGAAGTAGGTACACCATCCCATTTCCTCATATCTTCCCCATGGTCACGCAGATAAAACCACAAGGTGCCACGTGGTGTACGTCTTGGGTACTCTCTCTCTTGAGCAGGTGAATGCTGATTCTTAGTGGCTGAAGTATCACTCTGTCTAGATGAGGGGGAATATACTTTCTCCACGAGCTTGTCAAGTCCTTTAGACAGTTTCTCCACAGCTGAGACACAGGACTGTAGCGGCGCAGAGAGATTGTCTTCATATTGTTGAAGCTGGCAGGACACATCATACATTGTTGGTCCCATCCCCTCGTCCCAGTGAATTGCTGCCAGGGTACTGGCATGTGCTGATGGTGCACTCCGCACAAATTTATGCCACATGGATGTTGTGCACTGGACTTCATCGGGGTCTTGAGGTGTCTGGGCATTGTCCAAATCACTATAAATCATCTCCCGCACAGCTAATTCCCGCAGATGCTGGAGACCTTTATCCACAGTGGTCCACTTGCCTATGTGATATACAATATCTTCCTTATGGGGATATCTTTCTTTGATAGCTGCCAGGAGTGGTCTCCAGAGGCTGAGGGCCTGTCCTCCTCTCCCGATTACTTTGTCGATTACCCTTTCTCTAGAGAGGGATCCCAGCTGCTTGGCTTCATTGCCTTCTAATTGTAGGCTACTGGCCCCAGCATCCCAGCATCGGAGCAGCCAAGTGAGGATGTGTTCACCTGGGCGTCGACCATAATCCTTTCGTATTTCTCGCATCTCACTCAGGGATATGGATCGAGTGATTTCTGATTCCTTTATGATTTCCGTCTCATCTTCCTGCTGTTTTTGTGATGTCTCTGCTTTAGAGGTGCCTGCCAATTCCCCTTCTCCCTCCTTCTTAGGAGAGCCTTCTTCCCTTACTAAATGAGCTGACCTCCGTTTCCATTGTTTTGACTTGACTATGGGGGCGACTGATACCATAGTTGGTTGGTCCTCTGGGTCAGCCACAGCATGTGTTACTTGGTCATCAGATTCAGAGACTTCCTCCCTCTCTTCAAGTTGCTGGATGATGTTAAACAGTGTTTGATAGGAATAAACCAGGACCCAGCACAATGCTGCAAGCTGTTGTTCTCCGGCATTATCAGGGTCAGGACATACAACTCTCAAACGTTCTACCAAGTTTTTAGGATTTAGCCCTTGCTCAGGGATGAAGTTCAAAACTATTGGAGGAGACACTCGTGACAGGTATCTGCTAACATCATCCCACACACCGTGCCACTCACCACAAGACTGTTTCGGGACAGATTCCCAAATAAGTTTTCTAAACAATCGACTAATCTTAGAGAGAAAATGAAACCTGTTATTCAGAATTAGAAATAGCAATACATGGGTTACAGATGGATCTTCAAAATACTCCCAAACTGTTGTAATTAGCCCACTGTGAAAGAAGGGAAAGGTACCATTCCTGGTATTATTAATAAACTGGTGTCCAGATGAGAAAAGGAAGGCAGTGTAGTTCTGAATATTCTCTGAAAGATAGTTTCCATGGGACCCAAATGATAACAGCGCAGAGCCTGAATTCCAGAGTAAAACCAAGGTCAGTGCTTGGCAGCACAACGAATTAAAAAAAGTGAACACAGATTGTAGCACTTTGTCGGATCGGATATATAGGAGAAAGGAGAATATGACACGAATTGCATGACATATGAACAAAGCCATTATTATTAACAGGGCAAGGAACATGGTTACTAGCAAGCGTGTTAGTTGTATGCGTTTAATCAATTCTATTGTTATCTCAACCCTTCGAGCCCCACGTTGGGCACCAAAAAGGACTGTGGTGGTTTTACCGTGCTGGGCAGCTAAACCCCACAACCACTCTCTCACTCCCCCTCCTTTAGATGAGGAGGGGGAGAAGTAAAGCAAAGAACAACTCACGGGTTGAGATAAGGATAATTTAATTAAAGGGAAATAATTATAATAATTAAATAAAGACTACTATGAACTAAACAATTTAACTAAGGGGAAATAAAAGGGAAAGGGGAAAAAAGGGAGGAAAACAAACAAACAAAATAAATGAAAGCTATATGGAAGTGCAGAGGAAAGAAATTACTCTCTACTTCCCACAAATGGGTGATGATTGACCACGTCCTTGAAGCAAGGCCTCAACGCACGCAGCCGGTGTTCGAGAGGAGGACCGACGTCTTCTCAACGAGAGCCCACCCCTCCCCTCTTCTTCCTGTTTCCACCTTTTATTGCTGAGTGTGACACCACATGGTATGGAATATCCCTTTGATTGGTTTAGGTCAGCTACCCTAGTGATGTTTCTCTCCTCACTTTTTTGCCCACCCCCTAGGAGGGTTAGAGAAAGGCCCAATGCTGTGCCACTGCTGCTCAGCAGTAGACACAACACTGGTGTGATAACACTGCTGTTCCAGCTACAAGTACAGAGTACGGCACTGTATGGGCTGCTGCCGGGAAAGTTAACATTCCAGCCAGACCCAGTATTCATGATCAAGAAATCTGAAACTGTGTCAGTGGCACCAGCCTCGGAGCCACGTATTGATCAACTGGGTTTGCCTGTTTTTTTCAGTATTGATCCCCACTACTGTTTTTTCAATATTGATGCCCACTACTGGAAGGATGGAGGAAAACACTACCTGTGCACCCGATCCTTCAACCAATTGCCCTAATGTCCCTTTTGATAGCTCTTTAGTTTCTCTTTGACACTTCATCATTACCAACTTGAAAAAACAGTAAAGGGTAATAATCAGAGGGATGTAAGTGCTGGATTGTGCAACTGAGAAGGGGCAACCCTGGCTATATGTACAGTCTGGGGAAGAGAGGCTGGAGATCAGCCCAGCAGAAAGGGATCTGGGTGTTTTGGTCAGCATCAAGATGAACACGAGCCAGCAGTGTGCCTTGACAGCCAGGAGGACCAACCATATCTTGGGGTGCATCAAGCACAGCATTGCTAGCCAGCTTAGGGAAGTGATTGTTTTGCTCTACTCTGCACTGATGCAACTTCACCCTGAGTATTGTATGCAGTTTTGGGTGCCACAGTATAAGAAATATATAAAACTGCAAGAGAGTGTCTGAAGGAGGGTTACAAAGATAGTGAAGGGTCTGGAGGGCAAGACATATGAGGAGTGGCTGAAGTCACTTGGTTTGTTCAGCCTCGAGAACAGAAGACTGAGGATGAGAATGAGAAAACCGAGGAGAGACCTCATCACAGTCTACAGCTTCCTCATGAGGGGGAGTGAAGGGCAGGTGCCAGTTGCTTCTCTCTGGTGACCAGCTATAGGACACAACGGAATGGCATGGAGCTGTGACAGGGGAGGGTCAGGCTGGATATCATTAAAAGGTTCTTCACTGAGAGGGAAGTCGGGCACTGGAACAGTCTTCCCAGAGAAGTAGTCACAGCACCGAGCCTGCTGGAGTTCAAGAAGCATTTGGACAATGCTCTCAGACACATGGTCTAATTTTTTGGGTGGTACTTGGGGGACCCAGAGATTGAACACGTTGATCTTTGCGGGTCCCTGGGTGCCTTACAACTTGGGATGTTCTATGATTCTATGAAATACATGTACAGTACTAGATCTCACATTAGAATCAATATAGCTTTGAAATTTGCCACACATTTTTAAGGTCATATTTTTTTCTTCTTCCTTTTTTCTTTTTTTCTTTTTTTTTTTTCTTCTTTTCCCCAAAGGAGATGCACACTACAGCATAGAAAATTGTATATCACTATGTGATTAACATATTAAGAACAGCATGTTCTCTTAATAATTCTGGAATTGACATACCTCAGCAAATAAACATTTAATTGATCTTCACTTAAAGAATTGGAGAAAATACTCTTTGGAATCAAAGTTTCAGTAGGTTCTCTGAAGTTAAAGAACAAACAACCAAACAAGCTATGGGATGAAAAGGCCAGGATTTCCGTGGAGAAAACAAAACAAAACAAACAAACAAACAAACAAACAAAAAACAAACTGTAACAATGCTAAGATAACTACCAAGTGAAGTCATCACAGTGATTTAGACTGTAGGTAATACTACTACTACTAATAAATAAATCAACCTGGGAATCCCTATTATTTGTGAACAGTAATAAAGACTCAAGTAAAGACATAGACACACACACACAAAAGAAACTATGGCATGGACTTAGGCTGCCTTGACT
Organism: Aythya marila; assembly: GCF_965140915.1. NCBI lineage: Eukaryota > Metazoa > Chordata > Aves > Anseriformes > Anatidae > Aythya > Aythya marila. The sequence goes on from NC_139042.1 coordinate 102,348,745, forward strand.
AAGGGAGAGGAATTGTTGAACAATTTCACTACGAACTAATAAATCAAAATTTTCAATACAGGCTTACTAACTTTCTAGTAGACCAAGCCAGGAATGCTGACAAGAACAGTCTGTAGGTAGACAGAACTTTCACAAATCAGAAGGGAACAAGAATTCACAGAAAATGTACAAGAAGGGCAGGGACAATTAAAAATATTAGGACAATCCAGGGGAGAGCTTTCAAGTCTCTACACTAATGCTCACAATATGGAGAATAAACACAAGGATATGGAAACTGTATATATTAGAAAACATATTATTTAATTGGCTGTAATTCACAACATACTAATTCTATTATAGCAAATAAAAATAATTTAAAAATTAGAGGTATGTAGTTGTACTAGAGGTATGTATGATGAAGTACTTAATGAGTACTTAATGATTATTTTGCCCCAGTCTTCACTGACAAGAGCTCCATCCAAATGGCCCAGGACCCAAAAGGCAAAGGCAGGGACTGGAAGAATGATGAACTGCCCAGTGTAGGAGAAGATTAGGTTCAAGACCATCTTAGGAACTTGAAGGTGCACAACTTCATAGGACCAGATGATATACATCGGTGGGTCCTGAGGGAACAGGCAGATGTAGTTGATAAGCCACTATCCATCATATTTGAGAAGCTGTGGCAGTCAGGTGAAGCACTGACTGGAAGAAGGGAAACATAACCTCCATTTTTAAAAAGGGAAAATAGGAAGACGTGGGGACTATAGGACTGTCAGTCTCACCTCTGTGCCTAGCAAGATCATGGAGCAAGATCATCTTCCTCGAAACTATGCATAGGCACATTTGAAATAAGGACATCTATATAAGGACATGCATAATTTGAAATTGGTGACATCTGACATGGCTTCACCACAGGCAGATCATGCCTGACAAATCTGGTGGCCTTCTATGATGGGGTTACAGCATTGCTGGATGGGGGAAGAGCAAATCTCGTCATCTACCTGGATTTGTGCAAAGTATTCCTCATGATATCCTTGTCTCTAAATTGGAGAGCCATGGATTTGACGGATGGACCACTCAGTGCAGAAGGAATTAGCTGCATAGTCACACTCAAAGGGTTGCAGTCAACGGCTTGATGGCTAGGTAGAGAGTGGTAATGAGTGATGTTCCTTAGAGGTCAGTATTGGGACCGTCACTATTTAACATCTTTGTTGGTGACATAGGCAGTGAAATGAGCATGCCACCAGCAAGTTTGTTGATGACACTGTCATGGTTTTGGCTAGGATGGAGTTCATTTTAAATATGTTAATAAATAAGTTCATTTTAAAATCTTTATGCCAGTTCATCTGTTTTACCAACAGCTGATTTTTCCGGGCACCTTCTAGCACCACTCAAACGAAACTTTCAAATCAGTAACCCTACAAAGACATTTCAAAATACACATCTGCCTTTGGAAGACAACACCCAAATCTAAGAGACATCCTTGGCTGAAGTCAAAACTCAATCCACATCACCCAAATTGCTTGTTAACAAAAATTCTGAAAGCAAATATTGCTATTAGCTATGAAATGTAACTCCAAAATACAGTCAGATCTGTGTTTTTTATGGTTATCTTTGAAATACCTGAATGTCTACTACCCCAGCCTGGATAAGTCAACCCAAGATTGGATGAATTTACCAAACACATGCTTCCTTAACATAATGCTAGCCTTCATGTCATACAAGACATACAACAGTTCCTTTGGTTTAATCAACTATTACTGTGCATGAAATGAAAGTTCCACATCTAAAATTTACCTTTACCAGATTCTTAATGAGAGAGGAATTAGTCCTGTGTTTAATAGTTTCTAAAGTAATAACTGCTACTCTTTAGCACTTAGAGATTATGGAAACACATGCTGCAATAAAGAAAAAATCATCATAGCAAACCACATAACAACAAAATCATAATTTCCATTTCCTCTCACTGGAAAATTGAAGGGTCTTTTTTCACACCACATTCTCAGAACTGACAATCTTTTTTGGTACAGGTTTGCAGAAGTAAACCCTTTTGAGAGGAAACAATGTCTCAAACTTTCTTGAAAGACTGTGTTCAACCACAAAGAGCTAACACTGTAGAATGTGATTTTTCCTGTCTATTCTAGGAAGTCAATCAGATATTCAGCATTCAAATTCAGAATTCCAGAATTTTGAAGATTATAGTTAAATGCTTACAGAACTGTCTACTTACTTGATTTATTTAAAAAGGAGGATACAGTAAGGCAAAGCTATGAGAAATTGAGTCCTGTTTTTCTGTAGGTTTCCATAGGTTTTTCCATAGGTTTTCATTATTCATTCTTGTAAGTTTATATGTATATAAAGCAACCAATAAATATTTTGCATGAACAGCTAGTTTCTAGGAAGTTGATTTGATAATATCAATGCCAAAATATTTTAGGAAATCATTTTCAAAAGCTTGCTGGACTGAATTATTCCCCACATCAGACATACATCTAATAAAGTGGTGCTTGCTTTTCTTTGTAATATATATGCATCAATGTGATGTTTATGCTATTTCAACCTGACATCATACATTTCTTATTGTCTGTCTCTGCTTGCTAACATCAACAAGCTGCTTAGCTTTATTGTCAGTGCTTTTGACAGCTATGATTTCTCTTACAAATTCAAGCTTACTCTTGAAATGTTCCCACAAGGGCCTCCTAAATGAAAAAAGATTTGAATTAAATGAAAAACAAAACAAAACAAACAAACAAACACACAAACACCAAAATCAGAGATCTATTGTTTCCTTCCTACTACTGTGCCAAGCTGGGATGCTTGCTTATGTCATAAAGATCCCATAGGAGGCTGGGCTAAGACAGTTCTCATGTACAGTACTGTAAACCTGAAACATTCCATTAAATCAATAGCTAATTTCCTTTTCCTTTTTCCTTTTTCCTTTTTCCTTTTTCCTTTTTTTTTCCTTTTTCCTTTTTCCTTTTTCCTTTTTCCTTTTTCCTTTTTCCTTTTTCCCTTCCCTTCCCTTCCCTTCCCTTCCCTTCCCTTCCCTTCCCTTCCCTTCCCTTCCCTTCCCTTCCCTTCCCTTCCCTTCCCTTCCCTTCCCTTCCCTTCCCTTCCCTTCCCTTCCCTTCCCTTCCCTTCCCTTCCCTTCCCTTCCCTTCCCTTCCCTTCCCTTCCCTTCCCTTCCCTTCCCTTCCCTTCCCTTCCCTTCCCTCCCCTCCCCTCCCCTCCCCTCCCCTCCCCTCCCCTCCCCTCCCCTCCCCTCCCCTCCCCTCTTCTCCTTCTCCTTCTCCTTCTCCTTCTCCTTCTCCTTCTCCTTCTCCTTCTCCTTCTCCTTCTCCTTCTCCTTCTCCTTCTCCTTCTCCTTCTCCTTCTCCTTCTCCTTCTCCTTCTCCTTCTCCTTCTCCTTCTCCTTCTCCTTCTCCTTTTTTTTTTTTACCCTTTATATCTGTTACTCCACTGAGAAGGCATAAAGAAAATAGAAAATGCTTTTATAAATAATAAAGTACTCTCCTAGAAAAACAAACAAACAAACAAACAAACAAACAAAAAAACAGTCTGAATATCTGTATGCCAGCTATGGCCAAGGGAAGAGAAAGAATGGAATCCTAAGCAGACTGTCGTGGTTTAACCCGGCCGGCAGCTAAACACCACGCAGCCGTTCGCTCACCCTCCCCTCCTCACCCCGGGATGGGGGAGAGAAATAGAAAGTGAAGCCTGTGAGTTGAGATAAAGACAGTTTAATAAGACAGGAAAATAATAATAACAACAACAATAATAACAATAATAATAACAATTATGATAATAGTACTACTACTAATAATGTGTACAAACAAGTGATGCACAATGCAATTGCTCACCACCCGCTGACCGATGCCCAGCCTAACCCCGAGCAGTCCGGCCCCCTCCCCCTGGCTAGTCACCCCTATATATTGTTTAGCATGACGTCAGATGGTATGGAATACGTCTTTGGCTAGTTTGGGTCACCTGTCCTGGGTCTGTCCCCTCCCAGCTCTTGCTGCACCCCCAGCCTGCCCGTTGGCAGGACAGAGCAAGAAGCTGAGACGTCCTTGGCTTAGTATAAGCACTGCTCTGCAACAATTAAAACATCGGGGTATTATCAGCACTCTTCTCATCCTAAGCCAAAACATAGCATTCTACCAGCTACTAGGAATAAAATTAACTCTGTTCTAACTGAAACCAGGACACTGTTCAAGTTTATTTTTAACCTTTGGATTGCATATAGGCACTGGAACCAGATTGTAAATTACAGAATTGCTGAGATAGTCACTAAGTACCATTGAGCCAATGGCCGGGGCTGATATTCAAATGGAATATAATCTGAGCTAAAGAATCAGATAATCAGGGTCAGCAAATTTATACCACTACAACACATATTTATTCATATTAATTTTGCTACCCTCTCCTTTTTCCCATGTTAAGTCCACATATTTTCCAGATTATCATAATGGTTGTGAAAAGTTTCTTTCTCTGAGATTTTACTGAAATCTTACCACTACATACATGCTTATCTGGATAGCAATATTAAAGATGAAATGGGTATTCAGGCTTGGGTTCCTCTTATTTAGCTTTTTCCAATCAAATGGTCATAAATACCATTACAATCAGAACACAGTGTTTCCAGAGCCTCGTTTTACTGTTATGATTTTTAAGGTTATTTAGATTTAGATATATACTTTTTCCCCAGTTACCACATCATCAGCAAGGTACCACTCAGATCTCTTCAGAATTCACCTTCTCCACCTCACTACAATCTGTTATTGACAGCATAATGAATCACAGTCACCCTTAGAAAATCTTTCAACATTTTCTCATGAAAAATAGCCTGATACAATTAAAAGAGTTCCACCATTTGTTATTTCTCCAATAGCAATAAAACTGCTGCTTTGTGTGTGTGTGTGTGTCATTCCCCTCCTCTCCCCAGAAGAGTTATGGAATAGATTATGGGATAGCAGAGTACCTCCTGTCTTGAGAAGAAAAGCAAAGAGCACAGACTACAACTAGACTGTTTTTCTTTCCATTCTGTCTTTCTATCCATCTCCTCATTACTGAAGCTATTCAGAACTTACACAGATTTATATGCCTTGGTTTGTTGGCCTTCAGGAGATTTTTTATTTATGACGTCTGGCAGTTGCTTATGCCAATGTCAGAAAGGTATCATTCATCACTAGGTGTTTCTTTTTCAGCTACACTAAGGCAGGGGTGTTGGAACTAGATGATCTGTAAGGTCCCTTCCAACTCAACCCATTCTATGACTGTGTGATTGTGTCATTTCAGAGAACGTTCTTAGTGTCAAAAATTACTCCAAAGAGAGAGGTATTATAAATGTAATAAATCAAGTGGGAGTTAAGTACATCTTCTTCTTTGAGTGGAAAACTATGTAAGCTGTTGTATACCTTATAATAAATAGTTCATTAATTTAATTTAAAAGGCCTCAATGTACTAGAGGGAACTATGTCTAGATTTAACAGCCTTGGGCATGACAGACTTAATGGAATTAACTTTAACTAGCATGAAAGGTATGTTGCATACACTTTGTATTTGCTTTGGTTTTCCTCTCACTCCCCTCGGTTTGAATCCCTGTTATTCAATACTGTACTTCTATGCCTTGTATCTGGAATGATAGCTGCTATGCTGACCCCTGGACTGCAAAGTTCCATAGACAAATGAACTCACAATTGTGTCAAGTGAACATCTGCTTTTTACAAGACTTAAAATGAAATTAGAGGAAATGACATGTCCCCTTGCAAGTGTTAATACACATTTCATTAGTCATTTTTGCTTCCATGTGAACAATTCCCTCTCTACTTTTTTCTAAAATGGAGAGAAGAAGGTTAAAAACAATGCTCACAAGAGTGACAGGAACATAAGACTAGCTTTTCTCTTGCCATCAGTAAATGTTTCTTGTATAAATACCAGTGATGTGCTATTGTAGCCCCATTTCCTCTTAGGTGTCTTGCTGCATTAAGGTCACTGAATTGTGATTCTCGTATCTATGCATTTCAGATTTTTACAGCATGAAAAACTCACAAGATAAGTTTTCAGTGCCAATGTGGTAGAAATCTTTGGCTACTAAGAATGGCTTCCCAAGATGTAGCACAACATACTTCTCAGTAGTGAATCAATAGTGGCCAAGTAATTTCCTGATGACTGAGCACTGCAGTTTAACAGCTGAGTCAAGCGGTCACCACTCAGTCCCCTGTGGACAGCTAATGAAGTACAAAACAAGTTACAAAACTATTCATAATCCAACCATTACTGTGCTAAGAAAACTCTGATAATAAAAGTATCTCAACACAGTCATATATACATTCTTTCTAATATTGCATAGCTTCTCGGTTTAGATATTTTTCTACAGAAACATGCCTAAAATTAGATATATCCATAAGTCTAGCAGTCTTTCATATTATCTGGCATGTATTTACAACAAAATATAAATTTACATGTTTCCTAGAATCTGGGATGAAATGAATAATTTACTATAATTCCAAATTATTCCAACATTAAAATCCCAAATAGTAGCATTTTTGGATATTATCCATTTCTGAATAGATGTAAGCTTGCTTTTTTGTTTCCGTTCAGGCAAGAAGAACAGCATGTGAGAAGTCAACAACATTTGGTCACAAAATTTTTTGTTTGCCTTTTGCTCAGTTTTCTGGAGAGTTTAGAAGAGAAAACAAGAAAATCTAAAGAATATAACCAGCAAATTAAAGCTGTTGGACTAGCTGGATTATATTATAGTCCCAGAAATCTAAACATTTTGATTTGGAGGTGCAAGAAGGAATTCTAGATGAAAAAATCAGCATCGGTTAGAAATAGATGAAGCTATTGTGTATTGCGGAAAGAGGGAAAAAATTTTGTTTGGATATCTCGTGATTTATTCTTAGTTTCTGTTTGTATCTTTTATAGTTAAGTTTAAAACAAAATTTTTGTTTAACACACCAAAGGTATTTCAAATGGCATCAAGAGATATATATGAAAATCAAAGTTGGAGATCTTTTTGCTTGCCATGTACTAAAAATATATTTCACAACTAGAGCAGTAAGTGTCACTGCATTGCTATGCATGATGTAATATCAGGTGGGAAAGTGAAATCACATAAAATGTTTCTGATTGTGAAGAAAATTAATAAAACACCAGCTTTAATAAATACCACCGAAAGAAATTGGAAACTATTTCTGAAGGGATACTAAGAATTTTCTCCCTTTGAGTTCTTTGGATTGATAAAATTCTGCTTATTAAATAAATAAATAAGCATATAATCCAATCAAATTAGAATAATATTAAACTGGCTTGCTCATATTTATATTATGAAATGGCAAGGAACTGTACAGTATTTTTGTGTACTGTAAGAGAGCTGTATTAGCTAGTCTTTTTTTTTTTTTTTTTTTTAAATCTATGAAGAAGGCTGTTTTTATCCAGGAATTAGAATTCAAAGTCATATTGTAACAGACCTTCCCATCGATGCAGTGTGCAAGACCAAACCTTTCAGCATAACTGCAAGAAGCTGGACCAGCATAAGAAAGCTGCTTGTTGATCTTAGGAGTACTAAGGACCCTGTCAACTGTCTTAAAAGCATGTTGGCCTCAAGGAGAAGCACCTTTTCTCCACATATCAGATAGATAAGACATTCAGTTACTCTGGGTGAATGGACCTTTTAGTTTGTTGTGATAGACCTTGGCATTCTGACATCAACAACAAAGCACAAAACAAGACAAAAAGTCTATAGTGGACAGATAGAGTTCCAAAGGGAGTTACATGTCACAGTATCACAAATAAATACATGATTCTGGAGAGGTTTTACATAAATGATGACAATGTCTACCAATTTCAGATAATTATGGCAATCTAGATGCATGGCAATCACTGTTGTCATCTTGACTCTTGCAAAAGTTGGGAAACAATACTTGCTCCAAATTTACTTCCAGTTGCCTACTGCATTCCAGCTGTTGGCTTTGTCTGCTTTTAACACTCTTTATTTTATGAGAATATGATCTACTATCACTGTTGCATAAACACTTTTTGATATTCAGTAATATATTTTTAGAATTATGAAAAATATTTTATATATATCAGATGGTGGATACATTGCAGGTACTGTAAAAGTGATTTCTGGTCCTTGGGTGAAAGAGAAAAAGTAATAAGGATTTACCACCCATTAAGTCAGCTTTCTTTCTGGAACATGCTGACGATTCCAAAATACAGGTTCCTTATCACTGAAAGTTGAATATACAGGAATTCAGCAGACTCTAGTGATCTATTGCATTCTCTGAGAGTACAGAATTTCACTTAACATATTGTTGCAGAAAAAAATCCTGAAGAAAGATATTTGAAATCCTATGCAAAAGCTTTTTGTCACAATATGAATAGTAACAATTAAAAGAATCTCTACACATACAGCTGAACTTCTGCCCTTCCTACATCTTCATATAGTGCCAAATAAAGGTTTATGGTAGGAAAGATCCTGATTTTCCTGTTGCTCACCTGGCTGTAGGAAAGTACTGCAATATTTTAACATATTAACAAACCTGATATCATTATTTTCTGTGTATGAGTTTTTTAGTCACTGTATTCAGTACAAGTGTAGCACTAAGAAATTTGTCCTTAGGCCAAAGATAAGAGATGTGATGCTTTTTGCTTGTATTTGATTTAAGATGTCACTCTTTTGCTTGAATATGGACAATTTGAAAAGTCTATTAGTTTGATTTATGCCACTTTTGGTCCAATACAGAGAGAAAAAGGCAATTAAATGTACAGTGCTACCCTCACTTCTAATTTGTTAAGTGAGTGCAAAATTCTGAGTCACTAGCTTCAGGAAGAGCCGTAGGAAAAATAAAATTAAAAACATTCAGTCATGTCATCTCATGGAACAAATAAAATATTTCCTGTAATGATGTGACAATCCATGACAAACCCTTTATGAACCAAAGAATTCACTTATCTGTGGAATGGCAGCTTAAAACCTATAAAGTATCTCAATTTTGGAAACAGATTCTGGCTGAGTGGAATTGAATGTTGAAACATGCATCAATAAATAGGCTTTCTGAAGCAGAAAAAATTTACTTCTCTTGAATCAAACAAGGGTGTGGACAGAACGTCCAGCTGTTTTTGTTGTTATTCCTGTGTTTGTGTGTGTGCGTGTGTACTCTAGGATATTTTCTTGAAATATGAAGCAGGATCTCAGACTGCTGCAAACTTTCAGGATTCAATGAACTGACAGAAACTGGTAATCAAGAAAATCTGCTGTGCTCTTCTAGCACATTTCAACAAAATAAATAATAATGACCAAAAAAAATATATATATATATAAAATCAATCAATCTTGAGAAAGACAATGAATTTGTCCAGCAGGCAAAGGAGATAATATAATCACATTATTTGTCACATTCATGGATAAAGTTTTAGATTGCTGAACCGCAGTAGTGCAGGACTGATTAAGCTGATTAAACCAATGTTTTCTTCTTCCCATATTACAAAACAGGTAACAACTCTTGACAGTGCAGTTCCTCTATCTTTTCAGAACTCCCTTCAACTCTTCAGTTGCAGAATAGACAGAAAGATTAGAGCAGACTACATAGAAAGCAACTTTGCAGAAGAGAACTTGAGAGTTCTAATAGTGCAAAAGCCAGAAGTGTGCTCTTCTCATGAAGAAGACCAAATACATGGTTAGTTACTTTCAAAGTGAGCAGATATGAGGCTACAACAATAACTTCAAAGGAAGTTGATTCTTCTTTTCTATTCAGCTTTTGTGCGACCATTATTTTGGGTTTCCCAGTGCAGGAGGACACTGCAAATCACAGTATCACAGAATCATCTAGGTTGGAAAAGACCTCCAGGATCACCGAGTCCAACCTCTGACCTAACACTAACAAGTCCTCCACTAAACCATATCACTAAGCTCTACATCTAAACATCTTTTAAAGACCTCCAGGGATGGTGACTCAACCACTTCCCTGGGCAGCCCATTCCAATGCCTCACAACCCTTTCAGTAAAGAAGTTCTTCCTAATATCCAGCCTAAACCTCCCCTGGCACAACTTTAGCCCATTCCCCCTCGTCCTGTCACCAGGCACGTGGGAGAACAGACCAACCCCCACCTCGCTACACCCTCCTTTAAGGTACCTGTAGAGTGCGATAAGGTCACCCCTGAGCCTCCTCTTTTCCAGACTGAACAATCCCAGCTCCCTCAGCTGTTCCTCATAAGACTTGTTCTCCACACCCCTCACCAGCTTCGTTGCCCTTCTCTGGACTTGCTCAAGCACCTCCATGTCCTTCTTGTAGTGAGGGGCCCAAAACTGAACACAGTACTCAAGGTGCGGCCTCACCAGAGCCGAGTACAGGGGGACAATCACTTCCCTAGCCCTGCTGGCCACACTATTTCTTATACAAGCCAGGATGCTGTTGGCCTTCTTGGCCACAAATCTTTCAAACAAACTTTCTAATACGTATTAATATTCTGAAGAGAAATAATCTGACATCAGGTTTTACTGTTAAGCTCTAGAAAAAAAAAAAAAAAAAGATATCAACAAACAAGCGTACATTTACAGATGACTATTTTCTTTTAATTGATGTCAAAAATTTGTATATTAAAGCTGTGTTTTGAATTCACCACACTGAGTGCTGAATGCTGGAGTTACCCTTCATTGTACTGCACTGATGAGGTAGTAGTTTCGATTGCTTCACATCAAGAGGTTAGTAAGAGCTTCCAAGAGGATACTGATGTACCAGCTGGAGAGAAGCATGACCTTAAAAGTGATTACATTCCCAGTAATATCTCTAAAGAGAAAAGAGAATATAGATGTGTATATATATACGTATTTGAAAATGGAAGAAAGCAACCACAGTCAAGTGAAGAAAGACTGACTTCACAACAGAAAACTGTAAAAAGAATGACTAAAAGCAAACAATTTCTAATGATGTAACATTTTTATGCCACTGTATTGTCTGTTATGTAGTGACAATTTCTAAAGTATCAGTTCCTCAAGTAAAGTATACTGAGGTCCTTTTTAAATTCCTGATACTGTATAATATATTATAGACTATCCAAAAGCATCTCATCCTACTCTGTGGCATTTTAATTGGTGGTATTATACATTTTAAGTATTAAAATGAAAATTCTCAGAAGTTTACTGAAATAAAGTAACATTTTGTTATTTGCCTTTATATATATAAAAGTATATATAAAGTATATATATATAGTATATAAAGTATATATACTTTATATATAAAGTATATATTATTAAAGCCTTATATATAAAGTATAAGGCAAGGAATCTTCTTGTTTCTAAGTTACAACTTTCAAACATACTAAAGAAGTACAATGTATCATGACAAACAAAAGGTCTCCTTAGGAACAAACAGAACAGATTGTGTAGTTCTGGTTCCAGATTTCCATTCTTTTCATTCCTAACTCCTAGTCATTCTGCAAGTAGTATAATTCATAATTCATTCAAGCAGTGGTGAAGCAATATGAACTGTATGTGCTTTGAGTGCTTCTGTTTGTTTCAGTTGATCTAAACTAGGGAAAGACTTGGCAACAATAAATAAAAGAAAAACATAGAAAGAATAAATCAATTAAAAGAAAATGAGCTCTCTACATTTTGTTTATCTATTTATTTAGTTATTTATTTATTTTAAATAACCTTACAACAAGAATCTTATTCCTCCAGCTTCCTAACTATATGCATAGTGAAATCTTACCATTTTGTTTTTCTAAAACAATCTGTTACTTCCCTTTCCACACCAAGGCATAGCTTGGTTTCCGCACTGAGAAACAAATAACATTTTCTTTGCATGGACAAAATCACAACATAATAATTATTATTATTATTAATATTTTTTTGGAAGTGTTGAGAGTACAGGAGAGGATAAGAAAGATTAAATAGTCATTCTTCTGCCATCCAAGTACAAGTACTAAGTAGCCTGTAAGACACAGATTCATGCAACAGAAATAAATAAACTACATAGTAACAGTAATGTAAACTGGACGCCTTCTACAAGAGGAAAAGAATAGTCATTTCTATTGATTAGTCATTAGATTACTAACTTAATAAAGTGCAGACATCTCTGAATTGCATTAAGTACGAAGATATAAGAAAAATGGATTTACAGTTCATGTATTGGAATAAGCTTTGAAGATACTGATTCAATGTCTTCTGTCAGCCTTCTTGCAGAAGATTTCCTCAGAAGGTAATCTTCCTTGGAAGGTAATCAGAGAATTTCAGTTTCTCTGTCTAAAATAGGTATGTTTATTTTATTTTATTTTATTTTATTTTATTTTATTGCTGTCTGTCTGTGATGCTTGTTTAGCAATTCTGCAAACATATGGCAAAGTCAGTAAGTTTTCTCACTGAATCATTTTTCAAGCCTGTACTAGATCACTAAGTTCTCCATAAGAAGACTGTTTCATCTTCTTACTGACAGTTTCTTCTTCAACATGACTGTTTCTTATCATACTCATGTAGTACTTTGCACTTTAAATGAAGAAGCACACATTTGTCATTAATACAGAAACACCTGAAAATAACTGGTTGTTGATATCAGTCTCTTTAACATGCCATTTGAATCTGAAGCATCCCAGAAAGCTTCCAAAGTTTCTCTTAGCATCTGTGGCAGTTGAGAAAATCATTTAAAATCACCAGGATATGCTAAATTTTTGACAACCACACAAATCTAAAAATACTACTTCCAACCTTCTGTAATGAAGAGACTGCATTAGAAAGGAATAGCCATATTCTGACCACCCTGAGCGGCTGCAAAACTTGTTGTGGCATCTGAAAAGTAAAGTAAAGTAAGTAAAAGTAAAATACATTTAACATGCATTTAATGCTCTATGTAGAGCTTTATTATAGTTTAAAGTGTATGTTTTATTTCACTAATAGAGGACACTGATTTTTATGGATTTATTTATATTTTTTTTTCAAAGAGCTCACTGAAATTGTCTAATTATGAAATCTGAGGCTTCCAGAGGCATGTGAGACAAGAGAGAAGTCTTAGAGTCATGAGCCTTAAGCTCAAACAGAAAGGTCTCAGTAAGGAGGAGGAAGTGGATAACCAAGTCACAGAAGGAATGGAAAGCACTTCTTTGGGGACTAGAAGTGATTCTAAAGTCTGTTTTAAAGAAAACCCCTACCTCTAGGGAAACAGGGGACAGGGACTTTTGTAGACTCTTTGTAGACCATTTTACCTTATTCACACTTTATTTAAAATTCCATCTTTTTTTTTTTTTTTTTTTAAATTCACCAGACACATTGACTTCAAGTAACCATCCAACTGGGAATGCTAGAATGTCTCTGAACTTCACTGGAATTTTACTTTTTCTGGCAAGCTCAAGATAGGTGTCAGCTGGTCAATTTGACAAAATTTCTCACTATCATTTCCTCTCTACACGTAGAAACCTTTTCTATTAGGACCACGTGAACACCAGCTCTAGCTGTTCCTGGATTCTCATTTCATATTTCTGATCTTCAGTTATCATATAGCAAATACATATGGCAAATATATATTCTGGAGTACTCTGCAGCATTTAAGAGATTAGCAAGTCAAGAACAGACTACGACCTTGCAGATAAGATCCCTTATGCTCTACACTGAAGTGAGAAAGGAGGAAAACCAACTGAAAATTCATTTCAACAAGAAATCACAGGTGAGTAGGACCAACAGCTGCTGCCAAGTCTAACAAAAGGAGCAGATCACTAGTAAAATTAGGTAGATAAAGATTAGGTATTATAAATCACAAATAACTCCTAGTGTAAATCATTTGATAAATTGTATGATCTTATCCTCTCAAGAAGACTGTTTTGACCTTCAACACTGACTTTTATTCTAAAACTTCAGATGTTTTTAGTATCATCTTCCTAATGAATTACAGTTTAAGAACATTTTTGTGAACATCATTAGTGTCTAATGCATCTGCTGCTGATCTAAGAAAAAAATATTTTTTCCTTGTGCTATCTGAAGTCACCTTTACATGTTTCTTAATAAAAAGATACCTCATTTTATTCTTTGTAGTTTATTTTCATGAAACTACTTACACTAAGTAATGTAGTAATCCTTATATATATTTTTTTATCCATATAGATTTTTTTTTAATCAGAATTTGATATAATGAGTTTGTGTGCAAAGAATGCATTCTAATTTCTGTTGTGGCTCATAGCCCTTCATCCTCTGAGGCTCATGTTTGTGTTTTGTTGTGGGTACAGTTTTTGTGCATACAAATGCTTGGGATAAATTTGTTGCAAATCATAGAAAGCATATGACTGGGTGGAACATGGCTGAAGTATTAATAGTAGGATTTTTGAAATATTCTATTCTACCTCCAAAGATGGGCTGTTTCCAATGTGGTTATAAAGCAATTATTTTACGAGTTATTTGTTATGCATTTGTTAACAGAACAAAATATTTCTTAGTGAGGTGAAAAGTAACTGTCTCAAATTTGAAAGTTAAATTACAAACAAGATTATTAAATCTAAAAACTATTTATTAAACTAATTATTAAACTAAAAACTAATTATTAAAATTGTATTGGTCTGACTGTTATTACCACATCATATATAGTAAAGTAATATTGTTTAGAAAGCTCCATGAAGTGAACTTTATGAATTACCTGTAAGGTTCTCTCATATATAAAAATTTAATCCCAAACTGAACAGGCATGTATTTCTTAAACTGAAGAATTCAGATTCTCAGATGTAGCTCCTCATGGTTATTAATGGTAATTCTCACTGAAGAAGAAAAAAACCTGCTACTGTTACTTTACATTTCCCATTTCTGTGTTGGATTAGTAAATAAGGAAAAATAAAATAAAATAAAATAAAATAAAATAAAATAAAATAAAATAAAATAAAATAAAATAAAATAAAATAAAATAAAATAAAATAAAATAAAATAAAATAAAATAAAATAAAATAAAATGTGAAGGAAATAAACCCCAGAAATCTTCATAAACAACTCTGCTAACTTCAGGTATTATAACCTTCTGTCAAAAAGGCTGTGAAATCCATTTATATACAAATAAAAATCCAATTAAAAAAATAATCCCACTGACAAGAAAATCCAGTTGAGGAACTACTTCAAAATCCCCTCAAAAATAGTAAACTCCATCTTTTTTTGCATATGTTCCTTAAACATCTTAATGAATCGCAAATGTAAGGATGGAAAACTAAAATAAATAAATAAATAAATAAAAATAATAAAATAAAATGAAATAATAATAATAATAATAAAAAACATAAGCCAAACACAGCCACCACACAGGAGGAAAATTATACTGAGAAAGGACAATGGTATATGCATCATGAAATCTGTATAACCATGTATAACCAGAAAACCTATTTTTAAAAAACACTTATTCATTTTTCTCCGAAGTATAAAAACTATTGATCAGGATCAGGTCTTTGCTATCACTATGCTACACAGTTCAGTGTTTTATGGAATACCAGCTAAAGTTGAGATTAGATCTTCAAGTTACTGTTTATAGTAGTTGCTAAAATACTTCAGAATACAGTAGTCCAAGAAATGCTGACAGGAGTAGCAGTTAAATTAGTTTAGTGTACAAAGACACTAAAACTCTTACACATACCTCATTATCAAATAACAAATTGGACTATGTTCAGTTAATGGAAATGTTCATCTGCCTTCTTTCATCACCCTCAACAGAAGAAATTTTAATGATGACTGCTAGTAACAGTAATGATATTTCAGGGAGAAGTATTCACATGCCAATGTCTGTTCTCCAGAATGAGTTACCTCCTAGTAACATATAGGTGAGTTGAAATTCTTTAGATTATTAACATTTTTTTTCCTTTTGCTTAGTCTTCACTGTATTTGCTGCAAAATTTTTAATTTTTTTTTTTTTTTAAAAACAAACATTTCTTGTTAAATTATATTTTAAAAACAACAACAAAAACGTACATGAAAAAAATCCTTGATATAGTTAAGTATTGTGTCTGCATATCCCTTGTCCAGTCTGCATTAGATAGTTGTACTCATTTTGACTAAAATAAAAGTTGACTTCACTTCTTTGGGCTGAAGAGAAAAAAATAAAAATAAAATCAAAACAAACAAACAAACAAACAAAAACACCTTTGGTGGAATAATAAGTAATGCTTCAAGTTTTAGCAATTGCTAACATTTATTGATTTAAATTTTTTTTCTTTGACCCCTCAGTTGAATAGACAGGTGTTCAGGAGAAAGTATTTAACTTTTGTTTAGAATTCATTGGCTTTGTGTTTCCCAAAACTTTATGATTGTTTGAAGAAGTATTCTATGGATGATCAACCACTTGAATGTACCTGTTTCTCTAAAATAATGTGAAGGTTAAGAGAAGGATAAAAATGTTTTATGGTTTCACTGTGCCAACTGAAACAAAAACAAATTTGAGCCATTAGCAAGTTAAAAGGAGGCTATCCATAGAGCTTTCACAATACTCCCATCTATGGAAAAATGCTTGTTTTTCCCTGTGTTTCATGTGTGATCACCAGTCAGTGACAGACATGCAAAACAGATGTCCACAATTAGCAAACCCACAATTCTTGGTTGGTGTTTCTTGATGTGTTTATATTGACATGCAGCCTTAAAAAAGTATTCCAGGTTAAATTTACCAATTGTATACACTGTTCACTGAATAGTGTTAAGGCTTGCTTGGGTAATTAGCATTCCTGGGAAAATATAAGATTTTTTTTAGAACCTGATCATATTCCTTGATGCCTAGCCTGTTAACTTTCTGTTAGTCTATTTTCCATTGCAGCTCCCGTATTGAATCTGTTTTGTAGCAGACAAAACAGAATGGTCTTTTTCTTAGGAAGACCTTGACTTCATCAATCAAGATAATATGTGCTTTGTAATCAGCCTGACTTTTGTTCACCTACTCATTGAAAAGAAATAGTAAAATCTTCAAAATACTAAGAACTCCAAATCTCTCAGGCAAAATATTTGTTTAGAAAGTCTCATTCAATGATATCTGAGTTAACCAGTTCAAAACTAGTTTAAGCAGCCTATGAATAAACATATTCTTAGAGTACACCACTAAAATGTTTGTGGGGTAAGAATCTTAAGAAAAAAAATTGATATCATGGACTTGATTGCATCTCATGACTATTGATATAACTTATGGTTTGGGAGTGAGCGGCTGTTTTTTTAAGGTTCTGAATAAGACTATAACATTGTAAGTGCTTCAGCAGAACAGAGGACTAACTTCTGCAATTTGCAGAAGTATACTCTTGCAGAATTATACCATCCTTCCTTCCCAGTGTTCTTCTGCTTCCACATTTTCACACTGACATTTATTGTCAAGACAAATTAAGGGAAATTTTATTTTGAATTCTTACTAGTAAGAATATAATGCTATGTCTAGACAAGGCCTTGAAAAGGTATCACCAGTGAATATACATTTAAAAACAGTTCCTAACAAGTTAGAAACGTACCTTTAGAAACATTACCTCATCTGTTTTATCAGCCTTTATCTTATCCCTACACTATATTGAATTCAGTTTCCCCTGCTTTCTCTTACTCTCCTCTGGCGGTGAATGGCCTCTGGAAAATACTGGGTGTGGATAGACTTCCTTGCTCACTAGGGAAGAGAGGAGTTTTCCCATCCCAAGAAGTGTTAGTTGTTATTGTTCCTCACACCCTTCTGAAACACATAAAGAAACTCTATGCAATATCACTGTTTTCAACATAGGACTAATGGGGGAAAAATAATTTAAATCATGAAATCACAAATAGAGTTAGTAGAGTTTAAAACACTAAAATACACAGAAAATATATTTTATCAGGCACATGAACTTACACCATTCTTAACATCTGACCATAGATCGCTGATTTCTTTGTGAATTAGTTAGGACTGTTATTGACAGTAGATATAGAGAGCATAACTTTTCTGACTCGGCACAGTAAGTTTACTGGGAAAATATTGTCTCTTCATGCTTTTGATTAAATTCTAAATATTCATCCTTGTTACCCAGTGGGACTCATCAGTTGTAATGGAAAAATACATTCAAACTGATCAATGCAGAGCTTTTTGTGTGATAAAATAGTCAAAATGCTAGCTATCCAGTATAAAACATACACGGGTGTACTGTATATTTTCATGTGTACAAAGGGGACTCCACTTATTCCTACATGGGACTTATCATTAGCCCCTCTTATACTCATCCTGAAGATGGAAAAAAATAACATTACATGAAACTCATAGGAGTTTCTGTTAAAAAGGAGTTTCTGTTGCTGTTAAAATATTTTGTTGGGTTTTCTTCATATCATGGAGTTAGCACAAATGTACTGGAGGGAATATCAATACAATGTTTAGTTGTCTAAAGTTTTAAAAGATAGTCATCATATTTTGATAGTAAAAACAGTTGTGATTTGAGCTGAACAACAGAGACATTATTTCTGTAAGTAATATATTGTACCCTTCCTATTGTTAAGAAACAAACCCGTTTGTTACCTTTCTTGAATAGGAGGATTTTTCTTCCAAAAATTATTTCCCATATATTTGACACTTGCAATATGTTAAACATATAGCAGGAGGTGTGAAGTAAGTGGAACAAAAAATATTGATGCAACTAATCCTCCCCCCCCCCTTTTTTTTTTCCCTTCCCCTTTTTTCTGAAATATCTGTACAGTCGGGAGGGACTGGAAACAGCGTAAGAATGTTATAACTAGAATTTCTATCCAAACACCTGCTTTATTCATGCTTACAAAGTGAAAGCATGACATGAACATATTTTATTTGAACTTCGCCTCCGAGCATGCCATAAAATGTAAGAGTTTCTTAAAGAAGTCACTATAAACAGGGATATATATTTGTCTTCACTTTTAAGCAAGTCTCTTTTTGTAAAGTTTCAGCTATACCACAGCCTCAATGAGAGTGAGAACATTACTAAATTCAATATTTATAACATCATCAATATTAAAATGTCTACATTTAAATAATATATATATATATATATATATATATATATATATATATATATATATATATATATATATCCTGATAGAGATTTAAAGAAATTCTGGATGGGCTCTTTCTAGTATATATTTAGTTCTTTACACCTAATTCTTGTTCTGTACAGTTCACCAATATTTTCACATAAAATATACCTAATTCTTGCAACAGCCAAATCTTCTATAAGAAAGAATATTCTCTTACCTTCTTTAAGAAGGTAAGAATTCTCTTACCTTCTTTAACATGTTCTCCATCACATCAACGTATATTATGAAAGTACTTGCATTGTACTTGTACAAAGTACTTGCATTTATCAAGTGGAAACTATGATAAATCCTCAAAGATTTGACTGTGAATGATTATCAGGAATTGGGCAGATGGAGTGAATCCCACAACTGGGATTAAAAGTAGCTTGCTCAGAATTTACACATCAAATAATTAATTTACATCATGTAAAATATTTTGAATACTGAACAAAAACTGTTGTTACATACATACCATGAAATAATAGATCCTAATTAACAAGAGAAAAACAAGTGTGACCTTATTCAAACATCAAAGTTTTGCTATTATCCTCATAAAAGGCAGTTTTATTTTACCAAAAAGCTATTGATTGTAGGCTATGCTACAATTTCCAATACTTGGAAATATGTTTTCAAGTTATGTTTTATAAAGCTCTCCCACAGTCAAAAGACAGCCTACCATTCCTTCAGATCTTCATTTAATAATTCAAATTATCTGTCCCCTCTGATTCTGTTCACATTTTCCCCACTTTCACATACTTAATATTAACTTAAGCTGGCTTACAGAAAATGAATGCTTTGATCACTCACTCAACTAATTTGATCAACAAACAAGATTTTGGATAGTTAAAGTGAAAAATATCACAGTAAGTGAAACCCACCCTTTGAACTTTAGCACACATTGCTAGTTGCTCACTTTTATTTTCCCAGGCTTCTGTAGACCTTTTTGTTGTGACGAAAGCAATATTGAAGAAATGTGACTTCCACTTATTATTTCAAAAGGCGTGCCGGGACAAAGAGGGAAATGGAAACTTCTGCTTATTGGGGAGGAAGGCCAGGGAGGAGTGTTGTGTTTTTTTTTTCTAAGGTGAGAAGCAGGTCTCAGACAATAAACTTCACACAGGAAAATTTATTAATCTCTGATACTATTCTGGGGAAAGGGAATGAAAAGCATGAACATGTTAGAGGAAGTTTTACACATTTCATTGGCCTTCAATGCTCTTATAAGAAAGTATCATTCAAAAATCTTGCTTGCTGGTTTATTTAATCTCTCTCTCTCTCTCTCTCTCTCTCTTTTTTTTTTTTTTTAAAGGAACTTGGAAAAAGATCCATCTTCATTCTTTATTAGGAAGCATTTTATTCCAAATGAAGAGAGACAAATCAAATTTTATGCAGTGAAATTTCCTTTGCCAGAAAATCATATCCTGACTTGCCATGTTGCCTCAGAGGAGATAGAAATTGTCTTATTTATGTACAGGTGAGTACATATGTAGTTACATGGAAACTTTTATCTAACACTGTTCCACTGTTCCACTGTTCCACTGACATAACATCCAAGCTCTTCATAATTTCTATTGAAAATATTTTTTTAATGAAAAATAATATTTTTATCAAATAATTTTTATTTCATTCCTCTTTATTTTGTAAGGATTTATGGATACCAAAGAGACTATGTCCAGAGTCATATTAGTATTTAGTCTTCTAACTTCCATTAAAATCCATGGCAACTAGGTGCTGAAATAACTGTCAGTCCGAGTCTAAGTAATTTACCAAATAGATGAAAAGGAATTCTGAACAGTTTAAAGAAGGGGGAATCAAATTCAAGTATCCCAAAAATAGTATTTCACATTCATTTCTTTCAGCAGCAGTATCAGTCTAAACAGCTTCTGAGCACAATTGTTACTTTCCTATCTTCCTTCCCTGCAACTGTCACCCTTTTTAGTTATGCTAGTCCAAATACTGGTGTTTGGTAAAACAGATCAGGGAACAGACACCTGACATCAAGAGACATATATGATCCATGACCAGATAAAATCAAAAGGAATCAAAGCTATTCTAAGAAAGTGTAATATATATAAATTCTTTTAAAAGATAAAGACACATGAGAAAAACAAACAAACAAACAAACAAAAAACAAACAACACAACCAACCAACCAACCAAAAAAAAACACAAAACCAACATGTTTCAATGAGTAGATTACAGATTTAGCAGAGTTGCAAGATCACGATCTATATTTATTATGTTGGGACAATAGTAAAAATGCCTCCCAAAACTATTTTCAGAAGTTCTAACCACTCTTTCCAGTTTATATTGTCCCCTTTAAAAGTTAGTATAATTATATTAATCTTATTTCTAACTGAAGAAATAACAACTTCTATAACTGTGATAATACTAGATCTAGAACTGAAAACAGCATTTGTGTGTATTAGAATATCTTTTTTTTTTTTTTTTAGTATTTTGACTCTTATTTTTTATTCTCAACTGCTTGGTCTCTTGGTCTACTCCCCACTTTGTATTCATCAGTTCCTTTCTTTAAATCTTTTTTCTACCTTCCTTCAGCATTCTCTCCATCCTCCCCAGGAACTAATGACTTTACTGGAAAGTGTTTTTGCTCAAAACAAGGTTTTTGCTCAGAATTAGGAACCTTCTATTCACCAGACTGTGGACAAGAAAATATGTTTTAACAACATTCCCAAACTACCTGCACCCTCTGCAATAGTTTTGCAGGATCTAGAGCTAGGAATATCTAGGCTAAGCAGAATTAATAATAAACAAATCACAGGAGATACAGTACCTCAGTCAGCAATACAGAACTGTATTTTTTCTACGAAGAAAAAAGGATAGAACTGCTACAAAAGACGCAACTTGAAAGATGTGCAGATTGTCCTCTCAAGACAGTGAGGGGAAAGACAGAACCGTTGATTCAGGACCGTTGATGTTCACATAGCAATTAATTGCCAGTTCATATAGCATTTAATGAAATCCACTGTAGATTAATTCCAAAACTGATTTTAAATTGAACAACATTGTGATGATAACTAAATTTTGGACTACAAGAGATGTAGGCTTAGATCCACATTCAGCTCAATACCTTCACAAAAAAATTAATTTCATAATTGCTTTCTATTGCAAATTCTGGAAAACATACGTGTAAGAAAAAGATTGTAGAGCACACTGAATATTTTGTTTTCTAAACACAGTTATACAGATTTGAAGAAGAGGTTTGGCCATACTGTTAAATGTTTGCACATCTATTTGTGCGGCTTCTAGTTATTTGTCACAAGCAATACCTCTAACCATTCAAAGCCAGAAACAACCCTCCCTAAACTGGATTTTCTCTTTCCCTTCCTGGTCACAGCATATAAGATTCTTAAATTCAGCTCATTTCCCTGTGTAACTTTCCCACAGAAAATAAAGCTGTTTGTTTACTATGCCCTTAAATAATTATTGTTATTATTATTTCTTCCCACTCCTTGTTTTTCTCCCCATATCCGATCATTACTGAAATTAGTTGCTTACTTTGGCTTTATATATGACACACTGTGAAGTGTCTTAATTAAGAGTTGACTCAACTTTGACTCAATTGACTCAACTTTCCAAACAGTAGCTTTGTTATGTGAACGGCTTGATAAGTCAAAGTTAATAAGTAATAAAATTGTCTTTGGTATGATGAATTATATAAAATGAATAGTCACAATTAAACAAAATTACACCTCTGACAAAACAGCTATCAAATGCTGATTAGCTGTCAGTGTAATTCTTCTAAATCCAAACAGAACATATGATAGCAGCTTTCTAGACTGCATTATTTCATTTCATTCCATCTACAAGAAGGGTCGGAGGGTAGACCCGAGGAGCTATGGGCCTGTTAGTTTGACCTTAGTGCCAGGGAAGCTCATGGAGCAGATTATCTTGTGTCATCACACGGCACTTGCAGGGCAACCAGGCAATCAGGCTCAGTCAGCATGGGTTTATGAAAGGCAGGTCCTGCTTGACGAACCTGATCTCCTTCTATGACAAAGTGACGCGCTGGGTGGATGAGGGGAACGCTGTGGATGTGGTCTACCTTGACTTCAGCAAGGCTTTTGACACCGTTTCCCACAGCATTATCCTCAAGAAACTGGCTGCTCTTGGCTTGGACTGGCACACGCTTTGTTGGGTTAGAAACTGGCTGGATAGCCGGGCCCAAAGAGTCGTGGTGAATGGAGTCAAGTCCAGTTGGAGGCCAGTCACTAGTGGCGTCCCCCAGGGCTCAGTGCTGGGGCCGGTCCTCTTTAATATCTTCATCGATGATCTGGACGAGGGCATGGAGTGCACCCTCAGTAAGTTTGCAGATGACACCAAGTTAGGTGCGTGTGTCGATCTGCTTGAGGGTAGGAAGGCTCTGCAGGAGGATCTGGATAGGCTGCACCGATGGGCTGAGGTCAAATGCATGAAGTTCAACAAGGCCAAGTGCTGGGTCCTTCACCTGGGGCGCAACTACCCCAAGCAGAGCTACAGGCTGGGAGATGAGTGGTTAGAAAGCTGTCTGTCAGAGAAGGAACTGGGAGTTTATAGTCGGCTGAATATGAGCCAGCAGTGTGCTCAGGTGGCCAAGAAGGCCAAGAGCATCCTGGCTTGTATAAGAAATAGTGTGGCCAGCAGGGCTAGGGAAGTGATTGTCCCCCTGTACTCGGCTCTGGTGAGGCCGCACCTCAAGTACTGTGTTCAGTTTTGGGCCCCTCACTACAAGAAGGACATGGAGGTGCTTGAGCAAGTCCAGAGAAGGGCGACGAAGCTGGTGAGGGGTCCAGAGAACAAATCTTATGAGGAGTGGCTGAGGGAGCTGCGATTGTTCAGCCTGGAGAAAAGGAGGCTCAGGGGCGACCTTATTGCTCTCTATAGGTACATTAAAGGAGGGTGTAGCGAGGTGGGGGTTGGTCTGTTCTCCCACGTGCCTGGTGACAGGACGAGGGGGAATGGGCTAAAGTTGTGCCAGGGGAGGTTTAGGTTGGATATTAGGAAACTTCTTTACTGAAAGGGTTGTTAGGCATTGGAATGGGCTGCCCAGGGAAGTGGTTGAGTCACCATCCCTGGAGGTCTTTAAAGATGTTTAGACGTAGAGCTTAGTGATATGGTTTAGTGGAGGACTTGTTAGTGTTAGGTCAGAGGTTGGACTCGGTGATCCTGGAGGTCTTTTCCAACCTAGATAATTCTGTGATCTGTGATTCTGTGATTTGTATAAGAAAATGGTTATAAAGTCTACTGGAGAGAGAGAGAGGGAGGGAATTTGTATTCCCATTTGATTTGTAATTGCTGACAATTAATTGCATTACTGTGAATATTATGACAACACTTTTCCTCTGTGCCAGGCAGGCTTTGCAAGGAAGTAGAACTGTAAAAGAGTCATCCCTAATATCATTAATAAAAACATTAATATTTAACTCAATTTCTTCCAAGGAATAATTATTCTCTCTTTATATATTCTGACATCTTTCACCATATAACATTCAATCATCTCAGAGGCTGATGCACTTTCTTTCCTACTTCATTTGCAGGATGCACATTTCATGACAATTAAACAAATATGGGAAAAGAAAAACAAAAAAAATACCTTCACACCTGCTTAGTGCAAATGGTAAGAATCACCAGGAAAACATTGATAGATGAGAGCTTAGCGGCAAGAACCATGAACCATGGCATAGACTAAGATACTGAATGTTTCTAATCTGCATTTTACAGAAAATGCAGAAAAGATAGCAGCCAGCTGGATGTAAGAGCATGACATATTTCTAAAAATGACCCAATGTTTTGCCAACCCAAGCTAAAGCACAGTGTGTGAGGATATATGAGGTATCTAGGGAATAGTCTGCTAGATAGATCTCACTTCCTGATACCTCCCCAGAGTATTTCAAACACGCATGAACATGAAATAATCTGGTTTAATGTACATGCAGTGACTGCATCCACAGTTAAATAACAGAGGGTATAAAAATGTAACTCAGGTTTTCTGCCAGCTAATAACTGACATATTATTCCATCTTGCATTTTCCTGAGGGCATTGGCACTTCATTTGTCAAAGGCAGCCTCATTTTATAACCAATATGTTTTATGTTTAAACTTTTCTATACATATATCCTAGAAAACAAAAAGAGGCTGCCTATTGGTAAACTCTTTTAAATGAATAAACTAAACTCTGATGTAACACACAAGAGTTTGAACTCATAGTTAGGTATCAACCTGTAGTAGATATTAAGAGACCAGAAAATAAGAGATATTTTATATTAGACTTGGTAAAGAAGCAGAAAATAATTTCTGGCCCCAAGAAACTCAGTCAGAGTGCTCAGATCACAATGAGACAAATAGAGGGGATAATTTAGGATAGTAAGAAAACATTGAAGCAAAGCTAGAAGAAAGAAGAAAAAACACAGGTCACCATTTACCTGAAAGGAGAGCTCCTGACTGTTGAATAATTGTTTTGGTTTGGTTTGGTTTTGGTAGTGATTTAGATGGTGGAAGGAGGTGGGGAGTGGGGTGGGGGCAGGTTTAAAAATAAGTAAAGGCAGTGGCTTTATGACTTGAAGACTCAGTGCTTTACAAGAGCCCACAATATGTGATAGATGATCTGTGGGGCATGAACCAGATGTATTAAGAACCAGATGTATTAATATTTGTAAATTTACATGTATTGAATGAAAAGGCATATATCTTTTCTATTTAGATGCTACTTAACTTCTTACTGCTCCTGAAAAATTGTTGCCTCTCCCAGTTGATGCTGTGTGCATTACAAAGATGTGCAATACTTTGCTATTACTTAGGGATTAAAATATTTAAGTTCAGACATGATTTGGCTTCCTCCACAGCTGCAAGTAAGATTTTTCCGTTAGTTTTTTTGCTGTGCGAGTGATGGTTTTAATATTCTTAGACTGTAAACACCCAGCTTACAAAACAGACGGATGACTAAAATGATGACAACAGTTCTTTGCAATGAGAGGTAAAGAAAATACTACATCTGGGAGAATGTGATGAAAATGCTTATCTTAGGGAATTCTCAAACAAAGAGCTAACTCACCTAAGATGAAAGAAAATCTAGTTATGAAGTGTGAGTTTTTTGTTGTTGTTGTTTTGGTTTTTGTTTCATGCCTTTTTTAAAGGGTGTTTTTGAAGTGATTTTTCTCTCTCTTAACAAATGGATTAATACCTCCTTTTTTGTTTAAAAATAAACCTTTTTTATTTATTTATTTTTCTTTCTTTTTTGATATTCAACAAATGAAAACTGAGAACAAGGTTAAATGTTGACTTCAGAGACTTTTGTTAAAAATCTCACATTTTCAGAACAAATCCATGTAGAATTTAAAAGTCAGAGGACTAGTTTTATTTCATAGCACACCAATACTAGCACTTAAAAAGAACAATATATACATATATCAAAAAATAACTGTCACACATCTTACCCAAGCCAATGTTCCTCTTACACTTACACCTTTGAAACCATGGCATATTAAGGAGTTAAATTTATTTTCAGACAAGTATTAGGGATAACACTTGCTAGCTTGTGACTTTTGTAAAAGCAGTAGAAATGCTCTGCAGATCCATACCTGAAGTATGATACATGGCAGCTTTACAAGAAACTAGTGGTTAGAGCACAAACCTCCTCTTCTGAGTGAAAATCTGAGAGGGGGGGGAAATGGTTGCACACTGGAAAAAGACTTCAACATTTCTTCAGACAGGAATCCTTAAATGTTGTTTACAGAAATTGAAGCAATATTTTTGCTTTGGCTCTTCAAAACAAACTCAAGATGACTTTCCTCAAGTTCTCTGAACCCTGACAGCCCTAGGAGCCAAGCAGCTTAGACTCATCCCATGGCTGGAAATCTGGCTCCAGACAGGCAAATTGTTGGTGAAGTAGGCAAGTTTCCATGGAAACCTGCCTAGTTTCTGTCAAGAGTAACTAAGAAAAACGAACTTGTTCCCACAGAATGTTTTGATGATACTGAATCAGCATTTTTTTCAAACAGTTCTATTAATAAACTACCTAGACTTGTATCTGCAGGCTAGTTTTGAAAGACTTGATACAGGGTAACACATTGTGATCTCAAAGAAAGCAAATGAGTCTCTAATGACTTTCTTATCAGGAGCTCATTTTCCAAGGCATTATTGCTTCCATCTGGCCAAAACACTGACACTCTTTTATATATATATATATATATATAATAATACATATATATTGTGTACACACTTGTGTAAAGTTGCATAAACTCAAATCCCCCCCTTAAAAGTAAACTCTGTTCCTTAGTTTAGGCATTGTTTGCTTTTGTATTACTACTAATTCAAGTGTCTGTAAAAAGGCTTCTGAACCTAGATGAAATAAGACTTTAAAATGTTATTATTTTATTAACTAGTTATTTGGAGAGCCTTCATACTGACTAAATACCAAAGACTCCAACATACTGTTCCATGACAGAGCTTTTAGACAGCATAACAAACTAGATACACAGTTGATCAGTTGATAAAGCCAAATAACAATAACAATAATAATAATAATAATAGTAATAGATCTCAATGTTTCAGGAAAACATTAATAAATTCAGGATTATACATTATGAGGTGGAGGTGAATGCATAGAATGTGATAACAGGTTAATACATGAGCACGTAGTGACTAGACTTTACTGTGATAAAACACAGGCCAACAACAGATGATAGCCCATATTAATCACTAGAAGACACAAGAAATACATTTTGTCAGCTGAAACTGCAGGCTGTGTTTATCATACCCTTTACAAGGAAAGCATATAGTCAGGAAACATGCAATATGCCTTTCGCTGTAATAGCAGTAATATGATATGTGCCTCATTTGCAAGTAATTTATACCCTTGAATATCACAGATGGAGAGCCCTGGAAGTAGAGTTTCTGTCACAGTTAGGGTTCCCTACATTCAAACATTTTACTTGCAGAAGGGATTACAGAATAATTATCCTGACACAATTTCTCACAACTCTGCAATGCCCAGATTTTTATCTTTCAGTGTCTTTAAAGGAAATATGTGTATGTATGTATGTATGTATGAGTATGGGTTTCTTTCCACAATGTTTTTTGTTTGTTTGTTTCTCTTTGTGGGTGGGGTGATGGGATGTAAAATTAGATTTTATCACCATGCAATTTACTCATTTTACACCTGAGAACCTCCAGGGCATGTTCTATAACATTCTGCATTCTAGGGTGCTAGCTTTAGTTTAGATGAAAAACAGGAGGCACTTGCATGGCCTACAGTTTTTGTATATTAATAATCATGAAAGAATGCAAGTTAATATTACAAATTGTGGGTTTTTCTTTCTTTTTCTTTTTTTCTTCTGCTAGTAAATTTCTGTTGAAATTCTACTTTTGAAAAAACTGAAAGTATTTGTACTTTTGTCTGAATTGAGAATTATTCACAAATTTTGCTTGTGTCGGGGTTTTAATATAAACTCATCTGACATCATACAATTAGATCAGAATTCATACATGATGTTTCTCAAAAATACTTAGGAATTTGTGGAAATAACAACCTATGTAGAGGTTTCAAAACTATATATAGTTTTTTTTATATACTTTTCAAAAAATGTGAATGGCAATGCTAGAATTGCTGTAGCAAATACCAGAACTAAAATATCTTTGAAAGATAATTTGCCTACTGGTGTAGTATACGTAATTAATGTAGACCTAATTACAAGTTAATTGCAATCACTAACAGTCATAGATCAATTATATACAGTAAAAGCATATATAACAGTACAAGATATAAATAAACATGCTGGACAACTGTTGTATTGCAAATGAATTGTTGCACCATTACAAACTAACATGCAAACCGGAACAGAGGATATTTTCTCAGTGTGTACCTAAGGACTTAGCACTAGATTAATTTCAATTCATTACAATTCTCAATCACATAAACATCCAGAACAGAAGGATATAATCTTTATTATATCTGACATCAGTAATTTAAGAGAGATAAAGAGATTTTTCTTGATATTTCATCCCCTTAAGGCCTTCTCTGTTCAGAGCAAAGGATTCTTTGGAATATCAAACCTAACAAAGACTTAGATAAGACTTGGATAGGTGCTGGAAATGAAGTTGTCATTTTTTAACCAGGGTAATTACAATTTTTCCTATATGAAAACAAGGTTTTAAGTTCACAGGCAAAGTAACAAGATTACCTTGGTGCATAGGATTATAAACCTGTTCCTTCTTTTTCTGATTTAGACACTAAAACTTTTATATGTGTTACGATATTCCCTAGTAATTTATTTCTCCTAACAATGTTCATCATGTTAACTACCCTCTCTAGGTAAATAGTCCATATACCCAAGAAATAGTCCAGATCACTCTACATCAACACATTACATCTTTGGGCTGATTCTAAGGTCAGAAATTCCTATGTAGCTCGTTCTACTGTAGTCTGTCCTACAATAATAAGAGTTTGCCCTCAATTTTTAATCTTCCCATACCTTTTTCTACTTGCTGACATATCTAGCTGTCTCCCTAGTGGGCTCTAACACTTCTACTATTACAAAGGACTTAGCACAGTCCCTCTTCTATCTTTTTCATTCCTCTAAAAAAATTCAGCAAGCTCACTATGTTAAGTAAAAGCAAAAACAAAGCAAACCAAAAAACCTTAAACACCTACCTATCAACTAGGGAAAGGCAACTACATAGGCACAGGCTTGTTTGATTCCTAGCCCTTTGATGAGCCAGACTTAAGATCATAAGATAATTTGTGTTCAAATGGGATGGGATTTCTACACAATGAATACCAGACACAAATTAATAAATGGCTTATTAAATCTAGGCATCAATTTCATACTTTTTATGATGAAAGTAACATGGAAAACAATTATCTAGTGATAAGATTTCATTCAGAATCAGGGAATTGGACATGGGATTATTTATAATATATTATTATAATTGGACAATTGATTTCTAGTTTCAAGTTGATGTTAGTTTTTCTACACTACACAAAGCTTCCTTCCCTAATCTAAGTGAGTTTTGGTGTAATGTTTGGTCAATAACACACATGAACTGATCTTATTCAGGGTGTTAATGTTGGCTATGATGATATTTTCTTTAATTTTAGTGATTTCATCTATAGGAACTGCAATTATATAAGTCACACCTGTATCTTCTAGCTGCCCCTCTTTCTCACTCTTTTAATTGTTTAACTAAATGTTTGAACAAACCAGCAAGTGCTCTAAAGTTCTTAAGATATAAGCTCTGCAAAACAGAGAAGGGATCCTTCTATTCATCTTGCAACCTCCTGCTGGCATCTGGGCTAGTTAAAATCTTTGTCAGGCTGTAGCCTACTACAATCCAACTAATATCACCTAAAGCATGAAAACCATTCTATTAAAAAGAGGGGAGACAAGAGGAAGAGAACAGGAAAATCCTTTACAAAAGGATTGCCCTTTGTGTGCAACCTTTTCTGTAGCACCACTGCTGAAAGTAAAAAAAAAAAAGTCTTACGCTCTTTATACCTTACGGGAGCTGCTTGTATTTTCTTCATTTTCTTCTAAATCTTCCAGCTAAAAAACGCTGGTGATTCAAATGAAAACAAACTTACTATACTTAAATACTCTTAAATATTTTTAAATACTGTGACTGTGCAAAAAAATAGCAATTGTTCCCACTATTTTAGCATTTGGAAATAAGCAACAAATACATAACTTTTTTTTTAATTATTATTTTTTATGTTCATCAAATGGTGATGTTGAATTTTTATTTGCAACTTGGTGAGAATCTGTCCTATTAGAAAAGGACAGATATTCAGTACTTGAAGGGAGCTTATGAAAAAGATGGAAAGCAACTCTTTGCTCAATCATATATTGACAAGACGAGGAGAATGGTTTAAACTAAAATAAGGGAGATTTAGATTAGAGGTTAGGAGGGAATTTTTCATTCAGGTGGTGAGGCACTGGAACAGGTTGCCCAGAGAAACTGTGGATGTCCCATCCCGGGAATTGTTCAAAACCAGGTTAGATGAGGCCCTGGGCAACATGATCTAGTGGGTGGCATCCCTGCTTATGGCAGTGGGGTTCAAACGAGTTGATCTTTGAGGTCCCTTCCAACCCAAGCCATTCTATGATTCTATGACATACTAATCAGTGAGGTAATTTTGATGAGGAGGATTAATTCAGATACTTAAACATGATGAAAACAGTCATATTAAATATCTGTTAACGTGTTATATTTAGTTAGGCCTTCCCCTTCACATTCAGAATACATTCACAATCTTTTAATATATCATATTTTTATATTGCACTTGGAAAAGGGGATAGATGGTGACCAGTTCTTGTATTCATAGCTTGAAACCTCAAAAAAACTCTGAAGAAAAATTCTGTAGGTAGAAAATTCTGGATTAGGTTTTCCTAGTTCATGATCTTTCTTTGGGGCAAAACTATAGGTATGCAGTGGTATCAAATATCTTCAGTATTGAAAATCTAGAAAACTGAAAACTTAACTTTTCCTCTAAGGAAACAAGCTGATCTATTTTCCTTTATTTATTTCTTTATTTATCAGGCCTAGCCTTTTTGATCCCAAAAGCAGACAGCGGATACATGGTTTGATGGGAATTCTCTGACATAATTACCCTACAAATGGAGTGCAAACACACACACCCTCATTTAAAACTTCATCTGTTTGAATTCACTAAAATATTGATCTAAACTTCATAAAGCCCATTTGGATAACTTTTCCAATTTAAAAAGACTAACACAGAATACACTGAAATGTGGAGAAAAAAAATAATAAAATTCTTGTTTTCCTGTGTATATCCATCTTCCCTTCCCCAACCCTCTGATTTCCACTACTCACAATGGCCAGTAAGTTCAGGTGTGTCAAAGAACCTGCCTGGGTTCTGGAACAGGACTGCAGTGTATGCTAGTGTATTGATAAAAATCAACTAATTCCTGCACAGAATCTGATAGTTAAAAAATGACAAGGACCATGCCCACCTGCATGCCCAATACCCACTCTTTTGAAAGAATACTGCTGGCATAAATATAGGCTGTTTTTATCCAGTTGCAGCCAGCATACCTCAAGATCTTCAACCTCTTGAGTTATAGAAGGCTTCTCTGCTCATTGTGAAATTACAGCAACGTGATCTCTTTCCAAACCAAGCATAAAAGGTAAGTAGTAGTTCCTAAGAACAGTTTTTACCTACAGATGCAGCTTTTCAGCTAGCTGGCAATCCTCTCTCTTGCAGTGACAGTGCGGCTGTGATAACTCTACATTTAGGCTGAGATTGATGATGTATCCAATGCTAGACCATAGGTTGTCTCCTGATGCATTGGCCCTTAAGCTCTTGCTTGAAGATGTTTTGGAAACTGGAATATTAATGCCAGGATATAGAAAACTAGTCATCTGAACTGGGAAAATGGAAAGTAACTACATACAGTCAATTTATTTTGAAGATTAACTTATTTAAACTTTGGGTACCTGAGTTACAGTAGGTAGATCCTAGTGTAACAGTCTTCAATAAAATTTTACTTCCTTACCAGATTATTTTTTTTTCCTCCTAGGAAGAGTCAGATGTGCTTTCTGATTCTAAACCAGAAAGTTACTTGTTTAGAAGGTTAGAAGGAGTGACAAATACAAACTGTACAGGAAAAAAAAAAAAGGAAAAGAAAAATCATTGGAAAAGAATGGTAGATGGAGTTCTGTAATACTTATTATGAAGTCTTTGCAGTTGTGTTGTCCACCTAGATATTGATGTCTCTCAAACACTGTTTGCTTAGTAGCAGATTGTAAATAAATAAAACATGAAAAATAAGCTATATAAACATTCTGACATACTTTGCTCAAAAAGTAGGATTAACAGACATTTGTACAATAAAATATAAAGTTTACTAATTCTTAGAAATAACAGAAAATAATTTTTAATTATCTTTGTACTGTGTCAAAAGCAAGCAAAAATAATTTCTTGGTGTTGAGATTAGAAGAGAACAAACACAGTTCTGACTACTAAATGCTAATGACAAATAAAATCAGAAATTAATTTAAAAAATATTAATGATTAAGAGCTTCATAGCATACTAAAATCACACACCATCTTCTACACCTAGTTCTCCCTCCCCCTCCCCCCCCCCCCAAAAAAAAAAAAAAAAAAAAGGAAGGCTAAAACCAGTTGCCAACATGATTCTTTCATTCTTACACTTGGAGGTACCACAGCTGAGTACCTAGCACTTTGGAAAGAGCCTATTACTCAGGCTCTTACAAGCCTCTTTGACAAATAATGCATTACCATAGATACCTTGCTCTTGAAAGAACTTTAAAAACACAGCTATTTGCACACCTGACACAAATTTCTTCAGCAGCTATTTCTAAGCAACCCCTCAAGTGGTACCTCAGGAGTAGGGTGTCAGATGGGAGCTGCATTAGGTTTCACTGAGCACAGAAAGGAGAAAGGCACAGAGCTCTAGGAGAAGTCACACACATGCACACCTATGTCACCATGGAAGGGCTTTTAGGAAGGTTCCCAGCTCTCCCCAGGCCAGGCTCAGTAAATCAGCTTTGTGCTGGCACTGCCTTCCTTAAACTGTACATTCAAGTTCCTCCAACAGCCACTAGCTGCCTGCAGGCAGCCCACTCCTCCCTGACATGGGGTGCTGCAGGGCTCCCCCTGGAGCAAACAGTGAGATATGGGTCTTGGCTGAAGCACCCACATGGGTTGCTCTGGGACCTCTGTCTGCATGCAGGCAGGACTGCCCAAGTGCAAGTGAGGCCCCAGCACTCTGGTGCTCACTGGAGCACGCGTGACACCAGTTGTAGCTGCAAAAGCCCTCAGGCTCCCATAACCAGGCACATAAATCACACTGCTTGGACATTAGCAGGTGCTGGGTTATTGCGAGTGCACAGGTGTTAAAGCATAGGCAGATGTTTGTAATGTCAAGATTGCCTGAAAGTGTCAGCACTAAAAGCTCATCTTTGATTAACAGGTCATCAGTGCCAAACAAGTATGCAAAATGATGAATGTTCATGAAAACCAAAATCGTGGGAAATTATGTCTGACTATACATGTACTTGTAATCTGTATTTCACACACCCCCATAATATGAGTGTTGGCTTGGTAAAGAAAAAAAGCAGGAAAACATTGCCCAGTTGTTAAAACCACTCCTATGGTTGCGATACATTACCCTCTGCCCTCCATACAGAGCTGTCTTTCAGATGAGAGGCCAGGGCACTCAGCCAGACCCCGTAATTTGGCCTGTATAAGCTCCCATAATACATGCAAAGAGGGAGACAAACAATCCAAGCGGCTGTGAACTACTCTGAAAGATAAATGTAGGCAGTGGATTTATTAACTGTCTTTTCACCTCTGAAAATGGTTGGCCTGTCATGATCAGCCAAAATATGAACCCTAAGAGCTAGTGTTCCATTACAGAGAAATTTTTGGTATGCTGGCATTTATTCCAAATAGAGTTATCCCTTATGAATTCATAGCCTCCTGAATTTTCACTTCTAGGGAGAACTGTGCTCTGTAAAATGTTTGCCTTTCTTCTTACTGTACTGTATTTCAAGCTCATTTTGCACCATCAAATATCTCAAATAGGTCACCAGGAGAACAAGGACCAAGCACTAAAAATTACAAATATCTTGAGATTTCAACTACAAAGAACTTTACCTCATTCCCGTCCTTTCGTGCAGAAAGAAACACTGCTTTTTCTAGCAGTTTCTAAGACCAATCCCTAAAGTGGTATGTCCAATTGAGCCAACTTGCTTATAGTTTGGTATTATTATTGGATTTAGCTGAAGAATTGTATAAATTCCAAGTGGAAGTGTGAGTTTACAAACCTGTATGTTTTGTATAACCCTTTAAAAAAATAATAAATAAACTTTAAAACACAACTAACTCGTACATCCACAAGTCTAAAAGTCATTGTACCAAAAGATGAATAAATCATAACATATTATGAAGTAATTAAATATAGAATCATAGAATATCTCAAGTTGGAAGGGACCCATAAGGATCATCGAGTCCAACTCCTGGCACCACACAAGTCTACCCAAAAGTTTATACCATGTGACTAAGGACACTGTCCAATCGCTTCTTAAACTCCAGCAGGCTTCATACAGTGACTACTTCCCTGGGGAACCTGTTCCAGGGTGCAACAACCCTCTCAATGAAAAACCTCTTCCTGATGTCTAGCCTAAACCTCCCCTGCCTCAGCTTGACACCATTCCCATGGGTCCTATCACTGGTGACTAAAGAGAATAGATCAGTGCCTGCCCCTCCACTTCCCCTCGTGAGGAAGCTATAGACCACTATGAGGTCTTCCCTCAGCGTCCTCTTTTCCAGGCTGAAGAGGTCAAGCAACCTCAGCCATTCCTCATATGTTTTTCCCCCTATGTTGTCGACGGAAGGAAGACACAGACGCTCAATATGAGTGACCAGTGAACTTCAACTTTAATGGATAGCTCAGTCGCCTTTTATCTAGTTCGAACTCATACATATTCCTAAACTAAACTCAGGATTGGCTAACATTTCCCGCGCTTTGCAGTTGCTACCGTCCTGCCCCAGGGGGCCTTCCCAATCGCCCAAGGGCATCGTGTCCTTGATCCTGATTGGCTCTCAGCCAGCTGTGTACGTGCCCAGACCCATGTAAGCTAAGTACGGTACTTCACTAGCCTATTGCCTCCCAAATGCCCAACATTCACATGTCCCACTTCACTTAACCATTCCTCAACAATTCCCCCGTTTTTATTTTGCTCAACAAATACCTTCTCTGTGAGTTGCTCTAGTTTCTTAGTTAGGCAGTTAAAGATTACATATGCAGCAATTATAATCAATATAACTTTAAGTAGAAACCGAAGTCCCTCTTTAACTAACAGAACCCATCCACCCATGTTCCCAAAAACAGATTTAAGCCAACCGTCAAACCAACTGTCTTGTACTACAATTTTTTGCGTATGATCCCTTAACCATTTCAACTGGTCGTGAATTGACTGACCATGGTCGGAAAGGTTAAAGCAGCACATTCCTTCCACATCTTCACACCCATGTCCCTGAGCCAGCAACAAGAAATCAATAGCAGCCCTATTTTGCAATACAGCATGTCTTAGACTCTCCATATCTTGTGACATTTCAGAAAGAACTTGTGTTGTTACATTTGATTGTTTAACAGCCCAACAAGCAAGCTTATTAATGTTAGTCAAAGCGTGTGCAGTTCCCACACCAGGTACCAAAGAAGCAAAGAATCTTTCTGCTGGACCCCACAATTTTACGTCATCATTACAGTCAGAACCCAAAGTTTTTAGTTCTCGTTTAATTCTTCTGCTCCTTGTCGAGTTCTGCCACGAGTGCAAATCTGGAGCGAAAAGCGTGAGTCGTCCTAGGTAACACGGACCTCCAAAAGCATTGGCTGGTATTCCTTGCCGTGCACGGTCCCCACAGATTAAAAACACGCCAGGTGGCAAAGCTTTGGCCTGACTTTGAAGCCAGGTCGAATTGGTGTCACCTGTTCCATACGCCCCAAGTGGTACACTAATGTTACTGGTGTTGTTCCATCCGCAGTAATGTCCATTGGCCTCAAATCCAAGGGTCCTCGATGTTATGTTGGTCCAGTTCGTTTTATTTTGCTTCCCTTCACTGAGTACAAAGCATGTTTGTGTCCAGTTGCTACTGCTATTTCCTACTACCACAGACCCCAGGAGAATCAGTTCTTGAGGGTCCCATGGCAGTGAGTTATTAAGAGCTTGCAGGGCAGCAACTACTCCATCCGAGACGTTTGCAGAAAGGGATCTACTGAGTAGAGTAATACTGGCAGAATATGGTGCTAACATTTCACTCAGTTCCTCTGGATCCCCTATTGGGACCCCAAACAAACATGTTCTAAAAGGATCAGATGCAGAAGTGAGAGACAGACAAAATGAGCTCTGCCCAGACTGATTAGCCCAGGTGACCCATATATTCTGCTGAGGGTCAATTTTCCCTAAGATGGCATTACCATGTCCAGCCATTATTATAACTGATAACATAACCAAAGTCCCTTGCTTCATTAATTCAGCCATGGTCGCTGTTATCCTTTTTTGGTGACTTTTCTTCAAGGGCTGGTTTTACATCAGATGTCAAATACATAACATAACACAACTATACAACTTAACCCTAATAACACTACAATTACTGTAAGCACTCAATGGCAATACAATTAATAGTAAGCAACACAACTCAATAGCAACACACCCAAACCCAATCACTTGATGGTGATCAAAGGCTGCTCTTGATAGTCGTCGAGGTGCCACAGCCCACGTCACCGTCAGAATAACTATCAGGAACCTCTTCCTGGTCGTCCTCGGCGCGTGCAGACTCCAAAGCTGCTTCAGTCCGCTT
This sequence comes from Aythya marila, assembly GCF_965140915.1. Taxonomy (NCBI): domain Eukaryota; kingdom Metazoa; phylum Chordata; class Aves; order Anseriformes; family Anatidae; genus Aythya; species Aythya marila. Next base: position 102,386,054 of record NC_139042.1, read on the forward strand.
TGCAGTGATCCACCGGGCACCCGCTTCCAGCACCACTTCAAAATCTCTATAACATTTTATAACATTTTTGCAAGTAACCCTTCAACCACATTTATCACAATACTACATGCAATGATGATTGACACCACAGCGAACAAAATCCTCAATCCCTCCTTGATCAATCCCAGTAAGCATCTATGCACTGTTTCAAACAAACCAATGAACCATTGATTGAAAGGATTGATACCAAATTGACTCTTTCTCATGTGCTCCTTCAAGAAAGTAATGGATTTGTGAATTGACGTATTATGATCAAAAATTTTAAACAGTACGTTCCCTTAAGTTTCTCCAAGTGGCTACTTCACACAATGACCCCATACTTGTGAAACATGATTTTGCTCGACCAGTACTAATTTCCTATGATTTCAGCCTGTACTATGGCAATAAATGCGCTCTCACTAACACAGCACACTTGTACACCCAGAGCACACTTGCACACTCAGAGCACACTCACACACCCAGAGGCCTCTGGCACATCTCACTCTCAATCATACCACAACCTCAATCATACCACAAGAATATAATTTAGAATGATAAGCAAACAAACAAGTATTGCCTCTCATTGTGTTCCTCGTGAAGTGACTTGCAACACTTTGTTTTAAAACCTTACCCTTACACAAATACTTTCAACACAAAATACCTGGACATTTAAGAATAACACATACAATTATTAACACTCCGGTTAGTATCCCTTTTGCATTTTAAGATAAACCTCTTATAAAAAGTATGCCAGAGAGAAGCAGCACAGGCGCCGCTGCTTCCATGGTTACGTCAGACAGGCTGCAGGGTCCTGATGTCCGTCCCTCTGCTCTGTGCCGACTCGCCTCACGGTGAGGGTCGGCTGCCGTTCGATTCCGCGGACTCCGAGCGCAGCGCTGCACTCTCCTGCGCATGTGCAGCCCTGCCCTGTCATTGCACCGCCAGGGGCGGCTTCCCGCGTGCGGGAAACCTGCTGTCTCGTGGCAGTGACTGAGGGGGGGGGAGGCTCCCATTGCCCCGTAGTCCCCTGAGGCAGCGTTACCGTTCTCACTGAAGGTGGCAGTGGGCAATCCCCAGCTCCAACACTTCCCGGCAATCCCAGTCGCTCTGTAGCGGCAGTAGCGACTCTCTGCTCAGCCTGATGTGTAACTAAGGCGTTAGTGACTGTTCTCCAAGGCCTCAGTATTTTTTTTAGCAGCCTTATTTTCATTAATAACTTCATCAAACAATTTGTCCCCAAATTTATGCCACTCTGTTTGTTCAAAAACTGTATCAGGATTGATAAAACAACCCTGCGCTACTCCATATGCTAATAATCCTGATAAATCCTTTTTGCAGTCTATAAGCTGCGTGCTCCGCTTTTCTAAAAAGCATTTGAGCAAATTATACGCCGCTTGTCTCTCCATACCTTTATGTGCTTCGGTACCGTTGCAGCCTTTGCAAAGACCTCGGCGGCGCTTTCCGGCGGGACCCTCTATGGGCTCGTCCCGGGTGCGAGGACTCCCTTTCCGAGCTGCGGGTGCGGGGATTTCAAGTTTTCGTCCCTTTCACCTTTCAGGCCTCGGGTGCGGAGATTCAACAATTTTGTAATCCTTTTCACCTCCTGAGCTGCGTTGCAGGACCGGTTCCCGTATTCCGTCCAACCGTGGCTCGCAGGTTCAACTCCAGCCGAGTCCCTGTTCCCGTTCAGATCAGTCCCTGTTCGGGCGCCATTTGTTGTCGACGGAAGGAAGACACAGACGCTCAATATGAGTGACCAGTGAACTTCAACTTTAATGGATAGCTCAGTCGCCTTTTATCTAGTTCGAACTCATACATATTCCTAAACTAAACTCAGGATTGGCTAACATTTCCCGCGCTTTGCAGTTGCTACCGTCCTGCCCCAGGGGGCCTTCCCAATCGCCCAAGGGCATCGTGTCCTTGATCCTGATTGGCTCTCAGCCAGCTGTGTACGTGCCCAGACCCATGTAAGCTAAGTACGGTACTTCACTAGCCTATTGCCTCCCAAATGCCCAACATTCACATGTCCCACTTCACTTAACCATTCCTCAACACCCCTAGGCCCTTCACCATCTTTGTTGCCCTCCTCTGGACACTCTCCAACAGTTTCAAGTCCTTTTTGTGCTGTGGTGTCCAGAACTGCACACAGTACTTGAGGTAAGGCCACACCAGCGCAGAGTAGAGCAATCACATCCCTCGACCTTGCTGTGCTTGATGCACCTCAGGATATGGTTGGCCCTCCTGGCTGCCAGGGCACACTGCTGGCTCATATTCAACTTGCCGTCCAACACAACTCCCAGATCCCTCTTTGTGGGGCTGCTCTCCAGCATCTCATCGCCCAGTCTGTACATCTATGTATAGCCAGGGCTGCCCTAACCCAGGTGCAGGACCTGGCACTTTCTTTTATTAAACTTCATGCAATTGCTGATTTCCCAGCTCTCCAGTCTGTCTTTCTGCAAGGCCTTTCCACCAAGAGAGTCCACAACTCCTTCAAGTTTGGTGTCATCAGCGGATTTGCTCAAAACACCTTCTAGTCCTACATCCAAATTGTTTACAAAAACATTGAAGAGGAATATGGAAGTTTCTGAACTTTTCTGGCCTGAAGTTCGTATTTAAACATACAGATTTCCCCTTGAATTGGCACTCCAAATACAGTTCTGACTTGGGGAGGGGTGGGGGTGAGGGAGGGGTTGAAGGAGAAGCAGCAGTGCTTTGTATATGACAGCTTATCCCAAGCTTACCATGTGAAAACAAACAAACAAACATATTGTGTAACTATCACATGAAACACTAAATAGGTGATTGCCTGGCTTTCAGTTTGGATGGAAAGATCAGAGATTTGGGTAAGTCCTGTTTACATCTTATTTATACATTTTGTCATTACTCCAAAACCAAGTTTATTATTGGAATTTTGTTTCTCTTCTTCAAATGTATATGTCTTCTGTTTCATTTGTATTCATAAAGGCCACTGCTCTCTTAACAGAGGGTGTTACTAGGACGAATAGCAGGAACATTGAGTTTTATCAGATTTTCTCTTCTTATTGTACTTAATTTTCCTAACATGAATGGCAGCGCAGTTCCAGCTGAACCTTAATGAGGTTTGAAAAGATGTCAAAAATTCTTGACAGCAGTTTTTCAGATACTTGTTCCTGGCACTGGATTCAGACACTGGATGTAATTAGAATAGGAAGTAAAGAAATCACAGAAATGGTGATTATTTTTCAGGCATAAGAGGGGGTTGGGAGGAAGAGCATCAACAAGTAAAAAATGATTCACTACTGACACTATATCTCCCCAAAAAGCAATACAGAAATTCCAGGAGTTCCCCAATGAGTTAGTAAAACTAATTCAGTCACAAAAATCCTAATAGCGTGTAAGCGATGCTACTGTGTCTGGTACAGAGATAAAGTTGGTGGGGTCAGCTCATAGAAAAGCCTGTTACAGGCTTGGAAATGACTAAATACAGATGAAATCTGGAAAGAGATCGAAATCATTTTTTTTTCTTTATTTAAAAATATAATGTATTTAAGCTCTGTGAATAATTACATTTTAAAAGATCTTAATGAAACCTTCCAAAACATTTATTCATGCAAACATTAAAAACAGTACAATTACTTCTTCTACTGTTTCTCTTAGATTTTCATGATCAAAATCCGATTATGATTATTCCTGACTGCCACGTACTCTGAGTCTTTAGAGATTTATCTGTATTACTGTATGGAAAGTAATTTTTTCCACTGCACTGTGTCAGAAAATGATTTCTTAGAATTTTTTCATTTTTAACTGTTATGTTCAGGGCAAATATATCTGCTTGTTTTTTATTTTTGTTGATGAGAGTAATGAGTAATAATTAGTTTGCAGGCAGCTTTCAGCTCCTTCCTATATTATATTTCAAATCAACAAAGTAATCACCAGGCATAATGTCACCATTTGTCTCCATTCAGGCTCTTGACCTTTAGATTGCCCATTAAGGAGAGGAAGACCAGTTCCTATCCATGATTTGGCAACAGAAGAGATTTTCCTGTTTGTAGGTACACATTTATTCATCAGAAGTTACAGCCCATTGACGTCCATTTGATTTGAAAGTTTCCTTCCTCTTTACTGGAATAGGAAGCAAATATCATTATGGGTTGGTCCATTAATTAATGTTAAGGGAGGACATTATAAGAGAGGAAAACTCTTTCTACATAGATAGAAAAACTGAACTCTAGATAACAACCAAGTGAAGAGAGAATGTCGTGTTGCATATTTATAGTTTTTGAATGGAAGCATTTATTACCAAAATGAATTCAAATCTACTAACAGAAATAAGTAACACACTATATAGTTCTTGTGGCACCATGTCTTATTTTAAAATTGCACACTGCAAAGCTAGGCAAAGAAAAGGTAACTGGATGGGATGAGAATAATAAAATAATTTTAACTTTGAAAGTATCCATGATGGATTGATCTTATTACTTATTTGGTAAGCTCAGTTGCCAACACATAAATATGAAGAAAAAAAAAAAAAGTTCCACAAATATGGAATCATAGGATATCCTGAATTGGAAGAACCCATGAGGATCATCGAATCCAACTCCTGGCTCCACACACAGGACCACGCAAAAATCAAACTAAATGACTGAGAGCATTGTCTAAACACTTATTGAACTCCAGCAGGTCATGGCCACTTCCCTGGGAAACTTGTTCCAGTGCCCAACCAGCCTCTTGGTGAAGAACCTTTTCATAATATCCAACCTGAACCTCCTCAGTTGCAGCTTCATGCCATTCCCTTGGGTTCTATTGCTGGTCACCAGAGAGAAGAGATATATCAGAACTATTGTAGAAATTACAATATCTATACAAAGGAAGGAAAAGAAGAACATGCTTCACTTCTCTTTAAGTGGAAATAAAGTCTATAGCAAGCCACAGTCGTCAGCACATATTCTCACATAGCAGTGGAAGACAGTGCTCTCCTTCCCACAGTCTCATTAAAAGAACTGAAATGAAAGTTTTTGTGTATCAGTTCTGAACAAAATTTCATAGTGTAATATTTGCATTAAATTTCTAATAAAGGACAGCTCACTACCTTCCATAAAGTAGTGAAGTCTGTCTCAGATTATACATGTAGAGTTCTTCATTGCCAAAAAAATTAAATGCCAATTGTTTAGCTGGCATTTCCCAATAGTAACTGCATGTGCAAGACCCCAAAAGTGGAGCAAATTTGGCAGTCAAGCTTAAATACTGTGCAGCAGAAGCATGCAAAAGAACAGTTGTAGTCTAAGCTGTTTAGAGATTTCCGGACAAACTATTACTCAGAGCAAATAGTAAGTGAGCTGCAGAAAAACCCTGCTTTTTCTTTGACAGGTGGACCAGAGATATGTAATAGAATTTGCTCTACAGTTTTACTGTTTCACAGAAAGCCCTGTATGCAGGAAATTGAAGATTCAAAAGAGCAAAACATAAACCTCAGATAACACTAAGGATGCTTGTTTATATACAAAGCAGGACTGCAGTGGCATGTTTTACGAATTCTTCATTTTCTCTGTGTGTAAGTTTTGAGGAAAAGACTGAAGATGAGTAGGAAGTTACACCTCTCTACTTCCTTGGATTGGGAGGAACATAGGAAGGCATTTTGCAGTTCTTTGTTGAGTACAGGTCTTAATTTTAACAAGTAAATGACACAAAATTTGGTCTGTTTTTCAGTGTGAGTCAATAGAAACTACATCAGCTTTAGCTTCCTGTTTCCTCCCCTGACTGCCTTTACAAGAAGATCCCACTTTAGTTGAAACACATTCAGTACCAGAAGTTAAACTCCATACATTCTAGATATGTGTATAAATATGTGTATATTCTATAAACTATATTGGTGGTCCTTTTGGGTTTAGTTACATTTTGGACTGATAGTAAAACAAGAAAAATTCTTTTGAAGCATAATTAAGTATAAATGAAATCTACAGAGAGCACAGGAAAGTGGCTGTGGCTCTGATTATGCACATGAAAAAGTGAAAGGACTGCACTAGTTGAACGAAGTGTAGAATAAATGAAAGTGGTAGAATCTGTGGTGGAATCCAGCCCACATCAGGCTTTCTTTTTGCTTTGGTGAAGAAAAGTATTTCAGACCGAAGAATGTTTATAAGTAAATTGAGCGACTACGAAGAAAGACCCATGTACTCGTTTTCAATCAGCTTTATGCCTTCAGTGCTTAGCTCTTTTTTTTTTTTTTTTTTTTTTTGATAACCTAGAATGTTTTTAAGTCTTCCGTCTCTCTCCTTGGAAAAGCGTCAGTATTTCAGTGTTTAGGAACTCTTTTAAATGTAGTTGGATATTGGATATTAGGAGAAATTTCTTTACTGAAAGGGTGTGGCATTGGAACAGGCTGCCCAAGGACCTGGAGGTCTTTGAGAAACGTGTAGACGTAGAACTTAGTAGCATGTGGTGGAATGCTAGTACTAGGTTAAAGGTTGGATTATATTATTTTAGAGGTATTTTCCAACCTGAGTGATTCTATGATTCTATGAAAAGGGTGAGAAGAGTAGCTTGATCAATGGACTGATCACTTGCCACTCACCTTTTGAAAGGGAGCAACTGCTCAGAATTATGGCAGGAGCAATACAAACCTCTTCCTTTTTCTCGCTTTGCAAATTATGTGAAGATCTGGTCCTTCTGATACTGAACGAGTAGGTCACTCTGACATACACATTTTTATGCATGTATTCACTTTTGTTTAAATTTGATGATCACATCCATCACAGAAGAAGAAGGTGTTTTTAATATTGATATATTAATTGGCATGTTTTCCATACTTTCCTCCTGAATACCAAAAATGTGTCAGTATATACAGGCCATTGTGTAAAGAAGTTACAGACAAACAATAGAATATAAATTATGTGTTTGTTTTGTTTGTTTGTTTTTTTAACCATTACCGATGATAGCAGAATGGAAATATCTGTACATTTTTTGCACAAGGTTAAGAATACAATAAAAAGTACATACAGAGAGTAAGAAGAACAAGGTGTATAAGAGAGGAAGGAAGAGGAGGAAATTAATCACAACTGATTTTGAAATAGTAAAAGACAATAAGATGTCCTCTCTGTCCAAAGAAATGGGATTTGGATACCAGACACAAACTAGTGAGATATTCAACATAGACATAAGGGACAAAAGAAAAGCAAAAAGAGAGTATTTCCAAAGTAATTATTATGAAATAGTGGAACAGATTCACTGGGGAGGATGTAAAGTCTATTTTATAGCATCTTTAAATACAATCCAAATACCTCTTAAACCCAGACTTAGGCAAGGCAATGGACCAAAAGACACCATGAGATCCCTTCAAATCTTGCAATTCAGTGATTTTCAGAACACTTGCTGATACTTCTTTTACTTTATTAAACTCACATTAAACAGTGCTGAAAATTTCTTAAATTATTACTGTCATTAAAAATGGCACTCACTAGCATCTCTTCTTAAAATGGAAAAAAACGTATCCTTCATATATATCCTAGTCTTACTTTAGTTCTTCACTAAATAAAAATTTTCCAGTATATGTTTTCAACCTGTTTCACCTAAGATTGAATGATAACCTGAATCCTACAGTTTGACATACTTGGGCCTGCCTTTGCATCTCCTTCACACACCTGAATTTCTGAATTGCATGTGATTTTTTCTGTCACATATTATACACTTAAGCATAGCTTAGATATTTAGATGTATAAAATATACTTTAAGTTACAGATAAAAATTTAGAAACCACATTTTACAATACACCTACAAAATAAAATAAATTTTTGTAAGGAGATAATTCTACGTGAGACCATGCTAAAACTTTGAATGGGCTGTAATTTATCCTGTTTCAAGATAAAGGCTTAGAAACTCCTGACAGACCCAAGACTTAATGACTTTAAGTTACAAAACAATTGAAAGAAGACTACTGTTTGAACATAAGGGTTGTCATTTAAGACTTCTCTCTCTTGTGGATATTTCAATTGCCCAATTATCACTTAAAAAAATTAGTAAAAGTTTGTAATCTTTGTATTTAGTAAATTCTCTTGCTTGTTTTAAGCAGTGGGCAAGATGTTTTACATTTTATAGTGTCCAACCTCTGGAAACCATTTATAGAGTTTATCATTGAAAACCAAACAAATCCACCCACTTCTCTCCTATTAAATTTCCTGGGGTTTAAAAGTAGTATAGTCTGAGGGCAGAAAAAAACACAAATGTTTTTCTTCCTGGTCTGTTAACATTTTTGTTGTTTGTACACTGATCCACTCAAGAATAAGGAAATTGTACCCTACATGTGACCTCAAAATCAAAGATAAATTATTTGCTTCTTTTTCTATCAAAGACTAAAACGTCTGTCGTCTATACAAATATATGCATCTGGGTGATAGCTGAGATCTGTACTTTATGTGCCTGTAGTTTGCATGGCTCAATTTTCAACTGTAACTGCTAGACTTATTGCAGTCTACTGGATTTTGGATCTAAATATGATCTCATTACAGAGTGAATTTATGGTTGTATAAGTAAAATCAGATTTGAGACTTATTATATTATTATATTAATATTATCACTATTATTATTATAACATTATAACAGTTATTTACCTTATAGTGACCATTGTTCTGAAATATGTTGTGCACTCTTGGCATGTGTACATATAATGAGCTCAAAAATATCACAGTGAAAATATTTTGGCCAGCCTTTTTTGAGGCCATAGCTGTTAGCCAATGAACTACTGCTGCTTCCCAAGTGCATACAGAGATGATCACAACACCCCTCTTTTTGACAAAGCACAGGCCAAGTAAATTCTGCATTCTGAAGTGGAAAAGGGGATATTCTGTAGTGGTTTATGTAATACAGTAATGCGTATGAGCTTTAAAGAACAGAGGTTTTCTGTTCTTCAGTTGTACCAACCCTGAACTATTGGAAAAGAAAAGGCCATGCTGAATTCTTGCATTACGTTACAAGAACTTAAGTAGTAACACCTTTAAAATACATTTTATTAAGCTTTGGACTGTATATAGCACTAGGAAAATCACAGAATCACAGAATCATCTAGGTTGAAAGTGATGTCCAGGATCACCTAGTCCAACTTCTGACCTAATGCTAAGAAGTCCTCCACTAAACCTAAGCACTACACCTAAACTAAGCAGTACACTAAACGTCTTTTAAAGACCTCCAGGGATGGTGACTCAACCACTTACTTCCCTGGGCAGCCCATTCCAATGCCTAACAACACTTTTTGCTAACAACCTCTAGCGCAACTTTAGCCCATTCCCCCTCATCCTGTCACCATGCATGTGGGAGAATAGACCAACCCCCACCTCACTACAGCCTCCTTTAAGGTATCTATGGAGTGCGATAAGGTCAACCCTGAGCCTCCTCTTCTCCAAGCTGAACAATCCCAGCTCCCTCAACCTTTCTTTGTAAGACTTATAAAATCTAACAAACCTGAAGATATTTTCAAAAGCAGTCTTCATAATTTGTCAAGTTATCTCAAAATTTCATTTTTTCACTAGAATTAGTGTTACTAGAGAATAGGTCAACAATACGTTAGAAGTTAATTCCAAGAAAAAAGATTTCAATGTTGACAGATATCTTCTACTGCTGACAGAATAATTACCAAAGGCAAATATGATACACAATTTGTTAATATTAATCTAAACTTACACATTTTTAAAGTCTTCCTTCTCTTGGGTATAATCTCCAAATGTGTATACAAACTTTACAAATATGCTTTTGGTTCAAAAGAACACAGTGCTAAATGATATTGGAAATGATATCTGGAAACCTCAGAAACACAAACTCACAACAGTTTCCCAGTTCCTTGCAAATTAGTTCAGAAACTGTGAGAGGAAAAATCAACATTAGTATGAGTTATAAGGACTTCAGCTGCCAGAGTAGTCAAATGTTGCTATTACAATATTTCTATACACCAACTAACTATGTACAGGCCACAGATGCAGTGACATCTGCTAGTCTACCTACACACTGGAAAGAAAGAAGGAAATTTTATAACAAGTCATTTTTAGGTTGAACCTTTATTTAATGAAGAATAAAAATCTGAGTTGTGAGTTCTGTATCTTTAAGCTCTTCTTTGTTTGTTTTGTTTGCTTTTGTGGAACATCTTGTGTGTAAAACAAAATCATAGAAAAATAAACTGCTGAACAAGTTCTTCCCTTTTCCAGAGTATGGTCCTAATCAATATCTTGTGTTTATGTCATCATAGAATTGTGCTGTTCTAAGAGGAATAAACAGTTCTAAAATAAAGTTACACAACAGTGCACTGCATCTTCTGATTTTGTAGTTCAAAATGCAAAATATATTAGAAGCCTCTATCATAGAATTTTCATTATTTTCCATTGAGTTAAATATTGAAACTACCTTTTATGAAAAAAAAAAGAAAGAAAAAAAAAAACACAAAGCATTTCTCAAGCATTCCTTTTCTGCTTCTTAAAGTATATGCACAAATGTTTGATAAAATAGGCATAACATGATCACTTTAAGTCTCATAATTTACCAAGAAGCTCTAGGACAGGTGAGAAATACTATTACCTTTATAGCACCTACACAGAGGAGAACAAATGACATTAATATCTGGATTTCAATCACTCTGTCATGTACCCCTTTGTTTTTAATAGATTTAGAATTTGGCCTCAAGTTCTCCATATCCTAGCTATATACAGAAAATAATGAAACTAAGGAGTTATAAAGTTGTACCTATATAGTTAAGAATGCATTAAAAAATGTGAATACCTATTTTGTTAATACTGACAGATCTCACCTCCAGGTCAAATTACAATCCCTTTTCCTCTGTTTATACTACCTACACAGTAGTAGCCAGTTAAGCCTTCTTAACGTAATAGATCTGATTAACTTTTGTAGGGAGCATTTCTGTTGCCAGTGCAAGAACTTTGAAATAAGATCACATAGAAATGTTAAGTAGTAATGATTACGGCTGGTGAAAGTAGCCAGAGGCCCTGTCTACAGAAGCTGTCTTGTATTCAGTGTGTGTTAGAAACACAGGAATTTTCAAATCATTATCAGCACAGAAAAAAAATAAAAATAATTAAAAAAGTGATCTCACCGGGAACGCTGCCTCCTGTTTTTAGACATGGGTCAATGTTTTTTCTTAGAAAGGAGAAAAATTGTGCTTATTAAGATGTCACTTTAAGTGTAAATGAGAGATCAGCAAAACAAGATCAGCAATATCCTGTTTACTACCTGTGACTCAACAAGTCCCAGTGAGTCACAGTCTTAAGAAAGTTTCTTTTGCAACTTCCAGCTAACTGAAAAACATTCTATAAATAATCAAGTCACAAGTTCTTTCTTCCTTTCTTCCTTTCTTCCTTTCTTCCTTTCTTCCTTTCTTCCTTTCTTCCTTTCTTTTCTTCCTTTCTTCCTTTCTTTCTTTCTTTCTTTTCCTTTCTTCCTTCCTTTCTTCCTTCCTTTCTTCCTTCCTTTCTTCCTTCCTTTCTTCCTTCCTTCCTTTCTTTCTTTCTTTCTTTCTTTCTTTCTTTCTTTCTTTCTTTCTTTCTTTCTTTCTTTCTTTCTTTCTTTCTTTCTTTCTTTCTTTCTTTCTTTCTTTCTTTCTTTCTTTCTTTCTTTCTTTCTTTTCTTTCTTCCTTCCTTTCTTTCTTTCTTTCTTTCTTTCTTTCTTTCTTTCTTTCTTTCTTTCTTTCTTTCTTTCTTTCTTTCTTTCTTTCTTCCTTTCTTCCTTTCTTCCTTTCTTCCTTTCTTCCTTTCTTCCTTTCTTCCTTTCTTCCTTTCTTCCTTTCTTTCTTTTTCTAGATAGATAGATACATAGATATATAGATAATAGTAAAGCACATTCAAAGACTTCAATTGAGTTTGGGACTTTGTATGTATACCTGTGAAAGGATTTACATTACAACATGAGCTGTTGTAATGTAAATAAAAGACAAAGTACATATTTGTCTCACAAAATTTGGAAAATGACTACAAAGAATTGGCTATATTTAGGAAATTCTTCAGTGTCATACCCTGGATAAGCATTAATAAGCATTAGTGTTAACATATAAGCAATGTCAGGCTACTGTCATTAATTACGTTGTTAACAAAGCTGCACATAAATCTATGTTACATCTGCTGTGTGAAGTCACTTCTTCCCTTTTCAAGGACACTTGGTCTGCTATGCATCAAGTTTCAGAAAGACTGAGTTTATTTTGGAATACTCTTTGTCTTCAAAGCAAATGAAATTAGGAATGGAAAGAGGATTTTATGTGGGTATAGAATATACCTTTAGCCTGGAAATTATAGGCAAGAGCTGAAAAGAATATAGATACCTTTGGTACTTCATTGGCATATATATCACATAATGATACATATTTTATCACATTTTTAAAAAAATGCATGATCTGTCTCTTCAAGTCAATGCAAAAGCTATTAAGTACCCTGTATTGCTCAGAAATATTTGTGGCACTGACCTGAGTTCTAAATTTCCATCTGAGTTGAGTATTCAATTTTTTATTCTTTTTTTTTTTGCTTCCTTCGTTGTCTCCAGATATTATTCATGAGAAATGAAACAGAATCATTTAAGAGGTGAACTTTTTTTCTGTTACAAAAAAAGTTTAAAAACAAAACCAAGTGTGACAATTATTTTATACTAACATCTGTGTCTCTTAGATTTTTCTCTGTGCAATGCCACATCTCACCAGAGTAGACTTAACAAAAGTCTTCAAGTGCTTTCCACTAGCTGCTGGATTTTGAAAAATTATCCAGTTTTCATTTCCATACCAGCCCTGAGGCAAATGCAAGTGCAGCAAAGAAATAAACAAACAAAATGTGCTTTCTTATTTTTTTCTTATATTAAAAGAAAAAAAAAATACAGGCTCAATGCTTTGAACTTTAAGAGATAGGAATCTGTCTCATGATGTGTTAACTGAATAATGAATAATAAGGTACTTATAATGTGCCAATGCTCTTCATTGCAAAATTGTAAGCATTTTGGTTCTATTTACAGTGGAAAGTCTTTAAAGGCTATAACAGTAAATGCTGCTACTCATTAACATGAGTATCCCAATATAAACAAAGATTTTCCACTGTATCAGAAGTTATCTAGCTATTGAGAAATAATGAGATGTTGGATGCTCCGCAGTAAGTGTTATTATTTATATTGTAGTAGTTCTTAGGGGTCTTGGGTGTAAGTCATTATCCTACAGTGATAATTCCATACAAATCAGAATAAAAAAGGCCCTCTAACCATTTTTGCAGACAATGTGACTGCAAATCTTAAATGCTTAATCTGGGCTTAAACAACTTAATAAACTACTGAAATCAGTCTTGCCACACTAAAACACAGACCTTTTCCTGTTAACTAATTTCACATCTAGAGTGTAATGGTCCAAATTAAAACTCCATATCCTTCCTCAAAATCAGGCTGCAGTATTTGAACCCCAATAATGAAACCTACAACAAATTTTAGTGTGCATATCATCACAATGCAATTGTCTCAATCTAGATATTTTTTTATATATATTTATACATATAATAGAAGATGATTACCAGTACCTGCCTTTCATTACACTATGAAAGAAGGGGTTTAATATTCTCTTCTTTGACTGTCGCAAGTATTTTCTACTATCAAGGTCTTTTGCTTCATATGATTGCTAGCACAAGACCTGACTTTACTGTTCAGTGAAACAGGATTATGTTGATAAAAGTTACTGTCTGAAGTTCAGTCATTAGGTAATTGAAAGGAACGACGTCCATGAAGCTTTGAGTCACCGTGAGCACTTATGGGATATCCAGTCCTGGAATGGTTCCCTGAGTTTTCCAAGGCCTATGACTCTACACCAATCCAGGTGTGCCCAGGGGACCCATTCTCACTGGCACAGAGCTGTGGGAACCCCACCTCTCCCTGCTACAGAGTTCTGACACAGCAGGAGGAAGGCAGGCTGTTGACCCCAGTATTTCCAGACATTTGGTTAGCTAGACAGTGCTGTGGGATTTCCCTGGAACACATTCAGGCTGGAACAATTTTTTTTTTGATGTTTACAGTTAATGAAAGGATTTAAATCTTGTCTTTCAGCTGCTTCAATGACTGGTTTCACTCACAGGTTATCCACTGAATTCAGTAGGGCCACCCTTACATTTTAAGTGATTACATTTTATGAGATTAATAATTATAAGATTTGTGAAGTTTACATTAGTTTAAATGAAATCAAATTCACTCATCAGGACTGAAAAATAGCAATGTAGCAATGTGTGTCTGAATGTCACAAAGTCCACCACATCAATCAACAAGCAGAAAATGAAACTTTTCTTCTGGTTGCAAGCAGAAACAAATGCGGCAACAAAGATATCTAAACCCTGAGGCTTTATGAAGTGTATTATGTATTACAGAAAGCTGATTAGCACAAGCACTGGAAGTGAGTGAAGCTACCAAAAAAAAAAAAAAAAAGACAGAGAGAAAAGAGAGAGAGATTTAAACCTACACTGTCGATGTGGTCAATTAGTTACAGTATGAACTAACAACAAATTCAAGTATCACTAACAACAAATTCATGTACAAATAGTTCAAAACACTTATCCTGACCCTAATGGGGAGGAATTCTTATTTCCTGGATGCAATTACTTTTTTTTTTTTTTTTTTTTTTCTCTGAGTAATGTAGATTTATTTTCTTTGGATCCCTATTGTGGTGTGAGTTACATCTTTTCAGAAGAATAAGAGAATGAGCAAAACAAAATATTACATGTTACTTTAACAAGGTACTGCGAAGTTTCAAGCTTTCTAAAGCTCCATTGCTGAAATATATTGTGCAGTAAGTAATGTTGACAATATTTCTCATAAATGAAAAAAAATGTACTAAAATCTGAAACTGTTACTTCAGAAGTCATGAGTGCCTAAAAACTTTCCTAAATTAACTCTTCTCAGCTGCTGATAAAAGGAAGTATGGTTTTTAATTTGTGGCCACCATCACTAGTACAAGAAAAGGAAGTGAGTTGGTTTGGATTTTCTTGTCATTGCAGCAGTTTTTTTTTTTTTTTTTAAATTGATGTGCTGTTTTTGACAGGAAGAGTAGGTGGATTTTGCTGGGAAACAGTATCCCTTGGTCATCTTGAATTTAAGTACATCAATATATTATTTTCACCTACTAAATGTTCCATGAAGAAAAAAATAGTAAAATTATTATAAATTCTATTTGAATAAAAGTTGTTTTATGTTCTCATTTTTTAATCTTGGTTTTAGCTGTGGTGAAAGAATACAGACAAACAACATCAGAAACTGAAGCCATATGGTCACACAGCAAGACGACATAGGACAATCTGTGCAAATTGTTTCACATTGTACAGAGTCTTACCACAGATCTCAGGTGAGCAATTCTTCTGGGTGATATGATAGCTTATTTGCTATATTATTTCTAAGACTCTGATGGATAAAGACATGTAGACAAGGCCAGATTTGACACATATGTCAGTATCTACAACTGTATGCCTTTTGGAATCTGCATCTACTTTCAGGAACCTAGTTGCCTAATCATATAAAGGAAAAGGCAATAGTTTTGAAAAAGAAAACTAAATAAAATAATATAATATATATATATAGAAACTGCAGGGAAAAAAATGCAGAAGACAATTATCCAAACCAATCAGAACAACAGTGTTTCATTTTACAAAAGGGTTGTGGATTCTTTAATGTTAAGTAGCCTGGACCTCACTTTTCACATACTTGTTCACCTGACTGCACAATATTTGGATATTTGTCCAAGGTAGAGGTGGACAAAAGAGTGGAAGCCTATGAAATTAATTTATGTAGTATTTAAGGCTGATGATTGTAATCTGGACATCAATCAAGGCAGAGAAGGATGGAACAGGCAAGACAAAATTCTAATAAATTACCTAAATATTTAACTAGTTTGTACTCATACTTGCACTTATTTGGAACTACATCAACTCCACTCTCAGATGTGATATATGACTTTTGAAGTTGCTTGTAGCTGGTGTTTTGGAACAGCTACCATAGAACTGACATAATTCTGCCACAGGCAGTGGGATCTCCAGTCTTGCTTCATAGAGAAGAGTTTTGTCCTGACTGTAAACTGTATTTCAAGATGGGAATAACTTAGTAACTTAAGGTTTCTAGAAATGGTGTTTTCTCAGAAGTATAACAATATTTTTGGGCCTTTGAAAATGAGATTCCAAAGCAGATATTGGGATTTCCTTGACTGCTAAATATTTGTTTCCCAATATATATGCACACTGAAGTGATTCTAACAGATTGCTAAAATACAAAGGTGAAAAAAAAATCTTTCAAGTTTTTTGAACACAAAGCAGTTTACTAATAGGATGCAAAAGAAAAGAATCCATAGAAAGGTGTGATTTAACCTGGCAGACAGCAACACAGCAATTTGTTCACCACCCAATGTGAGAGGCGAAATAACTGAAAAGGGTAAAAGTGTGAGAACTTTTTGGGTTGAGATAAAGACAGTTTAATAAGAAAGGAAAAACAAACAAAAGAACAAGAGATGCACAATACAATTGCTCATCACCAGCTGATTCATGCCCTTGCCCAGGGCAACCCACCCTGGGCAACTGCCCCAGCTTTTATTGCTCAGCACAGTCATATGGTAAGGCATATCCCTTTAATCAGTTTGAGTCATCTGTTCTGGTTGTGTCCCCTCTCATGTTCTTGTGCGCTTCCCAGTCACTGACAGGGCAGCATAAGAAGCTGAAAATCCTTGACTTACTGTAAGCAGTGCTCAGCGACAAAACAAAACATTGGTGTGCTATCAACATTATTTTACCTTCACCCTAAATCCAAAACACAGCACCATGCTAGCTACTAGGAAGAAAAATATCTTCTTTTTTTTTTAACTTACAAAAGTTTTTTTTTTTTTTTAAAAAAAAAAAAAAAAGTTTTCCCTATATTAGAAGCAACTTTCAAAATCTTATGAAACAAAACAAAACAAACCAACCAACCAAAACCCCATCACTTTAAGTGCCAAGATAAAACACAGCTTGGTGACTAAAGCACTCGCATGCAAGGAAGGTGAGAAGTTGGTGAAGGGCTTATCTCTCTGTTTTTGTATTTCTAAGTAAATGCCATTCCTCAATATTTTCTCCTTAACTCTACCAACCTGTCATGGAATTGGTAGCATTCAGTAATGCTTTAAATGTCTCAGATTGGTCTTCTCTAATCATTTCATGGCAGGATTGTCACATGAGCACAAAAAGAAACCAACATTTAAACAATACTTGTCCTCTCCACTGATTTTTTATTTTTATTTTTATTTTTTGCAACCTAGAAAGACAAATTGCAAGTCCATGGCATGAGCTTCTGCTTGTGAGAGTAGCAACACTAATATCCAGAGGGGTCACGTGTGATGAATATTACTAGAAGCAACACTAGATTTCTCTCCTTTGAATGGGGCCTATATTATTTGTATACATTTGTTGTGAAGGACTCTTGTGTTTATTTATGTGTTGACATATTTATATAGAGGTGCGAATGTGCTTTAACATACTCATCTGCCAGGTATTTTTTACTCAAGTTGTACACAACATAGATAAAAGTAGTTGTGATCCAATATTCCCCTGAAACATATAAAGGCTGGTATAAGTTGCATCTTCTTCCTGCCTAGGAGGTTCAGAAGGAAAAATGCTGTCAAGGGTCCAAAATGACTCTCCTACATAAGACAGAAAAGCCATGGGGGCTATCTGAAAAGAATGTATGGTGTAAAGTTCTTATCGATCCTTTCTCAATAATCAACAGTTTAAAAACATATCTGAAAGTTTATTAATAATAAAACATATTAATAATAAAACAAAAAAAAACAATATAAAAGCAATAATATAAAAACCATAAAAACAATTAATAATAAAACAATAAAAGATCCATTAATGTGGATCTAAATTACACAGAAATTATTATTTATTTTATATTATTACTCAGAAATTATTACTTGTTCCGCAAAAGCACTGTGTTTGAAAGTTGCAAATTTCAAATGTTTTTCCATTCAATCGAATGTGAACGTTTTGCATATTTGGTAGTAATTTAGACATTTAGACTGTTTCTTTTACTCTTCTGTATGATTAATTATAAAATACCTAAAAAAATCTGATTTCTCTGCAGGCATCTCTCCTACCAATGTCTGGAAGCTCTCTAAAACTTTCAGATGTGAAGTCCAGGCACCTAACTCAATTCTAAACCTGCTAGTTTTATCTTGAATTTGGAATATAGCTGGATGCATACACCTTGATGACAGTGCCAGCAGCAATCCCACAGCGTTGTTTCTTACTTAGCAGCCACGCTCTTTCTTTAGAGACCACTGAGCATACATAGATTCTTGTGAGGGGCTCCAACATCCATTTGAATAGTTTGGTGATTTTCAAAAGGGTTTTATCAAGCTGAGCTAGGGAAGGACGCCTAGTGAGTCCTTCCTATCAGCATAGTTGTAAGCCCTGTGGGCCTTATGAAAGCAAGAAAAGGAGGAAAGCACAAACACCTTTCTAAATGTTCATGGTAGTGTTTCAGCTGCTTCACACTCTCCATACTCCAGATCTACTGAGGGGGCATGTAGTATAGAGCAAACTTGTAAGTGCAAAAAGGCATCACACAGAAGGGATACTTCTGAATGCCTTCACAGATACTAGTCAGATAAACTGCATGGTAACATATACACAATCAGTGCTGCTTCAACACATTTTTGATTCTCTCTTTTATTCTTACACACTGAGAAAAGTCAGTGTGTAAGATTTATATAAATCTATAAGATCTATATAAATCTATATAAATCTATATAAATAGATCTATAGATTTATATAAATCAACACTGTTGATTTAAATTTGAACAATGATTATTTTTCCAAATAAATAAGTATTAGTAGAATCAAACAGCAGTGGCAATGACTTCCCAGACTCTGCTAAAGTCCAAGGAAATAGGTATTTTCAATTCCTCTCCAAAATAAAAATATTTTCTTTGAGTGTTTGAAGCCAAAACAATGAAACATTAAAAATTCAGACCTGAGGCAGGGCATAAGAAATACTAAAATGAAAGACTTAAAAACAAACAAACAAACAAATCCAATGAATAATGTCAAATAGATCCGATTTTCACTGTTCTACTTCAGATACAAACAGGTAGATCAACACGGGGTTTTAGCATTCATAGTGTTCTTTCTCTGGTTTCTACAATACTGAAAGCAAACACAGTTGAAGGAGCAGCTGGCCCTCTTTACATGAAACCTGATTCGGTAAGGACAAGAGGTCTTATTCTGGTAATGTTCATGTCCTATGAATAGCCCTCCTTCCTCTACCTCCCATTTACATCTGGAGAATGCTTCTTTCTGGCTGCAAGTGTCAACTCTGAGGGGAACCACCCACACACTTGAGATGATCCCTAGCTTGTGGAGGATGATTCCTCCACAAGCAATAAAGCAGGTCAAATTATTTTTCCACTAATTAAGAAAATTCAGTAAAAGCTTCCATATTTTAAAGACATGATTTATTTATTTATCTATTTATCTATTTATTTATTTATTTATTTATCTATTTGAGATTCTTTTACTTACCAGTTCTGAATCTGTTTCAGTTAATTAAATTTCACAGTGCTTCTGATGAATTTACAGTACAAAACTGATGAGGAAGGAATCCAATGGGAAGTTTTATATTAAAATTTGCATCTTTTCTCAAAAGTAAGCTGTGTGCCCAAGATCTCTGTTTTCCTGAAGTTAGTAAATATTGCAGCAGTATTTACAAATGTGTCCAGCTCCAAGTTATGTAATTAAACATGTACATTCATTCCAAAGAAACAGATGGCCATATGATTAACTCTGATGCCAGATTGTCTTGACATGTGTAAGAAGCATTCTGCTGTCTTTACTCCCTCTTTCCAGTAACTTTTCTGTAGATTTTAACTTCTTCATTGAAAATTCAGACTTAACCCTACAAAGATGTTTACACCCTCAGGCCTTTCTCGTGGTAAAATATCTCTCTGAAAGTTCAAGGACTCTCTTGCATGATCTTCTGAGAAAAAAAATGCATTCAGTTTTATCTATTGACATTGAAAATGAAAGAGGATCTAGTTTTTTATTGATTTACTTATTTTGAAGAAACAGAACATAGAAATACTTAAAACTTCTCTCTTGACTCTTTCTTTTCTAGGCTCTCATTATTAGAAAGCACCGTTGAAGACTGCCAGTACTAGGGAATGGAATCATTTACTAAGTAACGGATGACTCACAAGTAGATTTGAAGTACAGCTGGGTTATAAATGAATTACTTAACATTAGGAAAAATTACTTTACCGTGAGGGTGGTCAAACACTGGAATAGGCTTTCTAGAGAGGTGGGTGATGCCCCACGCTTGTCAGCGTTCAAGAGGTATTTGGACAATGCATTCAATAACATGCTTTAACTTTTGGTTAGTTCTGACATGGTCAGGCAGTTGGACTAAATCTCTGAAGATCTGTTCCAACTGAACTATTTTATTCTATTTTAATATTACAGGCCACAGTCTAATGTTAATTTTCACTTTCCTAGAAGATTTGGAGAGCCAGATATGAAAATAAAACTTGGGGAAAACAAGAAAAAATTGAATTAAAATATGGCCTTAACACTATACCAGAGAGACAGGTTGCACCTTTACATTTGGGGCAGATTTGTAATGAGTTGAGGTATTATTATACCAGTTATTCAAGTTAAATAATTTGAATTGGTTTCAGTTAAGACTGAAGATTACCTGAAGTACCGGTAACTTGTGACGATCCTTTCTTTAATCTGCTGTTCAATGCAAGTGTCACATACTTCAGTGTAGCTTGGATCAGGTTCTTAAAATAATTCTGAGAACTAGCTCAATGCAAGTTTAGCCTAACTTTCTTAGAAAAGAAGTCTATGCGTGTATGTTGTCTCTCTATTTTTGTCTGGCCCGAACAACTATCCTTACTGGCCCTAACAACTTCACATCGTCTGACAAAACTACAGCCAAGTTTCACAGAAAGCTCAAGCTAACTATGGTCTTTTGAGTTCACGGAATCACAGAATCTGTAAGGTATGTGAGAACATCTGACTGCTTATTCTACCTACAAAAGGCTTGGTGGCAAGAATTGCTGCAAAGTGAGGTGACATTTAATCCTGGAAAAACAGTACAGGAATACCCTTCAAATTTCACAGAGTATTTAAAACCCTAAGATTAAGTGACCAGTCACATAGTCAGAAATCACAGCCACGAGACAAATTTGAGAGAAAAAATGTTCCAGTGCACATATAACCTCCAGTTTTATTGTTTTATCTGTTTATAATAAGCAATGTAATGCTTCAAATTCATCAGAATTATTTAACTAAACATGAAATAGTCCATGCTGCTTGTTCTGTTTTACCCTTATTAGCTGTACCACACAGGTTAGACGTTGAATTGAAAAAGATACCTTAACTGCAATCAGACTAGCTTTGGCTTTGCACCTAAACTCACTGTGCTCATGCTTCTTGATGTGCACTTGAACATATTGGTGTGTTTTGTGGAGCCTCATCCCCAGTACAAATTACAGCATTGCAAAGCTCATCACAGCAGAAACTGTCACACTATTTGTTCAGCTGGAGATCCTGGAGAAAATAAAGTGCAGGCACATACCCTATCCAAAGGACATGTCCCCTTTGGTCCCCTGAGTCTTTTCACAAAGGGGGTTTCAAGAATGGAAGATTTTTTTGCTGTACCCGTTGTTTTGCCTGCCACTATGGTATGCAGTAAATGAAGCATCACAATGAAAATGAGTAAAGCCCAAGCTTTTTTTGCCAACCCATAAGTTAAATTAGTTTCCCTAGTGATAACACCAAAGTTATGATGTCACTTTGCATCTGCTACTGTTTGCAATGTTGCTAACCAGTGATCTATGACAATGACCTGCTCACTTTGTGGAACAGTGACCAAGGAGAGATGTCTAGTCTGACATAAATCCTCACCCCAGGCACAGAGGAACTCTGTGGGTATTGGGTTTAGACCAGGTACCAAGATGTACTGGAAATGAGCCTTTTTCTCTCTAACTGACAGCCATTCACATATTTCAACACTTTGGCTTCCACTCTGAATCTAAACAATGAAATGCAGCTATAACATCCGCTAGCTCTGCCAGTACTATGAGGTGAATCCCATGAGGCTCCATAGACTTAGAAACATTGAGCTGATACAACTGTTCCCTTACAATTTTGATGACCACAAATGGAAAGTCACTGCTCCCCGTCATGGTCCTCCAACTCTGAGGACTGGGCAGCACAAGACCTGTCATTACTGTTAAATACTGTGGCAAAAAAAAAAGGCAATAAATGCTCTGCCTTTTCCTCAGCCTTACTTGTTATCCACTCCAAGTATCAGTCCAATGTTTTCCTTTGACTTCCTCTTGCTGTTGACATATTAGAAAACAAAACAAAACACAAAAACAAAAACAAAAACAAAACAAAACAAGCAAACAAACAACAAAAAACAACAACATCAAAAACACATTCTTGCCTGACAACACCATACTGGCCAGTTTCAATTCACGCTTGGTTTTGGATTTTCTCATTTTCTTGCTGCAAATGTGAACTGCAGCTCTGTACTCTCCCCATAAAACCAGACCTTGCTTTCAGAGGTCATACATTTTTTTCTTCTGCCCTAGTTCAAGGCAGAGTTCCCTGTTCAGCCAGGCTGTTCTTCTGCTCCACTTGCATGACTTGCAGTACAGTGAGACTGCCTGGTCCTGGGCTTTTAAAAGATGGTTCTTGAAAAGTGACCAGCACTCATGGGTCCCTAAGCCCTTTAGAGCAGATTTCCAGAGATGCTGCTAACTAGCTCCCTGAGAAGCTTAAGTCTGCTTTCTTAAACACATGGTTTACTCTGCTGAACTTTTTCTCCTTACACCAACAATTTCAAACTCAATGTTCACTGTGGCCAAGAAAGACACCTACCATCACCTCTCCCACAAGGCCTTCCCAATTCTCAAGCAGATCCAGGAGGGTTCCTTTCCTAGTTTGCTCACTCGGTACTTGTGACAGGAAGTTATTACGCTTTAGGGATTTCACAGTTGCACGTATTGCAGAAATACTTTTTCAGTTTATGTCTGGGAAGCTGATGTCTCCCATAAAGATAAGGGCAACCATTCCTGAGATTTCCCCCAGATGCCAGTAGAACAGCTTATCCATGCCATCATTCTGGGTGGGTGGTCAATAGCACCCACTTTGCTATCTGTCCCCTTAATCCTCAACCAGAGGCTCTCTACCACATCATCCATAACGGCAATAGCTGCACAGTCTAATCTCTTCCTTATGTATAGCGCAACACCTCCACCTTGCCTGCCCTTAATGTCCCTCCTGAACATCTGCACTCCAGTTGTGGGACTCATCCCACCAAGTCTTACTAAAACTATTGATATTGCAAATCTGTGAAAGGACCAAAGCTTCCAGTTCATCCCATTTGTTGTTCATACTGCACGTGTTGGTATGTAAGCATTTCAGATGTGCTCCTGAATCCACAGTACTCCTTGGAAACGGAAAAAAAGCTCCCATTAGCCTTGTCACCCTAAGATGGTGCCATATCATCTTTTGGCCTAATCTCATGTGCTTGTTCTATGAATATTCTGGTCATAAGGATTTTAAATAGGTAAAACAAAATATTTAAAATAACATTTTAACCAGAAAAATGATCCTTGTTTCCATTCCTCCTTATTCTTGTAATATCAGCAGTGCTGATGACATGATAAATTCATAGAACACTAAATAATGGCAGGCAGCTAAGGATTGGGCCACTGTAATCCCATATTTTTCTTTAAAATTATTTATTATTCATGTAGCCATATTTTTACATTTACCTAGATATGCCTGTTGTTTATTATGTCATTTTCTTTTTATCTCTGCCACTTTTAACTTTTGTACCTTCTGTTCTCCTGGAAATCCCCATATGTGGTAGTAGACATCTTTTCTGGTTCAGGAGTGAGAACAGCTGATTCCATTGCTATTCAGAGACATAACCTATTATTTTACTACCTTTACCTTTAAAATAGGACTTTGTATATACATGCAAGTAGGTGAATTATGTATACAAGGATTTATGTGAAGAAGTCTCTCTTGTGCATCACAGTATTGCTTTGATTGTAAACATCGTTTTAATTTTTCTTTTTAAAAAAATAATAAATCTATGGCTGGCAAAGGCATGTCCTCACACTTAACATGAAGCCACTTTTTCCAGCTGAAGCAAGGTAAAAGTGGATGAATATATTCCAAAAATATTGTATATGCAGTTATTGAACCAAGAATACAGTGGAAGTCATCACTGACAATTGGAGCAAAACTTGTTTAAAATCCTACCCATGACATCTGGAATCACACATTTTTAAATTTACTTTGGCTTTGATATTGATTACAAGCCCCTGATGTTATGTTATTAATGAATGCCTGGATCTATTACAGTCCCTGAAGACTACGCTTTTTAACACTGTGGTGCTAGGATACTCCCCTCAGTATATAATGATACATACAGCATCGACTTTATTCCATCTCACAGCTCATTGCCATCACATTAATGCTAATATGCTACTGAAATCTCTTTCAGGTGAAATGCACTTCTTACATATGGAAGATGCTTCTCTACATTACACCAAAAGAGGATCTAGTTAAAGTAATGGGAAAAATGACCCATCTTTCTCTTTTGGGTGGAAGCTAGACTGGAGAAAATGGATGGGAGAGGGGGAGGAAGTTCAAATATAAATGTACATGTAACAAATCAATGTCAGACTTGTAAAAAATGAACCATAACTGAAATGCTACTATACATCTCTCTATTTTTTTTCCCAGTATTTTATTTTCTTTGTAAAATCAATACTTAAACAGTTGTATACCTAACTTCCCCTTTGTTATATTAACTCAATCATTAAAAATGTATTTCACAACGAGCTTTCTGATTTTGATTGGTTGTTTTTTATTGTCTGTTTTTGTTTTGTTTTGTTTTGGTCTTTTAAGACCTGGAAATTCTTCTTATTGTTTACTTAGGGACAGAGTATAGTGATACACCAGAAGCAGTGTCCAGTTATCACAACTGTTTCTATGGAGTACCCAATGCAGAATATCAGAAGACAAAAGTGTCAAAAGAATTAATCAAAACAAAAATGGAATATAAGTTTCACAGTGTTCTCATTACTGAAGTCAAACTTTTTAGCAGAGTTTTCCTAATCATAGACAGTTTATTTGATTTCTCTTACCATTTTACATCCAAACAGAGAATTAGGATGACACAGAAATGAAATAAACATGAGAGTAAGCTTCAAAATCACAAGCAGCATCTTTGTCCTGGCCATACCTAAAGCAAATAATGCAGGAAAAAACAGTGGTGTGTCAGGAACTAAGATGTAGGCCATCTAAATGAGAGCTGCTTTACTTTTTGGAACCCATACTTCTAGTGTGGATTTCATAAAGCCCTTCAAGATGCCCTAATGTTTTACAAAGAATGAATGAAGCAAAAGAGGTACTGTGAAATGGGCTCCACAGTTAAAAAAAGGACATATAAACAGCCTAATAAGCAACACTGAAGAGAAAATTCTTCTAAATTTTCACCTATTCCCCCAGACATGTAAATACAGATTCACACTGCTTTTAGACTCCAACTAAAATTTTGAGGCTAGAGATACTGTTAGGTATACCACCGATCTCCTCCAGTTTCCTAGCAGGTGGCAGCTGTTTCATCATGTTCTAAAGTGCAAAATTAGCTCAAATAGTTAGAATAGCCAAACAAAAATGTAGTAACTCTGCATATAGCTGGGAATCCAGTGGGCAAACTGCTTTCTTTGGCTTGCAGGCAGAGAGATGTTTTTTTGTAGAGCTGTTTCACAGAGGAATTCATGATGAGGTTCCCTGCAGGATACAGTGAAAGAAAACAAGTCCCAGAGCCAAAAGGGATGTAAATGGTGGCATGAATACATGTTTCTGCAGAAGAATATAGAGTGTTAACATCTGTCTGAGAATCTGTAGGAAAATAACAAGTGGGTAGCTTTTGGCAAAGAAAAGACTGTATTTCGGATTGTTTGATACATTTGTTTAAAAGGGTAATAACAATAAAATATCTTGAAATAATCACTACTAAGCAATGATGTGGGAGAGAGAAGGGATGGTAAATAGCACATTTTAATAACCACTTAAAGTATAAAGAACATTAATGGACAAGAATGTATTTTATTTAAAACGTTCTTTGAAAGTACTCTGAGTTGAAGGATAGATTAGTATGAGTACTAATGTAACATTTTCCATGTTTAGAACCCTTGTTTAAAGAGATCTCAAAGTATAGAGATTTAGAAGTGTACAAGAATGACAACTTACAGACACTAAGATAAAGTACAGGATTTTAAAGTCCTTGTTATATTTTATACCACCCATCTGAAGTACTGTGGTATGCCTGTCCATGTGCTCCAGTAGTTCCTGATTACCCCAGTTTAAATAAAGCATCTGTCACTATTGCCATTAAAGTCTCCATCAGCTCTGAGCAAAAACACAGCTCCAGCTGGAGTTCAGCATGGCTGCCTTCAGTTAGGACCCTTTTTCCCACTTCTAGTGCTAACAGATTACATATGGCCCAGTTTAAAAGTCATGTGGGGTTTCTGTGGGAACTGCCTCCACACTGGCTGCGTCCCATTGCAGCTGCCTAGTAACAATCATTAATGGGACACAGAGGGAAATAATACAACTTCCAGATTTAATTTCCATAGCGGCATCCAAGTCCGGCACAGAGCAACACCTCTTTCCTTCCCACTCTGGCCTTTGGTTTGCAGAGTTCATGGGACTCTGCTGCTGAAGCTCCAAAGAGAGGCAGGGAAGCCAGGTTCTCCTGACAGCAGCATGTCTTCCCCACCAGCTCCTGATGGAAGCTGCCAGCACTATCTTTAATGTCAATTATAAAGTCAGTTCACTTTGTCATACAAAGGTCTGTTTTGACACTTAGACAAGCATGCAAGCACTGCCCTTCCCTATGTCAAAATGAAAGGAACATGTCATCCTCAGTTAATATGGTGGAATCAGCTGCTCAGATACACCTGCCAGATTTAGGCATTTGTACTTACTATCATCACCCATCACCTCCTAGCCAAGGCTGGGGAAACCAAGAAAATGAAAATGGTGCAAGGGACAAACTCCCCAAACTCCTAAGTGTATTAGAACTGTGGTTGTCACTTTGTCTTTGCACAGATTACACCCAACACAAAAGAAGCAGTCTAGGGCTGCATGATGCGAACCACAGGTATCCTTTCACACAATAAAATAGTAAAGTCTATACAAACATTGGTGGTGTAGGAGGAAAGGGTGAGAATGTCTTTGTAAATGACTGATGGGATACAGTTTTTAAAGAGGAATCTCAGTTTGCATATCAGATGATTTCATTCTGCAGTTTCTCCTTCTCTCATCTGTGTATGTGTGTGTGGCTTTTGTTACACCCCCCTGGTTTAGTTTTCACAGCAGAATTCACTATTTTTTGTTTGTTTGTTTGTTCTGCATTGCAAGTTTTCTTCACTTATGTCATTAACAAAAACACAAGCTATGGGCAAGCAATTACAGAAGGCAGTAGTTTAATAGGGGAAATTGCAATAAGGCTGTGTGTGCCTGCTGGACAAGCTCCCCCGCAGTGGGATTATGGGGCTCATATGGTCACATGAAGTACAGAAGCCACTTGACACTTTTGTGGAAAATTCTCTAATTGCCACATGCTCACAATGTATATTAGCACCTTTAAAACCTTTATGTGCTTCAGGTGAAATATATCCACGTAGACTGCAAGCATGAAAACTATGTCATATTCAAACACACAGTAGGAGATTAGGCTGCACATGTTTTACACTACCTTTCTTGAATGGGAACCTCAGGATTTAAGACCGGTGTTCAAAGAAATTGAGGTGTAGAGAAGAGGCATCAGAATTATCCTGGGCATAAAACATTGTGAGCAAAGGCCTGATGTACTAAGGCGTGATATTTAAAACAGCAACTACAATTTTAAGACCTTTGAAAGGTGTTTCTTTAAGGAAAAGTGCTTTTTTTGGACCAGTAACTTTTCCACAAGTTTCAACTGTGTTAAATTTTTGCAACAGCTTTCAAAATCCCCTGTAAATAAGAGGTTATATTGGAAACAATGAGATTTGAATTATACTTTGATGCCATCACATGTCATTATAATAAACAAATGCTTATTTCAGGAAATATGCATCTGATTTGGGGGTAAAGACAGAAGGAGTTTTGTTGTTGTTGTTGTTGTTGTTTTGTTTTGTTTTTGCCAGCAGCTATTGCTTTCAGTTAACATAGAATAGAAACAAGCAAGCACTTAGTTTGTGATAGAGATTTTGTTTCTGGGCATCTGTTTTTTATGTGTGAAACTCTAGCTTCCTGTAGGGTGTGCAACTTTGTTTTCCATTTTCATTCCCCTAGACAATAATTTGATATACAATGTGGTGTTTTACATTCCAGTATCATGTATTGTCATAACCCTGATCTGCAAACAATTCAGCACTATCACCCTGAAGTCAGTTTACTTCTCATATTTATCAAGATTAGCTGCTTGTTTGTTCAGAACTAATTTTGATAATTGGTTCAGAATTAATTTCCACAGTTACAGAGCCAACCCTCTCATGATGTGCATATGCTAAGGGCAGACATCAGAAATACAGTTTTATTTGTCTCTTAGTATAAGTGTCAAATATATTCTTGTTCAGAAATATGATTCCTCCCCAAACCAACTAACAAACCAACCGAACAACCAACGAAATAAATAAATAAATACAAAGACTGATAGTTTTAAGAACCTCTTACTGGATCTGAGAGGATTCCCTCAATTCCACATAAATGTTTACCTGTGCATTTGATAGAGTAGTGTAGAACCACAGCACATAATTATCAGAAACCACAATTCAGACAATATTCTGCAGTCACTGCTTCTATGCTATGAATTACTACATTTACTGTCTTTGTTATAGAGATGGAATATTTATACTCTCAAATATCCGAATTAATCAGTGAGAGAAATAAATATATATATATATATTATTTCCTTATTTTGAGTGTCTTGTTGCAAGATTGCAATGAAGAAAAGCAATAAACTCCTGCTTTTCTAAAACTGAGAATCTTTTTTTGCAGTAAAATCCTTCATACTGTTTCCAGCTGGACACTCTTTTGAGGGACTTCTTTTACTTCAATTTTTCAAAATTCTGGCTAATATCTGAGATTTCACATCTCTTTTAACAATACCAATTTCTATTACAATGTTTAATTTCTGAAGACCATTAATAGAACAATCATTTTCTGCTATAGATTTGTTTATAACAACAACAACAGCAATTCTGGCTCATTCTCAGTTATAGCGAGGCTCAACTATGCTAATGTAACAAGCATGTGAGTACCTCTTCAGAATAACAAACTCTCACTGAGAACCAACACACACCTCCTACATGGCCAATCCATTGTTGCTGCCAAAGCAAGAATAGCTAGGAAATACTATGAACATACTAGCTTCTGAAGCATCTTCTCAGTCTTTTACAGTTGACATAAATTCATCTGCCCTTAGGTATTTGAACCCAATTAACCTATCTACTTTTCTTTTTCCATACTGGTGAATACAGGGGAGTAGGGACCAGCTTCTCAAGTTAAATGTTTATATGGTATGCAATCACTTTAGAAGTGGACACACTATAGCCTCTGTGCAGAATATTGGTAACAGTGTCATATGATAAACATGTTATAGATCACATAAGAGTATAAAAGTATGCATTAAGAAAAGGTATATATACTTGTTAGAGTTGACATTACATGTTTACCTTGTGTAAACACAAATCATAGCAGACTTAGGAAAAAAAAAAATCCATCCATCATGGAGGTTAATTGCCACAGCATACCTCATGCAGACTAAGTCATGCATGACAGCATTTATAAAAAATCTGCTGCTTTATTTTTGTTTAGCACTACCTTTGACACATTGTCAGTGCTAGTACAAGAACTGATTGCTTTACTTTTGTACGTTCTATCTTCATAATAGAGCACAAATAAAATTGGATTCAATGTTCCCTAGAAAAGCATGTGTCATTGTTTGGACTAGATAAGGTCTGCATTGCTATTCCTGCCAGATCAGGAAATAAAATGGAACATTCAGATCCTCCTCACTAAAGCTACCATGGGACAACTCTTGCAGCATGATATAGTAGACACTCAGTCATATAGTGAATTATATTCAACCTGTCCTGGCTCCAGAGAGGATACAGCAATGCTGCAGCTAACCCAAGGTGAAATCTTGGATGATGTCATGATTATATGCAGCCTTTTAGAAGTCTCACTCTTGCACTGTGTCCAAACTAAATAGAAATGAGTTGTATACAAACAAATCAGGTCACAGATTCAAGAAGGACTAGATAGAAACAGTTCCAAATAGTTTTATATAAAATAAAAGTCTTCTGACATTAACATGTGCTGAAGTTTCCTTCCATTTTAATACAGATGAATAAATCATGAATAACTAAATGCAACCTTCAACACAGGAATGTTCCTGTAGTACCTATGAACATGTATGAGCTTACTGATATTCACAGCTTACAATTTACAAGCAGTAAAGAAGGGAAGAATATACAAGTTACACCATTACTCATCATTTCTAGCAGTTGCACAATCACTGCTACTGTATGCTAGCATGGATCATTTTGCATGGTCCCTTGCCATGGCTTAGAATCTGACTGGACATTGCAGCCTCTTAACGAGTTCAAGGCAGGGGCTTCAGGTGAAACATAGCCTGAAGGACTGCTTAAGGGAGCAATTAATTTATTTATTTTTTCCCAGCATTTCATATGTTCTCCTTGAATACCCAAATACGAGGAAGCTGAAAAACATACTCTTTCTCCCCTAGAAAAGAGGAAGCCTACAGCCATTTTACCCCTGATTTTGAGGGACAGCATACTCACAGTAAACAGACTCCTACTCTCCTTCCCTGCTGTACTAGAGATGATGTTTGTCTCCTTACCTAAAATGAAACAAAACAAATTAAAACCCCATTTAAATTATGGTTTTCATCTAGCAATTTCTGCCATCCCAACTCCTTCAACAATGGGTTGGAAAGGATGGGATCACACAACTGCCTACAGATACTACAGGCTCATTTAGTTAATGACCTTTTGTAGTGGGTTTATGTGGCAAGGTTTTGGTAGCAGGGGGCCCTAGGGGTGGTTTCTGTGAGAAGGATCTAGAAGCTGCCCCATGTTTGGTAAGGGCCCCACTGTTGACCTGAGCCAAGCCAATAAGTGATGTTGTTTTGCGCCTCTGTGAGAGCATATTTAAGACAGGGAAAAAAACGCTGTGCCACACAGCAGCTGGGAGAGTGAGAGGAGTGAGGAACGGCCTTGCAGGCACCAAGGTCAGTGCAGAAGGAGGGGGAGAGGTGCTCCAGGCGCTGGAGCAGAAGTCACTGCAGCCTGTGGTGAGGACCATGGTGAAGCAGGATGTCCCCCTGCAGCCCATGGAGTACCACGGTGGAGCAGGGTTCCACGCTGCAGCCCGTGGAGGAGACCATGGTGGAACAGGTGGCCCTGCACCGACGGAGGCTGCCGCCTGTGGAAGACCCCTGCCGGAGCAGATTCCGGGCCAGACCTGTAGCCCGTGGAGAGGAGACCACACAGGAGCAGGTGATCTGGCAGGAGCTGCTGCCCGTGGGGGAACCAGGTTGGAGCAGTTTGCTCCTGAGGGATGGACCCCGTGGTATGGACCCATATCTGGAGAAGTTCTGGCAGAGCTGCTGCCTGTGGGAAGCCCACGCCGGATCAGTTCATCAAGGACTGCATCCCGTGGGTGGGACCCCACAGCACAGGGGACGAGAGTGACCGAGAAGGAGCGGCAGAGAAGAAGTGCTGTAGACTGACCATAACCCCCATTCCCCCGTTCCCCTGCGCCGCTCGGGGGGAGGAGGTGGAAGAGGGTGGATGGGGGGGAAGGTGCTTTTGGTTTCTTTCCTTTGTTTCTAACTTCTCTAGCTTGTTAGTAATAAGCAATAAATCTTACTATCTACTTATGCTGAGTCTGTTTTGCCCATTACAATAATTACTGCGTGATTTTCTCGTCCTTATCTCAACCCTTGAGCCCTTTTCACATATTTTCTCCCCATTCCTCTTTGAGGAGGGGGAGTGAGAGAGCGGCTGTGGTGGAGCTTGGCTGCCCACTTGAGCGGAACCATGACACCTTTTCACTTCAACAGCTAGTGAATAAATAGAAAATTTCACTCACTGGTGTTAACTTTAACCCCCAAACCTTTAACTGAAGTCTAAATAAGTACTACGCCATTGTCCAACCACTGTGGTGCCCCAGTTCTTATCCAGCCCCTATATTTAAAATATTGTAAAAATAATACAGGAAGCATTGCATTCCAGAGCACGCCAGTAATAGGCCAAGCTATGCTAACATATGTGTGATAGTCTCTGTGTGACTTAATGAATTTGCCATCAACTGGTTCTTTAACCATTTATTGTGATCCTTGAAACACAAATTATTTCTAGAATACTTTCAACTTTGATGTTCTGTGCTTACTGGACACATGACAGAGAGTTATTTAATTTAGAGATTCAGCAAGAATTCGTCTTGTTGTGGGTAATATATAGAAGTAGATCAGCTTTTAGTTGATCTATTTACAGTCCTGTTTCCCTTAGTTATTTGTTCAGTCCTGTAATAAATATTATTTTAAAACTGTATTATATTAATCATGTAATGTGATACCAACTGAAATCACATAAATATTTTATAAGAAAATTTGCGTTAAGACTGAAACAGAACACCATATATGAATACTCTAAAACATTTCTTTGTCTCCTGTTCCAGTTACTACATGCTATACTTATATTTTGCTGAAGTACAGATTCCTCTCAGTAA
Source organism: Aythya marila (assembly GCF_965140915.1). NCBI lineage: Eukaryota > Metazoa > Chordata > Aves > Anseriformes > Anatidae > Aythya > Aythya marila. The sequence goes on from NC_139042.1 coordinate 102,418,898, forward strand.
AAAAGGAGACAAGAACAGCATATGTTCTTTCAAGACTTTCCATATTTTGTTGCAGCTGCTGTAGGAATCTTCCAATATAACAACTAATAGATAGTACAGTGTCCACAGAAAAAGATCTGTGGTCATACAGACTCCGTGTGAAATTATATACAGAAAGACATCACAGCTAAGCCATAGACTCTTACACATTTTTAGTAAGATTATGCACCAGGGAAGCCAAGACACTGAATGGGATGGGGCATGAATCACTAAGTCCCCTGGGGTTACTAATGAAGTCAAGCCAAAGTGTGAAGTTGACACTAGCATTGAATTTACTTGGTAGAAGTTTTGCTATGCTGCTGAAAAGATTAAGATTTTGCTAGGAAACTACAGAGACCATAAAGCGTTCCTAGGGTAGGACTTCTGAGAATGCAATTGATAGATTGCCTCTGCAGAAATACAGCCTTGTCATTCCTTTACACAAGGAACCTGGGGAACTTCTCTGGCATCTAGTGCTCCATCACAAACAAAGTTGAGACCTTTTACTCATTGTAGATATACTCAAATTGGCATAGATGCCACAAAAATATTCAGAGGTTTCCACTGATCCTTTAAAGGAGCTGCCCTGTAGACACTAGCTCAGAATTTGGCATTTCTGTGGATACTTCTGACTTGCTCCAAGCTTCTGATTGCCAGTATGCAGCAACTGGTTGTTAATGTTCTTATGTGATTTTATATTTTAGTTTTTCTTAATTCAAGGCAGTTCTAATGAAGGTTTGCACAACAGTCTTATTGATAAGATTAGGAACATGTGGAATTAAGACCAAATCCTCATTGGTATCTTTTGTTATAACTAATGTAAACTGCCACCAATTTCAGGAGTGCTACTCCATGTTTTTTTCAGAAGGGCACCTAGTCATATGTTTCCAAGGCTGTCTCCTGTTAAAGGTTGAGGCCAAGCTTTTTAGTAATTCTTTCCTCTCTACTTTGCCAGAGATCTCAGTTCGGCTACAAAATTCTCTGCCAGAGCTAAGGAAAATTTCTTTCTAAACAGCGACTGAAAAACAAGACTGTTTGCAATTTAGCTATTTGAAGAGCTGATGATAGACAAAAAAATATATGCCAGTAAAGGATATTGAACATTTTTCTTCAATGATTCTTGACTTTGGAGGAGCTGGCATCACTCTCAACCAGCAGATTTATACATAATATTCTGTACGGTTTGTAACAAAATTCTCATTTGCAATCTGCCAAGTTCTGGGTGACAGACAAACCTCAAATGTTTTTTCACAATATTTCTAAATCTGTTCTTGATTTAGTTATGTTTACAAGATAAAATTTTTTAAGTTCTCATTCCGTGCTGGAGTTTCTGCATATCGAAGTGTGAAAGTACGGACTAATGACAGTTCCCTATGTTGCATTATAGCACTATATACTAATACGATGCTCACTTAAAAAATTGAGTGATTTAGCAACCAGGAAGAAGACTCAATTATACATGCACATTTATATAAGAATACATTAGCCTTACAAACCATTTTACATGTCATTGAGAAAAAAAACAACAACAAAAATGTACTGAATTTCACAAAGTTTGAAAAGTTTGGTTTGGTTTTAGTTTAATAAAGGGTCCCAGATAAACCTTATAGATAAAACAGCTTTAACATTACACACAGAATTGATATGTAATTAATACACTGTTCAGATAGAACTATGTATCCTCTTTCACTCTCTGTTCAACACCTTTTCAGTCTTTTCAGAGTGGATAACATGTAGGGGAAACTGTGCTGCAAACTAAGATGAGGAGGCCAACGTTCCTGTAATGTCCTTGTAATGGACTCCTACTATGGCCATCTCTTAAGGCCACTGCTACCCACAGCATAAAAATTCAACAGTTGCAGGGCAGAACTATAAAACATTTCCCAGAAGTACAGCTGGAACAAGACCCTCATATTTCATCAAGGCCTATGGCATGCACTGCCAGAATTCTGAAAGTGGCTATCTTCTGATATTTCTAGGCTGATTGGAAATACAACAATGATGAAACATGACCAAATTGGAGAAAAGTGGACAGACTTGATTCGATCTCCAACTGCTAAAGTTTAAATTAAATATATATATATATATATATATATCTTTCCACTGAGTGCTGGGTTTAAGTACTTCACATCAGAATTAGTGAAGACAAGATCTGTGCAATGCTATTGCTTCTTAATTTTAAAAATGGTTTCTTTTTGCATTTAAAGCAGAACTTTGAATGTTCTAGATATATAATACCTTCAGCTAGTATGGGTGTTCAAATATATGCATGTCTGTTTTTGTGAAGGAGTCTAACACTGCTGTACATTTCATAATCATGATCAAACCTATATAGAGAGTAAACCTTTAGAGCAGTGTTTTGAAGACTAGTAACTTGAGAACAATCTGTATCATCCTTAATAATACTATTTGTATTTGAAGAGAGAAAGAGCATTTTAAATACGTGGATAGATTGATTGAAAATAGTATAATTGTAAATATAGTTGTGACAGCTTGTGTGGTGTTATCAACAGTGAGGTCAAGTACAGTATCCATTAGACACAGAAAATAAACAGAAACTGCTTAAATAGCAAATAAAACATAGGCATAGATTTCCCTAGCTGCAAGCTCAGTTCAAACCAAATATTTTTACAACAACTGACCTCACTATTCTTGGTCATGGATGATTCAGAGACACCACATTAAATATACAAATGTGCACAGTAGTGTAGTTTGAAATAGTACTATTAAATAAAATGGACAGTTATAATTTGAACTAGAAATGCAATGAAAATCTAAATACTTCCTGCCTCAGAATGAGAAAGGTCAAAAGGATCAATATCTCGCAGTGCTATGTAACATTAAGTTTCTTTCTAACACAAAGAAAGAGCTGGTAAAGGCGTCACTGCAATTAAATCAGGTCCTTCTTTTTTGGCTGACATCAAAATTTATTCTGCTATCCTTTAATTCTGAAGCTCTTATCTAGTAGTGAGTCACAGAGGACTCATAGGTCTAAATAAAAGATAGAGTGATAATTTGGGATACAAATATCTCTAGACTTTTCCCCAAACAAAATTTGCATGGCCATTGTAAAAAGAAATCCATTTGCTTTAAATGAAAACCATTGACATTTTTATTATCACATATGAGAAATATTATTTTAAAGGAAATGTTAAAAAAAAAGTAATTTAATAGAGAAGTATTTCTCATCTTTTGATGTTTTATCCAGAAAAACATGACAATGATCATCTTCACCCATTTTGCCAGTAGAAGAACCTAATAGTATCTCAAGGCCACAACAATACTGGAGGATTTTTTTCCTCTGATCTTCTAATCCCACAAGATACAAATAAATTGGACAAGTCCACATTTAGTATCACGGTAATCCAGAACCATCCACTAAATATGGATATGGAAAAGGAGGATGGTGGCTTATTGTAAAGAATGACGTCTCTGAAAAGAAATTCAGTTATGGAAGGCAGGAAACAGAAAGCCTCACACATCAGAAAGACAATCAGAGAAATACGGCAAGTTGCTTCTACATTGTGGAGCTGATGATTTGAATTACTGACAAAGGTTCTTCTGGTGTTTCATAAAGATCTTTCACCAGACAAACTCTCACCTTTTTTTATTTACAGCAGCTGCACCCCATCTTCTCCCAGCTGTGCTGAACTACTTTCCATCTAGAACAAGGGAAAAGCTCAATTTTGAATGGCTTAGATACCACAAGTGGCGCACCAATATCTTGAGACAATTGTATTTTACTTTCCATGTGGCAACTTTCTCTTTATTTATATTATTTCTTGTTTGAACACATTAGGTACTTCTTCTGTTCTACTTCCATGCAAATCTCATCTTTGGTTCTTTTCAATGGCATAATGTGTTTGGAAAGCTAGTTTTTCTTCAGGTATTTTTTCCTCACCCATCTATCACTATGTAAACAAGGTAAAATGACAGATTCATGGAACAAAAGGAATTAAGTCAGGACAAGAGAAAGAATAATGATCTCTTTATACTTAGTATACATGACTGTTCTCTGATAATAAAAATAATGTGTTTTGGGGGGATTCACGGTTCAGAATGACTGAGCTTTTAATTGTGAAGGTCTGCAATGAGGAAATAAACTGAGTTATTCCATAAATTTGTGTTTAAATTATGCTTCACTTTTTTTTTCAGAATGAACATTAACACAGAATAAACTAATTAGATTACAAGGCCTGCACTCAATAAACAGAATGTGGGAATTGTGTAGGGAGTTCAACTCCCACTAGAAGGTACATCACTTTCATGTGAGATTACATTTCTGAGTAAGTCATAGTAGGTGTAGATTCATTTCCAAGGAAATCTGAGGCAAATATTTACACTCTGAGATTTTATATTACTTAACTATCTATGTGAACTCAGACAAATGCATCTGTGGTTCAGTTTCTCATTTACAAATAAGAAGAGAAAATGGTGCTTCCCTGTCTCACAGTGGTGTCAAGCACACATTTTTAAGTGTTCAAAACTGGTCCAACAGTCAGGTTATCATTAATAATATGGGCTATATGCCATCCACAGGGAACTTGACAGGCTTGAGAGGTGGACCTGTGTGAACTTCATGAAGTTCAACAAGGCCAAGTGCAAAGTCCTTCATTTGGGCTGGGGCAATCCAAGCAAAAATGCAGGCTGGGTGGAGAATGGATTGAGAGCAGCTCTGGAGAGAAAGACTTTGGGGTGTTATTTGATGAGAAGCTCGACATGAGCCAGCAATGTGCACTTGCAGCCCAGAAATCCAAACTTATCCTGGGCTGCATCCAAAGAAGTGTGGCCAGCAGGGTATGAGAGGTGATTTTCCCCCTCTGTTCTGCTCTCGTGAGACCCCACTTGGAGTACTGTGTTCAGCTCTGTGGCCCCCAGCACGAGAAGGACATGGGATTATTAGAACAAATCCAGAGGAGGGCCGCAAGGGAGCACCTCTTCTGTGAATACAGGCTGAGAGAGCTAGGGTTGTTCAGCCTGGAGAAGAGAAGGCTCCAGGAAGATGATCCAGAACCTAAAGGATTCCTATGAGAAAGCTGGTGGGGGGACTCTTTGTCAGAGAGTGTAGTGATAGGACAAAGAATAATGGTTTTAAACTAAAAAAGGTTCAAATATTGAATAGATTCAATATTTGGAAGAAATTCTTTGCTATGAGGGTAGTGAGGCACTGGCACAGATTGTCCAGAGAAGTTGTGGATGCCGCATCCTTGAAGTGTTTTAGCCCTGGTTGGATGAGCTCTGGTTGGATGAGCTTTGAGCAGCCTGTTCTAGTGGAAGGTGCCCATGGCAGGGGATTTGGAACTAGATGATATTTAAGGTCCCTTCTAACCCAAACCATTCTATGATTATATGATTCTATGTAAATAAAATAGCTGTGCAGTGAGAATGAGAAGATGGAGCACAATGCATCAGGACGGGGAGGTGACATTATATCAGTAATCAATGTAAAAATATAGCAAAACCTTCTCTGAACTGAGGCTATGAATTCATATTTCTGTTCTTCATATTTGAAAATATGCTCACTTAGGAAAAAAAAAAAAAATTGGAAAAGATGCTTGGTAACAAGGACAATTTAAAACCTACATTTCACTGAACACTTAACATTTTACTCCATTTGGAATATCAGTTTTCATAGTATTTCCAGCTCATGTACATTTTTATTTAAATTGAATTAAACTGTTTAGCCACATGTGCATGCCAGTTTAAATAGTGCTGTTTGGAGAACATTATTTTCACCTTTATTGGACAAAAAGTATCATAGGAAGTTGCCTTCCCCTGGAAATTGAACCCACTTGGAAATAAATGAACTGGTATACAGCCAGGCCTGGAAACTGTATAAAATAAAAATCTACTTAGTGGAGAGGTGCACATCTTTAATGCTTCAAAGTTGTTATCTTTTAAGAGGATGGAATGCTTTCTGGGACTATATCCCATGAAAATAGCTGAACTTTACAGAATTCATGTTATAACTCTGCATGATTCCATAGATAAAACTGTTTTCTAACAGTATCCATTTGATCTTTATGGGTTTAAAATATTACTTATTACTGTATCTCCTACAGTCTCCAGCCACTATCAGTGTCCCACTACAACACATTCTGTGTACCAAAAATGTAATAGTCCTGGCCTCATGCTTTTCAAACTATACACAGAGACAATGAAGAAAAGATACTTATCATCACTGTTCCTGTTTTGTTTGTGAATCAGCTTCAGAGGGATTTTGATAAAGTCCTAGTTGGTTGGCTAAAAACACAACACAGCTATTAAGATAGTATAGATCTCTTGACTTCCAGAGGTATTTATGTATCACTTACTCCACGGAAATTTCCAAATAGCAGAAGCCACAGATTTCCCTGCAGAGTCTTATGAACAGGTCAGATGAAAAATATGGCTGACATTTGAGGAATTTGATGCTTGACAAATAGCCCTTAAGACTATTTCTCTGAAAGTTTGGAGAAACATGGAACACATATAGCAGAAATACATGTGCTGAAAAAGAGAAACATTTTCTTTATAAATGATGGGAAGTGCTTCACACTAAGAAATATTCCCCTCTGTTCTTCATGGTATTCCCTGTGCAGATTTCAGCTCAAGAACACCACAGGCTCTAAAACTGTCTGGTTAAATATATTTGTGTGGAATGTAATTAACAGCCTTCTAAATGTTTTCAGCTCAAGCTAATTTTATTAAATGTATTAACAGATTGTTCTCTCAGCCCTCAAAGTCCTCTGGAACACCCACCAAAAATTACATCCATCTGAATGCTTAAGGCCACAAAACATGACTAGACCTTTAATATTTACTACTACTTCTTCAAGTAATCATAAAACAAAGAAACAAAAATGTTGCCTGGTGACCCTTTGGTTCCTGCATTTTCACTTTTTCTAAATCTCTAGATACTCCCATTTGAAGTACCTGATTGTTTTACATTTACATAGGGCTTTCTGATGTTGCCAGAAACGAGTTTTTAATTGACAAAGGAGAAAGGCAAGCAATTCAAAACACAGCAAAACCCATGTGTTGCCTGCATTCACTTGAGAAGAAGGAACAAATAAGTGCAAGTGACATTAATTATATCAGATCATTATAAACAGAGACAATACTAATTTCTATTGTCAAGTTGTGTGTTTGTTTGTTTGTTTGTTTGTTTTTTACTCAGTAACTAGCAGACAGAAGGTGAAAGGAAAAAAGTTATAGGAACTCTCAGCGTGGCTCCACAGTTTCTATCTGAGTAAAACTTAGTTTAGATAGCCCACTCATTTTGTTAATAATGTATCCAAAAAGAAAAGTATATTAGATATTATACATGCATACAGTCTTCTGGAAAAAGACTTTGTCCCAAGGACTGTCTGTGGCAGAGAAAGGCTTTGCTTTTAACTTCTAACCTTATTCAAATCAAAGAAAAACATTACTTGCATTTAATGGTATGAGGAAAACATTTGCTTATTTTAGATAATAAATTTGGATTAGCAGTTCATAAAGGCTTCCAATCAACATTTTGTAAAACTCATATCTTTCAAAATTCAGAGTTGAGGTTTTTCAAGAACAGATTCATTGGCAAAATGCTCTCACCCAGACACAAAAATGTGAGCGAAATTCTGATTCCATTGAAATCAAGGGATTCCCATGATTTTTATCAAATACCATCAATTTCAGGAGGTGAGGGAAATTAGCCTTTCTCTGTAAATTCTCCCAACCCAGCTGAAATGGATGTAACACGCAGAAGTCACAAGTACTAGTGAAAAGCATATCAAAACTAAGCAAAACAGAAGAAACGGTACTCTACAACAAAACAGAGATGTGGAATACTGGCAAAAGAGGACCATCTGATGTTTGCTTCAGATATTAATACATAGTTGGAAAATATCACACCCATAGAATGATCATCTCTGTAGCCTATGGCAGGAAATAACAAACAAATAAATAAAAGTTGCAAAGAAAGAACGGAATAAATGTCTCTCTCTCAAGAAGTTTCTTTCCTTTTTTTCTTCCTTTCTTATTTTTTAGAGACATAAGTAGCTGCTACAGATATCGGACAGTTGCCATTTGCTGCTATTACGCAGTAGCTTTTCCAACTGCTGTGCATAAGAACAGGAAAACAGTGCTTATTGAACTGAATTTCAAAAATCATCTGGTGATAGTCCTCAGAGAAATCATAAGAAATCACTACATTATATATAACAGCTGTTACATATATACATATATATAGTATATATGTACTCGTATATATACTATATATATATGTATATATAAATATAGTGTGTGTATATATAGCATACATATATATAGTATAACAGCTACATCCACTAATATTTGAATTGAAACCAAATGTTTGTTAGTCAGTCCAGAAGTAATAGCATATAGCATGAATAAAATATTTTAATGATACTATGACTCTTGTTCTGCTGAGACCTACACTGTTTGTTTTTTTTTCTGTATTCAATACTACAAAGTATAAAAAAGAAAAAGTAAAAAAAAAAAAGTAAAAAAAAAAACAAAAAACAAAACACAACAAACTATTGCCAACCACAGACAGATAATCAAATGTTCAAATGTTTCATATTTCCATTCTATGTGGAGAGCTCTGCACTTATTAACACGTGGTATTTAATACTTGGGACTGACAAGGATCATCTGCATGAATACAGGGTCATTTTGTTTGTTTCTTTGCTTGTTTTGTCAGAATAAACTTAAACTGTATGCCACTAATATAGAGTATCACTGACAAGATATCCAAGGGTGATTTTCTTTCTTGTGTTGTCAGAAACAAACAAACAAACAAACAAACAAACAAACAAAACCCATCAGTTCAACACCCTATACTGAAACAGCTGTAGAAAATCAGGCCAAATCCCTGCACAGCAAGCTAGAGATGTACAGACAAGCTATTGTAGGGACAAATTGCTGCAGACAATTTCCTATGTTATCTAACAGCCATGGAAATCTGGTACTTTTGTTTCTGAAGATAACATGAAGATGATCACAAGAAAGAGAAATGCTGCAAATGAAGGAGGGATGCTGTTGGACTGCATGTTAAAATTACTTTAGATATTAATGAAGTGGGACAATGAGTCTCAAGCCAAGATTGTCAACATAAAACTGTATTAATTTGTTTAAAAAAAATATATATATCAAATTCAACTGAAAGAAAACAGAGCAATGTGGTTGTTACTGGAGTTGCACTGCTATTTAGTGGCAAATAGCACACTACCTTTCTTATACTTTTATAATTAAGGCCTTATGACAGGCAAAAGGCACAAGTAAGTTACAAATTGTATTTCAAAGTATTTTCAATGTTTCTTTGAAACAGTTCTTGGAGTTGACTTCCTAAGTTGTACACAGGAAATACTGTCAAGAAATATTGTCAGCCTACTCAGAAGAGACAGTGGAGAAATCCATCTTCAGACAATAGTTTATATTCTTAATACCTCCATTGTAACTGCATTCCTCCTGAAGATGTATATGGATGAAAGTAAACATGGACATTCATGTGTTTAATGTATGAGGTATCTGGAAAGTGTTTTAAGATTAGTTTTTGAATGTTTTTCTACCCCAGCAGGAAATTTGTACATGTTGTTTCTGTTTACATGTGGGCCTTCAAGCAGGATGCAACTGAATAATTACTCAGTCTTTATGAATGCCTCAATGGCACTGCCTTCAGTAGAACTGTTTTACATTCCCCGCTTCACTTGGTATTTTACATAATTATATCAAATAGATATATTAGTTCTAAATTAAAAAAAAATAAAATAAAATTGATTTTCTGTTCACCTCACCTCTTTGATATCTTTAATCAGCTTACTAAAGCACCCTTAAGAATTAGAAAAACCTTAGGTTAAGACAGAGAGAAACAAATGTGGATGCTGTTTATAGCCACACCACCAACATGAATAAAAGATCTAGGGGCTGTGAAAAAACAACAACACAACAACAAAACTATTCTGTGACTCTCTCAACTCATAATTATTGAAAAGTAACCCTCCAGTATGCCTCAACAGTAGAGGCCCAGAGAACAAACATTCCTCCTCCATTTCAACATCTCAGTCAGGTGATGTTAATAGTTAGAAGATATAAGTTGTTTTAAGCATGCCTTTGAAAAATAGTAACTAGCCCCAGCAAAATACAGAAAGTGAGAAGTAATACAGGAAATCTCTATGGACAATACTATTAAATAAATGAACAGAATAATAGTGTAACCAGCAGCAACATGAGAACTAAAGTACAGAGCAATTACAAATGATAACAAGAAACAATGCTGTTAAATAATCCCTCTTTGTTGTCACACTTCAAAGTGTTTGTACAACGAGATTCATCAGTGTTTTATATGGGTTTCTAAGGAATTGTAATTTCAGTGGGCTTGGGTGTTTATCTCCAGCAGATTGAAAAATCTAGAAGTACAAGAAATATCATCTGAAGGTGAGCTGAACACAATTAAATAATGCCTAATCTCAGATTTTAGTTAGACTTCAATTTTTCTGATTTCAGGCAAAAGCTTGCATGAATGTAAAACGTGGTCTGTTTTATTTACAGATAAAACATTTGTTTTCAAATCAAGACATGTCAGTTCCCCTTAAATCCTGGTATACAATCGAATTAATAATTCTCTGCTCATAAGAGTTCATCCAAACTCATTGTCAGAGCCCAAAATTTAGGAGAAAAGCCTAGTAGAGTCAATTTTCTCACCTGAGTAGAATCACTTGGAGTTTTCTTTGCTTCATCTTCTGCTATTGACTGGACCCAACAACACAGAAAAACTCTACATCACAACCAGGCCATGTCTGAAAAATGGCCATCCTTGCAGCTGAAAGGATTAGGGGAAAGGCAGACATTATTTTTACCCACTTCTTTAAGCTGTTATATGAATTGATGTAGTCTTTCCCAAAGACATCTCAGGTCTTGAGGAAAAGTTTGAAATAGATTGAATAGAAAGAATAGAATGAATAGTTTGAATAGAAAGTGGTGTGAAGAAATTTCTGTCAGAAATTTACATAGCTGTATCAACAGAAATAATTGGTACCCTAATTAATCATATGACATTTACAGTACTGTGGAAGAAACAATCAGGTTGTCTAGAATACTGATTTAAACTATCACATTGTACTGTCTTAATTACAACCTGTTTTTTTTTCTTTCTTCCTAAGTCCCTCCCTATCCCCACATCACCCCCAAATTATATGCACTAAGAAATAGCTATCTCAAAGAACTAACTTCACCCACCCCTAGAGTTTCTCTGTTACTACAGCAGAAGAAATGAACAGATTAAAAAAATATTATTTTAACAGGTCACTTTCAAATTGTACTCCAGAGGGCACCCAAGAAAGAATGGCAAATGGCCATCCAGAGAGTTGCCAAATATCATTAATCAATGCAATGATGTGGCAACACTGAGAACTGTGACAGGCATGATTTAATCTATTGTTTGGTAATCAACCTCATCTATGGACATTCTTTAATTGTTATAAATTCAAGAATCATTGTTAATCTTTTAGAGCAGAACAGTAAGAGTGTCTCACTTAATAATCACAAATTGCTCTTTTCTTCAGTCAAAGAGGTAATCATTTCATGATTAGTTGAGAGAACAGATTATGTCAGCTGGACTTAACAGTGCATGCTTTGTCTCAATGAATACTACTTTCCCCCAATTTACCCTCACAAATCTCGATGCAGTCTTCACATTGGGACTTGCTCACTAGAAGCAATAGATAATAATGTCATTCATCCACTGTCTGATTCAGATTTAATAATTAGAATGGCTTACCCCCCAGTTAAAGGGCAATGTTACTTCCACTGTTTATTGTTCTTATGATTTACAGCCTAGTACTATAAAATACTCAAAGTTAAATACAAAACAAAACAAAACCTTTCTCAACAGTATGCAATAGTTAGTAGATTACTTCATACTTGACCTTATCTTCTGAATGAAAGCAAGTTATCCATGTGAAGGAGTGAATCATTTTGTCTGTTTTAGAATGTGCACACTCAGAAGTTTTACATTATTCTGAATTTATCTTAAAACTAGCTTTAAGGTTGAAACTCTCATTTATAATATTTCAGATTGCAAAGTAGAAACCTATAAAACTAGATAATTTCAAAGACTGAAAAGCTAACTCCCAAATAAAATGGGAATACCAGTAAGAAATACTAGCACTTGTTCAGATAATTCAAATGTAGTTATACATGTGTAAGTTAGAAGACCCAATGAAACTATCTTTTGTTGGCAAAATAAAATGTTTTCCTCTATTTTCAGTAGCACAGCATATCTATTCAGCTTCTAAATATCAATTTTTTTTTTCATAATTGTTGCATTATCTGAAATATTTGTATTACTTCTCAAATCACTTGTAAAAGTAAATCAAAAGTGTTATCTGCCTCTGAGGCAAATTAGGATTGGAAAACTATGCCATCCTTTCTTTAAACTCTTGCTAGTTAAAATATCCCTGTAGTCATTCTGTGTTCCTACCTTAAGACTTAAGGTTTGAGGAGATTAAAATGAAGAGAGAAGAAAAGATCTCTGCCTCATGAAAACTTGAGCTAGTAAGGCTGGCTGCTACAGTGAGATGCTGGTGACTTCAGGTTAGATACTGAAGGGTCATACTGTTATTTAAAGAGTTGCACTACAATTTAGAAAACATTCCTCCTGCCTATCATCTTTGCCCAAGATGCACAGTTTGGGTCCTGTGCTGTACACTTGCAATTTTTCCATTTCTGGACACAACCTATAATGCACACAGCTTTGTAAAACCTTTGTTTTAAGGTTTGTAAAAAGGTTTTACAAAAAGTTTGTTTGTTTGTTTTTAATGTAATTACCTGTGAATCTCTACAGGAACAACAATGTCTCCACACTTTTGCACTTGTACACTCCCACCCACAATACCTCATATTTGAACCATATTGCTTATCAATCCTAATCAGGGTTACAGGATATTTCTGTGAAATTCCATGTGTTAAGTCACAATCATTAGCATGTTTTCTGGTCTGGTTAACAAAATCCTGCATGTGCCAAAAATTTATAGGATTTTTTTGTATAATTTTCTAAAACAGCCTATAATCTGTGTTTACACTGTAGAATAGATGTGCTCCCTCGTATGCCCTGAAGCTTGAACTTACACTGGGCATATCCGCAAGAGACTGGGGATGCGTACATTCTTCAGCGTTTCTTGAATTCTGATACATTTCTATAGGTCTGCCAGTCCAAACAGCTGAGTGTATCTGTGGACTACAAAGTTTACTTGTTTTTATGTAAGATGGAATAATTTTTTCAGGGCTTCACAGTGTTGCTGAGTGAACTTTTTCAAAGTCATTTTAAATCTGTCCTATTATAATCAATGCTGGGTTTTTAAAACTAGAAGTAACTGCAGTGATATATACGCACACATACATGTATATATATATAAACAAACAAAATCCCACAACAAACCAAAATGAACAAACAAATAAATAAACAAAAACACAAGAGACAAATATAATAGATAGAATGAGACCTTACTGTCATATACCAAAGGAGGATCAATTCATTTGCCTAAATATTGGAATTTAGCTCTCCTTGAGATGCTCTGGGATACCTAGGGCTATCAGACATAGCACAGAATCTGCAGAAAATCTGCCCTTTGCAGCAGCAGCTGAGATCCAATAGGGATAGCCTAAGGCATGACGTGAATATATTTAGGGAACAAAATCAAGCCTCAAGTGTTGATAGTCTGTGTCAAATACAGACAGAATAAAAGACAAACTTTATGAATCATATTGTGTCATTAGAGAAGCAAATGGGAAATAGGGGCTGATTTATTCTTTGAAAACAATGTGAATTGCATGGAAAGAGGTAAAAAGCCAAAAGAATACAGCTTCTGAAATTTGTCAGTTTGTCAGTTATTGGAGAAAACAGAAAAAAAAATAAGGCACATAGGCTTTTTGTTTTCTTGATATATCTTGATATATATATTTTTTTAAGATATTGGTGAGACAGTAGGACATTCTCTGTGACAAGCATTTCTGATAAATAAATTAATCAAATTAGCTGTTTACATCTGTTGGATGAAAATGTAACAAAATCCAGAGTTGTTGCCAATTGTAAGGAGCACATCACAGACTTAGATCTTTTATTTCTTTTAAAGTTGTATACAGTTTTAAACTACTATTCTGATTTGATTGGTGCTTTCTCGAAGCCATATACCTTCGCTGTTCTGTCTAGGAAGTGTATGAATATAGATGCTGAATATTTACCATCTTATAGGAAACTTTTTATGGTAGCTTAGATATTCACAACTTGCATATAAAGATTTTGGAGAGCAGAAACAAATACAACTTCTACCGTTTTATGTTGCTGAGATCCAAGTATATTCCTGAAACAAATTGAAAAATTTATTGATCCACAGACTAGGTAAATTTGATGTTTGTCAGAAGATGGTTATATACATTGGACAGTGACACAATACATTGTTTTTGTCCCCAGACAATGGCATGGCTAATAAAACTATGTGTTGTTTTCATTCTAGAACTTTTAAGCCTCAAAATTATTATATAGTTTTTATTATGTATTACTTCTCCTCCCTGGCTCAATTTCAAAGGTACATTTAATACAAGTCCTTGGATTTGTGATTAGAAAATGTTAAAAATCTAAGAAGAGAATTGGCAATATATAGGGAAGGAAAATAATATTAATCACAGAATCGTTGGGATTGCAAAGGGTCTCTTGAGATTGACTAGTCCAACCCCCACCTACTCTAGGAGGGTCAGATAGATCAGGTTCATGACCAGTCAGGTTTTGAATATCTCCAGGAATGCAGACTCTCAGCAACATGTTCCAATGTTTGACCAAATTCACAGTAACAAATAAGTGCTTTTTTGTGTTCAGATAGAATTTCATGTGTTTTGATTTGTGCCCATTATCTCCAGTCCTATCTCCAGTGACACTAGGCATCACTGAGAAAAGTCTTTCATCTTCATTTTCCTGAAGTAGGTTTTTATACACATAGATAAAATCTTCCTGAGCCTTCTCTGTTCCAGAATGAACAGTCCTAGTGCTATTAGCTTCATAGCAGAATTGCTCCATTTCCTTATTCACCTTTATGGCCCTTTGTGATACTCTCTCCAATACGTCACTGTCTTTCTTACAAGGGGCAGCCCAGAACTGGACCCAGAATTCCAGGTGTGGTTTCAACTGGGCTCAGCAAATGGGAAGGATCACCCACCGTGATCTGCTGTCTAATGCAAACAAGAATACTGCTGGCCTTCTTTACCTTGAGGACACATGGTCAGATTGCTGTCCACAAAGACACCAAGGTCCACCTCTGCAGAAATACTTTTCAGCTGGTCAGTCCTGAGCCTGTACGGGAGCATGGGGTTGTTTGTCCCTAGGGGCAGGACTGAGCACTTCCTGTTCTTGCATTTTATGAGATTGCTGCCAAAACATTTTTCAAGCCTGTTGAGGTCTGCCCAAAGGACAGCACAGCACTGTAGTGTATTGGCCACTTCTGCTTTTCCATCATCTACAAAATTGCTGAGGGTATACTCTGCCCCATCCTCCAGTCCATCAGTGAAAATATTAAAAACAATATTTGCCCGACTCTCAATCCCTAGAGTGCGCCACTAATGACTGGTCTCCAGCTGGTCTTTTTGCCACTGGTTACAACCCTCTGGGCTCAGCTATTCAGCCAGGTCTCACTCCTTCTCATGCACTTACCTAACTCACACATTGTCAGTTTATCTATCAGGATAATAATAGAAACAGTGTCAAAAGCCTTAGTAAAATCAAGGTGAACAGCATCCTATGCTCTTCTCATATCCATCAAGCTAGTCATCTTATTGTAAAAGGTTATCTTATTGTAAAGGGTCATCTTATTGTAAAAGGTTATTGGTTTGGAAAAGCACAATTTCCCCAACGTAAATCCATGCTGATTACTCCCAATCACCATCTTGTCATTTATGTATTTGGAAACACGTACCAGGGTTAGTTACTTCATCACCTTCTCAGGGCTTTCAGACTTGCCGTGTACAGAAGTGTTGGAAAAACAAACAAACAAAACCACAGAAAAACAATGATATAATTTAGGATATACAAAATGCAAAATATAACTAAATTTTGAGACTACCATCATTTTTTTTTATTTGTATTTTTTTAATTTATTCTGAGTTGTATATTATTACCTTCCTTTAACCTAACTTTCTTAGTTCTTTTTGGTTCAGATCAGCTTATTACCAAGAAAGAGTTTTTAAATTTTTATTTTTTATTTTTTATTTTTTTAAGGTGGCCAATTATCTGCAAATGGACTGTGAAAACCTCGATGCAAAGCATTGGATAATTGCCATTGGGCAAAATTCACATCAATATACATTGTATATGTACATCAATATACATGTATACATCATGAATGTCAATATACAAAATAACATTAAGCTCTAATCTATTGCACGATTCTGAAACATCAGTAGATGAGAAAATCTTTTATCAGATCATGTTTCCTTGAACATATAATTCAGTAAACTAATGTTATCAAACTTCAGCAGAAGCATGCCAAGGAAGAAAAAATCTTCTCTCAGTATTATCATATTAGTTTTAAATGGCTAAAAATTACAGTGTCAAGGAGGATGATCTGCCAGATGGATCTGCCAGATCTAAAACTGTATTCTGTCTGGTAAGATAGGAATGGTTTCTAACTTAGATAATTTAATTATAGCAGTATATATATATTTGAGAAAGCAGGAAGAAAAAAAAAAAGCATAATATGTAATGGCATTAATATTTATAATGGGAATTATTTATAATTCCCTCAGCATTACAGCCTGAAGATAATTTAATAATGAGTCAAACTGTCTCTAGTGTAAATCAGGAATCAAATGGCAGATGAACTGGTTTTGAAGAACTGGAAAACTTGACATATCTGAAAAGTGCTACAAGGCCTGAACGGTGTGAATAATGTTTAGTTTGCAGCTGTTGTGAATCCAGTTGGACTGGCAACACATCTAGTGCTAGCGTTACCACCCTCTTGTGATCTAATTTATTTAACATCTGATGAATATCATTATAATGGGCCCCTCGAGACATTTCTGTTTTCACTTAATCAAGAAAAAGCAATAAAATATTTCTCAGAGGACCCCAGTTATGCATTACCACCCATTTTTTTTTTTGTTTTTTTGAGGCATTATTGAAGTTCAGAAATTCCCATCATATTTGCATCCCACAGAGGTACACAGACGGTTGGATCTAGTTTTCTGTGAACAGTCGCAACTAAAAACTGTGGCTTTAACACTTCAAGAAGATCCACTGCCTTCCATGTTTAATGTTGCATCAATGATCGCTGGCTGCTAATGATGACTGTATGCTCCATTCTAGTAATGTGAGAGGAAGAAAAGAATGTGTGCATCCCACTATTATCCTGGTCCATCATCTGTAAGAAACACAGCTATGACAAGTACACCTGGCATTACATCTGAGTTAGGGCAATCCCAAACAGAATTACAGGGTAGGTGGAGAATGGATTGAGAGCGGCCCTGAGAAGAAGGACCTGGTGGTGTTTGTCGATGAGAAACTTGACAAGATCCAGCAATGTGCACTTGCAGCCAAGAAGGACAACTGCATAATGGGCTGCAAAAAAAAAACAACAGAGAAACAACAGAGTGGCCAACATGTCAAGGGAGGCAATTCTCGCCCTCTCCTCTGCTCTCATGAGACCCCACCTGGAATACTGTGTTCAGCTCTGGGGCTCCCAGCACAAGAAGGACATGGAAGTATTAGAACGAATCCAGAGGAGAGCACCAAGGGAGAACCTCTTCTGTGACGACAGGCTGAGAGAACTAGGGTTGTTCAGCCTGGAGAAGAGAAGAGTCCAGGGAGACCTTATAGAAGTCTTGCAATACCTAAAGGAGACCTATGAGATGAGAAAGCTGGGAGAACAATGGTTTAAAGAATAACAATAACAATAATAAAATAAAATAGATTTAGATTAAATATTTGGAAGAAATTCTTTGCTATGAGAGTAGTGAGGCAGTGGCACAGGTTGTCCAGAGAAGCTGGACATCCCTGGAAGTGTTTTAGGCCAGGCTGGATGGGGCTTTAAGCAACCTGGTCTAGTGGAAGGTGTCCCTGCCCACGGCAGCGGATTTGGAACTAGATGATATTTAAGGTCCCCTCTATCCCAAACCATTCTATGACTCTATTATTCTAAGATTCTATTATTCTATGATTCTATTATTCTAAGTGCAATCTTTTGGGTTGTTTCAGGTCATCTAAGTGCTGACACTTCAGAGAGTGTTAAAGAGCCCTCTAGATGGCACCCATCAGGAGGTGTTTTAACACACCTTGGCATTTAACTCACCCAGGCAACCAAGGAATAGGACAGCATATATCTCAGGCCATGGAAATCAAGCCATCAGATGGAAATCTTTGGTGAACAAAGAATGCAGCTAGAAGAGGATATCTGAAGTAATAACCCTCAAAGGATGTGCTGCAGACCAGAAGACTTTAAAAAGAGGGAACACATTCCAGCAAAACAGGCAAGACTGGGGAAGCAGCTGTGTTCTACCTATTTATTAAAAGTTGTCTATTTGTTAAAATATTTAACTGAAGAAATTGCATTGAGAAAACTTCAGTGTCTCCCATTCCCCAAAATGCCATGCTTGTATGTGTCAGTATATTCAATGGACCTTTGATATGTAGTGAAAGAGGAGGAAAATTATATGCATAATTAATAAGCTATTACCAATTAATTTCAAACAAAACCATAGGCATTTAGCTTACTGGCTTGATTAGAAATATTTAAATAATTCCCATATATACCCAAAACTGAGTAATTGCAATTTTAGTGGGTCTAGAAAAAATAAGACCTTAACTGAATAGGCATAGACATTACTTTTGAGGTTAACATGTTTTATGCTTAATGACCCTACACTTCCTTTAATGACACTCCTTCCACTACCTCCAATTCTCAAATTATGCAAAAGTTCCACTACCTTCATGATTTAGGGGAAGATATCAGTACTTGTCATGACACCACCACCAAATCAGAAAAACACTTAGTCCTGTTCCTATAAAATTCTGTCTTAAATGTTGCTACCTTGCAAACTTAGGAAATAACTGTTCCCAGATAAGTTATTACAAAGTTGTTAATTAGTTTGATATGTTTTCTAGGTGTTCTTTGCTGAATCAGCTGCATGTAACACTGTAACTCCAGAGACACACAAACTTAGAGCACAAATAGGAATATCATTAGCTAAAAATGTTACTCAGTTTAGCAAAGGAAGGAGTGAAAAGTCAAGGGTCAAGGTGCTTATGCTTATTTTGTTGAAAGGACACTGAGAAAAGGAATCACTGGGAAGAGGAGATTGGAAGACAAAAAAAGACGAAGAAAAAGTGAAACAGACTGATGCAACTGATCTTGGGTTTAGTGTTTACTAAATTCTGAATATTTGACTTGCAATCCTAATATACTGTTTGGATAAATAATAATAATAGTAAGGAGGATAATAATAATAATAGTAAAGATACACTTAATAACAAATTTAAATATTTAATGTAAATACATTTAAAGATACATTTACTAACAATTGAATGAATTTCTTCTGTATCCTATGAAAGAGTTACAGCATTTGTAAGCACTGTTTGTAAGAACTGTTACCATAGGGTTGGACAAGGTTGACTATTCAGTATACAAATTATTATTATGGCTTGTTGATTCTGTTGCATCAATGATGATTCTGTTTTTCCAAGGAAGAGAGCATTAGACATTTTTGTTAAAATTCAGCAGAAGTTAAAGAGGACTAAATGGGATTAAGAAAAAAATATATAAACCAATCCACCTCATTTAGTGTGAGGAAAAATCATCACATAGTAGATGTTAAAAGATGCCTATCGAAGACGTTAAAAAAAATAGAGTACCGTAAATAAAGTACAGTTCTTAAACATAGAATAGTACCAGCTCATCAAACTACAGGCTTGAATTAGTTATGCTGCTTTCAAATCTGTGATTTTATTTATTTATTTATCTATTTATTTATCTATTTATTTATCTATTTATTTATTTATTTATTTATTTATTTATTTATTTATTTATTTATTTTAAGGGGTATTCTGAAAAAAAAATCATGAATATTACTTCTGTATCAGAAAAATAAAAGTTTTGAATGGTGATTACATAATGAGTACGTGTGATTATATAATGATAACCTGAACATAAATATAAATAATTTATATTATTATTAATATTATATTAATAAATATAAATTCTTCATATAAATTCACTTCTTTCATCTGTGAGATACAGGTTTCTCACCCTGTAGCTTGAAGAAGTACATCAGGGTTCTTTACTCATTACTTTCCTTTAATGAAATGACTTCAATGTCATCCAGCATCTGAATGGGCTCTGACATACAATTTATTTATTGCAATTTTTTTCTGAATTCATGGAGAATATCTCAAATACTTATAATAAAACCCATTTTCTCATAAATATCTTTTTAAATGTTTTTAACTGTGACTCACCACAGATACTGAAACACTGACTAAGAAGGGATGAATGAATTCCTCTTTCATTCCTTCCCATTTAGAAAGAAGTTTCTGGGATTTAGTTTGAATCAGGATCCCTCCACACTAAGAACTTCCCTTTAAAAAGGAAATTATCCTTTTGTAACTAAATTATGACTTAATGAACAGTTATTGGCAAGCTTTTACTGTAGCTAAAAGTCATATTTTCCTCTGAACACAGGAAGAAACCTATTAGACTTTCTGCTTATATAAAATGCCCCATAAAAACAAAAGCCATCTAGAGCTGTCTAAAAAGTCCTAAGCATTGGTCCATACTTGGAAATTCAATTATTCAACAGATGCTGCAGTTGTACTCATTTCTTACAGCAGAGCTATAGAGTTTCTGGGACAACCTGATAGCATTTTAAAGCATTTTTTATTCACTGTATCTTCGAAGTAAAAGAGGAAGGGGTGCTTTTTTTTTTTTTTTTTTTTCTTTTTTCTTTTTTCTTTTTTTTGTCCAAGTGGTAGCTTTGTCTGAAAATGAGGATGCCTTGTTATTTCTTTCCTTCAGCATTACAAGCTATACTTTGCTGTGGATACAGAGATTTGTTATAATTTTCATTACTATATCTAGAAGGGGCAAACTTCTCAAAGAGACAAGGATGGTGAATTTTAGCTAGTTCCATCAATAAACAGTTCTTCAAAGAAAGAAAGAGAAAGAGAGAGATAGAAGTGGTTTGTTTGTTTATTTGTTTGTTTCTTTTTCAAATAATTTATGTCATTTTTAATATTTTCATGGAGATCTCTTTGGTTTAAAAGTATTTCTTTCCTTTATTACTTCTGCTGAAGGCATTCAGTGTTGGAGAACACAATCTGAATGCTTTCCCTAACATATTTGTTGATGAGTTCAAGTTCTAGTATACTATGTTACTGTCCTGGTACATTTCTAAATGCAATAAAAGTAATTTTAGTAGCGGTAAGGATTAAATATTTACAATAATAATATATATCCTCATATCAGAAAGAAACTGATGATGGTGTCACTCACAATGAAAACTAAATTCAAGCATTTTGATATACGTATAAGAAAGTAATGGAAATCTATTTAGAAATCCTGAATGCTGCATTAGGACAAAAATATTGCAAATTTTTATCACCACAGAATTGAATTTACATGGTAGCACAGCATTTTACATTTTAACTGCAGCCTGTAGTTTCTGGGAAATCAGACTGAATACATAGAGTATGATAAACAAGGAGGAATTTACAGTGTAGACCACATTCAAGACCAAACGTGTACAGAAGGAGAATGACATAGACAGATGACCTGATAGATCACATTCAAAGTCACAACAGTAAGTCCTAGGAAAAAGAGGCTTTTAATTTTAGGGGAAAGTTACTGCCAGAAACTTCAGTTCTAAGTGATGCTTTAAAGTCAGATGCTTATGAATTTGCTGTATAAGTTCTGTGTCCTGATGTTTCATTCTGCACAACTGCAAGACATTTAAGTGGTTTTGAAAAAAAGCAGCTACAGAAATTTTTGATGGCTGCTGAGGTTTTGTAAAACTGCTTACATAGATCTGCTGCCCAAAATGTTAAATCACTGAAGTTGTGTTAGAGATGATTCACATCTTCAGAGAAAACATATAGTGGGCCAAAGTCACGCTTTGTGCTACTCAAATGAAATTCTTAAAGTTACATGGGGAATTATTTTTTGTTAATCTTGGATAAAAGTATTCATTTACATTAAATGTTAATTCAAAAATAATGAAGGAGAAGGATAACATTATAGCTTGAAACCTTTGGGCCCACAGGCCTGATTTCTTCAAGGACATCATGAGATCATCTGTACAGTTGGTTTATAGAAATTAAACAAATTGACTTCAATCTATTGCTTTGGAATCTACAGTGCAGTGGAATCCTCCTCGTCATAGCCATCAGTGATGAGTGACTTTGGAGACTGGTCACTACTGTGGGAAGTTGATCTTAAGCATATCTTATGCTTTTAGGAAAAAGGAGGCAGATAACACAGGAAGGTGATAGAACAACTGTCTTAATGAAACATAGGTTTATGAGGCATTCAGTGTCTCTGTGTATGCTGTAGAATACACTGGCTGCCAATCACTAGCTTGCACAGTGTTAGGAATTAATTAGTCTTGCTCTGGTAGAAAACTTCACCTTTTCACCAGAGCAAATATATTGAAAGTGAAATATAAAAAGTAATTCACTTTTAGCACTAAGGAAGACTCATTGCCCCTTATGCAAAATAAAGTGTTTCCTCCTGCAAGCATACTTCTCGGAGAAATCCACACAATGTGCAGAATCACTTCTTAGATTGTGCTTCCCACACCAGTGTTTGGCTTTATAACAGAGCAGTTTGAAGATGCTTTATGGAAAAAAAGTTACCCTGCTGAACACAGCAGCTTGTTCAGGCCCAACATTACACATCAAACAGGGGTCAGCACCTGGAGAAAAGAGTCCAGGGAAAGCTCTTTTACTCTTGTCATGTGGTGATTACCAGAAATGTAAAGATTGTAAGATGCCATAAGTGTTTGGTTCCACTCCCTAACCTGCAACTAATCTTTGCGGGCATTCAAGTAACACATTTAAATAACAAAACCTTAAAAGAGTGCATTTTAATTTTTATTTTCGATCAACTATGTAGATACTGACAGGATGAGACAAAATGATAGCTATGGTGTATCTGGTACAAAATAAGAGTTAATTGGGATAATTGGGGTGGTTGCTAAACCAAAGCATACTGCAGCCTTTAACAGGCACTTTGGTCACCCCATGGCAGGCCAAACCTGAAACATTCACGTCAGTTCTTAGCATTTCAAACATCTTCACTGGGTTGCCTCCCTGGTTTAAGAAGAACATGGATTTTATTATCTTTTTTTTTTTTTTTCTTCTCATCATTCACAAGCCCACACAAGCAGTAAGTAATTCACCCAGACAGGAAACATTCTATTGTGTGGGTCAGGTCATTTAGAAATGATTCATTTGTACCTGATTTCAAAGCTTCTGGCTTAGACCTATGGTGCATTTTAGTCTGTATTCATTCTTGCCTCAGACTTCTGTGCTAAGTGCAAACAAGCTGCTAGAGCAAATATTACAAAAGTTCAAGTGCCTTCAAACTTACTTGAATTTAAAAGTCTCATCTGGGATATATGAAAAAGAAAGTTTTATTTATTTATTTATTTATTTTTGGGGGGAGGCATTATTAATGGATGCAATAAAGACTCCTGTGAGAAAACTTCTTTCTGCCTGGAAACAAGGAGGAAAAAGACTTTCCCACTGCATGAAAATATTTGAGATCACTCCTTCTCTCCTCCCATCTCATATTATTGTGCATCATGTTAAAAATAGTAATAAAAATAATAATCCCTTGGAAGTGGAATGTAAGAGGAAGGTAAGAAAAGTAAAGGAGAGAAATCTCTCAATGACCCAAAGGTTATAATATTACATCTAGTTTCTGATGTAACTCTCTAAGGAAAAACAAAGGCAAAATGCTCAAACCCAAATTCATCTATGTATTATTCATATTAGTGCTTTTCTGGATCAATAAATATATCATTTATCCAGGCATAACATTTTGAACACAAGAGACTGAAGAAAAGTCCTCAGTCCTCAAACCACAGTATCTTGGTTGTCTCACCTACTAAGAAACAAGACAACATAGTCTACACCAAACTTGCTTTGCTGTTGTTAATTACCTGAGTTAATTATTTTATAGAACACTCTGCAGCAACCTGAGCTGCTGTAAAAGTGTCCATATAAAAGTGCCTTGAACACTTCCTATTATTTATCCTGGGTGTTTTTGACCATTTTGTTAACAACTTCAAAAATTGTCAGTAAATGATAAAACAAGACGGAAATCTTGCAATACTGAATACATTACATAGAACCAACTAATCCTTCTGGATCATTAATTAACTAATCCTCCGGATCATTAAAGTTGTAAGAATTCACATGAAAGATCACCATCAGGTGGACGATTAGTATCAGTAAATGGTATAGGACTTGGAAGTGACAAATATGGAACATCATCCTCTATCCCTGTTCCCGATTTCCAACATTATTTTGCAAAGCAGTATGAAAAGAGCTGAAGTCAGCTGGAATTGGAAGGCCCGTGGTCAGACCATGGGGTCATTTCATGCTTCTTCTTGGCTGGTCACTCAGCCAAACACACAAGGTTGGGAAGCAGAGCTCATGACAAAAGACCTTACTTGAAATGCCATGCAAACTCTGAAGGGCAGAAACAAGATCCTCTCTGGAAAATTAGTATAGGACCACCAGAGAAAAATGAATGGAAAGAATATCTCTGAGGAGAGTCAGAAAAATGTATATGCTCAGGCAGATGATGTGGTGATCAGGCCCAGTCAGCATGGGTTCATGAAAAGCAAGTCCTGCCTGACCAAGCTCATCGCCTTCTATGACCGGGTGACTCACCTGGTAGATTAGGGAAAGGCTGTTGAGGTAGTCTACCTAAACTTCAGCAAGGCCTTTGGCACGGTCTTCTACAGTATTCTCCTGTAGAAGGTGGCAGCCCATGGCCATTGGATAGGCACACACTTCACTGAGTTAAAAATGGGCTGGATGGCCAGGCCCAGAGAGTAGTGGTGAATGGAGTGAAATCCAGATGGCAACCACTCACCAGTGGTGTTCCCCAGAGATATATTTTGGAGATATATTTTGGGGCCCATCCTCTTTAATATCTTTATTGATGATTTGGATGAGGGAATTGAGTGGACCCTCAGTAAGCTTGCAGATGATACCAAGCTTGTGGGAAGTGTCTTCCTGCCACAGTATAGGAAGGCCCTGCAGAGGAACCTGGACAGGATGGCTTGATGGGCAGAGACCAATGGGATGAGGTTCAACATGTCTAAGTGCCGGGTCCTGCACTTTGGCCACAACAACCCCATGCAACTCTACAGGCTTGGGGAATAGTAGCTTGAAAGCTGTGCAGAGACAGAACAATGTCGCAGCCTCCTCCGTGTTTCCTCAAATACTGGTTGTATTACCTTTTTTGCACAGCCTGCACAACCTTTGATTCATTTCCAATTATTACCGAGTCTGGATCCCTTTGCATTATAGATTTCACAAGAAAAGGACAAAAATGCTCAAGTATTAAAACTGAAGTGCGTTATGGTAACACTATATCTGCACTCCATTCCTGCCATATAAAAGAAGAAGCGTACCTCAAACCAACTAGTGAACTAAATGAAGAAGAAAGCTTCCCTGTCACTCACCACCCACAAGCCTCTATTGCACCGATAGTATTGATAAGGACAAACTGATTGAGAAATAAGCATGTTAGAGGAGTCAGATAACTGAGGATGAGCAGATAAGAGACAAAAGCAAGCAATATTTATTTTTCAGACAGTTTTCCTCTAAGAAACTAGGCTGGGTCATGGGGTCATGTATTAAGTTTCTGCCTCATCAGGCAACTTCTGGTGTACTCTCCATAAGTAAACATAAACGTCAGGTTTCTACCATTTGACATCTAAAAAGGGAATCCTGATATTGATAGGATTTATTTATTTATTTATTTATTTTTCTAAAAAAAAAAAAAAAAAAAACATAACAGATCTCCAGGCCTCCAGACTTACTGCTAAGGATTGGTGATCCCAGAAATCTCACAACAAAACTGGAAACGCGAGGACTACATGAAGTTAAGCAGAAGAGAAGCACTTTCTCAAGGTCACAAAGCCTTAAGCCAACAAACAGGCAGATCCAGAGTTTGAGCATGGCCATTCTGGCTCCAATCCTTGGACAACACTTCCCCCAGCCTGAGGATTTAAAGCACCAGAAAGGAGGTTCTACATCCCCACTGAACATCTGTTAGTGCTAAAAGGTGGTACAGTCAGAGGAGACTTGAGGTTTTACCTCCAGGAACTGCTATTGTGAAGTTTCTCCATGATGGGCTCTTCCAGTCTTCAATGTGTGCAATGGTTTGAAGCCACAGAGTGTGGGTCTAAATACAAGTTACTGAAATCCCAAGAAAAGGTCAGAGTGTTTTACTCACAGATGTTGTTCTGGAAAAGGTGTTTCATCGGTTAAGTGTTTGAGCCAAATAAAAAAAAAAAAATCCATTTGGCTAAACTTTTAATGAATATTACCAAGGGATTTCATATGTTCTCCTTTAAAATGATACATCCAGCTGTTACCTGCTAACTATAAATATAGCTTTCAGTGCTGAACTTGGAAAAAAAATTTCCTGGGTAGAAAATTTGACCTTCCAAACTGGGGAGCATCTGGGGAGTAAACAACCCACTTTTCTGAGCTCGACCATCAAAAAAGCTTTCCTTATCAACTATCACAAACTGAGAATATTCACTTTAGTTTCAAATTTATGTAGTTAATGGAGTAAATATGCACCTCATGTATGCTTACTTAAAAGTTTGATGGGAAAGTAATGTTTTTCCTGATTGCAGGAAAAGACCAGTCAACCATGGTGTGGGGGAGGAAACGGCTGATCTGGTAAGAAACAAACTGATATTTAAGAGCACTTTGTATTGACCTCAGTTTCCATCCAAAATACATGAGTACTGGCAAGAGTGTACTGAAGTGTCCACGTACTACACCATAGGATAAAATCAGTTCATTCTGAAGTAACTATTTCATTCCTCTAATAAGCTGTGTTATAAAGTTTTGTCTTTTATAGATTAAAGACATCTGAATTTGCTGTAGAAAATCCATCTCAGTATTTCCCTTTGCATTCAATTCCTTCTTCGCTTCATTTTTGATGACAAGCAGACTGACGAAAAAGAAAGCAACAAGCACAAAAGGTCTTTAAAACACACTGTTCTGATTATGGATGTGCTTGTGACTACGGTAATTATCCGAAACTCAGGTTCTGGTTCGGTTCTCAGCTCTGTTGCATGCCTTCTTTATGAAACTGTCTAATTCACAGAGTTTATCCACAGAGTTTATCTGAGTTTCTTAACCTCAGAAATTGAGGTAAGCTTAATTTTATTGTGATATTGTTGGGATAGCTTCATGTATAGTTGTAGACATCATACACA
This sequence comes from Aythya marila, assembly GCF_965140915.1. Lineage (NCBI taxonomy): Eukaryota > Metazoa > Chordata > Aves > Anseriformes > Anatidae > Aythya > Aythya marila. The sequence continues at coordinate 102,446,402 of NC_139042.1, forward strand.
TACCTAGATGAAAAGCAGTATTCCTTGTCTCATGACCATGCGGAATGTGTTTACTCTTAGCATTGTTTACATTAAGTTTTTAAGAAAGTCTTTTCTAATTCCTGTAAGTCTTGTGCTGGTTATGGACATCACATTTAATATATATAAACTAAAGTGCTTGATTTATGACTTTAATCAGTAGACAAACAACATGTGGCAATAAACTAGCAATCAGAATTCTTCTGGCAAATTCTTGAAATAGCATATGCATTTAAAAAAAAAAGAAAAAAAAAAAGTATAGCCATTTGTAACTGGACAGCAAATAAAAAGACAAATAATATAAACACTTCCTGTGATGAATATTACCTCAGCAAGATTGTTCTTATCTTCAGCTGCAGGCGGCTGTATGTTGCATACTTCTGCAGGAGATCTCAGGGCTGAGCTCCCATTTCCTAGCCTAGGAAATACACTAGTAAGTAAAACCCTCTGTAATCTTAACATTCTCTTTGTTCTTCTGAAAGAACATAGGTGTTCTGAGTTGAGTTTTTACTCAAGGTGAGCCACTCAGGCCCAGTTACTATGCCATGCTATACAGATTCAAGGATACTTACTGTGATCTCAGAAATGAATGTTTCAAGAGAATTAAAATTTAGGGCTAGCAAACAACTAAAAGACCAGGAGATGAAATCAGTTCTAAATTAATGTTCTCACAGTGGGATGTTATGGATAGATAGTGCCAGTTGTGACACTTTACAGGGATTTTACAAGAAAAAATTCTGCAAGTGTCAGATTTTGATGCTTAAATTAGGTCTCCTGATGCATGTTCATTTAAGTACAGTACCTGTTTTTAGATTTGAAACTGCTTTGTCCAAAAACCTCATCATTTCTCATTTAATTTTATGCATGTGCATCAAAACATGTTTGTATAGATAACTCTGTCCTTCTGATTTCAAGGCTGCACATTGGCTTTCATTTGTTTAAGCAAGCTGCACGTTTTTGTCCAGCACACCTTCAAATTAATGACTGTCTAGAAAGACAGGCTTTATACTGATTGGAATTTCATTTAAGACAACAATCCGAGTGCCCAATCCTTCTGCCTCTGAAACATACATGCTGAGATGGGAAAAATATCTGTAAATGTTCTGAAAGGAAATTGCAGAATGCTTTTTCCCTGCCTCCTCCTCCTCAATGCCTCATTCTGCAGCACTATGGTAAATACCAGCAAGACAGTCTGGGAAATTCCTGAGAAATGTTAACACATGAATCTCATACAATACACATTACCAGTGAAGGTCACTGGGAACTGTACTGCTGCGAGAAAATTCCCAGAACCCTGGTTTATTACAATGACAATTGTAAAGGGCACATTGTAATGCAGCTTATCTCTCAAATTTGGAAACCAGGAGACATGCTAGTACTAATACTTGGTGTCTTTGTGTGTGTGTGTGTGTGTGTATGTGTGTTAAAGGACAATGTTTGTGGAAAAGTTGGCAGAATATACAATAATTTTTAATTATTTTACTTGGTACACCAATATTGTGATACACAAGAAGCTCTGTTCAAAGTGTTTATAGTGAAGATGAATGATCTTCACTGCAAGTAGGAAGTTTTCTAAAATCTTAAATGGAAATTCACTGTTCATTTTTGGTTTAAGCTGCCAGTGATACAAGTTCTCTTCCTCTTTAAGAATTACTTCATATATTCTTATGATCAAAGTAATTAAATTATTGAAGTGTTACAATATTGGAATACAAATCCATTTTTCCATAGTTATGGAAATAACACTTAAAGCACTACTGTGTATAACATGCAGTTATGCTTTTCTATACTAATTACCAGATCTGATTGCCTTTCACAGTACTTTCTAGTATTTCTGAATACCTTATCTTTCAAAAACATGAAAGTAAGGTAATATTTTTATTTTCACCTTCCTGTAGCAGTAATCATTGTTTCTTCTATCAAGGCAAAAATCTCTGCACACCAATCATTTTCCAGTACAGGTACAACTGTAGGTACAACTAAGGTTCTTAGTTGTAAGATACAACTAAGTTATCAGACTTCAATTAATATAAGCTCTAAACAAGATATAGGAAAATAAATACCAGCTGTGTTGCTAGATGTCCTTTTTTATTATTTTTTATTTTTATTTATTATTTTTTTTAATGAAGAATGCTTAAACTCTTGTACAGCTATTAGATAGATAAAGCTGCAAAAACAGTTTCCATAAAACATTTAAAACCTTCAGGATTTCATTTCTTCCAGAATCAGGACAATGACTTCCCCTCCTTTTTATTTTCAGACTTAATTAAAAATATTAACTTTTATTAAACACCCTTCCAAATAAAGCAGTTATGTTGAAAAATTATTAGATCTATTACATAGCTCAGCTTTAAATCAGCTAGTGGAAGCATTTGACAGATCCTCTGCAGGAGGATCTGGATAGGCTGGACCAATGGGCTGAGGTCAACTGCATGAAGTTCAACAAGGCCAAGTGCCGGGTCCTGCACCTGGGGCGTAATAACCCCAAGCAGAGCTACAGGCTGGGAGAGGAATGGTTGGAGAGCTGCCAGGCAGAGAAGGACCTGGGAGTGATGGTGGATAGTCGGCTGAATATGAGCCAGCAGTGTGCTCAGGTGGCCAAGAAGGCCAACGGCATCCTGGCTTGTATCAGGAACAGTGTGACCAGCAGGGCTAGGGAGGTGATAGTCCCCCTGTACTCAGCTCTGGTGAGGCCGCACCTCGAGTACTGTGTTCAGTTTTGGGCCCCTCGCTACAAGAAGGACATGGAGGTGCTTCAGCGGGTCCAGAGAAGGGCGACGAAGCTGGTGAGGGGTGTGGAGAACAAGTCCTACGAGGAGCGGCTGAGGGAGCTGGGCTTGTTCAGCCTGGAGAAGAGGAGGCTCAGGGGCGACCTTATTGCTCTTTATAGGTACCTCAAGGGAGGCTGTAGTGAGGTGGCGGTTGGCCTGTTCTCTCATGTGCCTGGTGACAGGACGAGGGGGAATGGGCTTAAGTTGAGCCAGGGGAGTTTTAGGTTAGATGTTAGGAAGAACTTCTTTACTGAAAGGGTTGTGAGGCATTGGAACAGGCTGCCCAGGGAAGTGGTGGAGTCACCATCGCTGGAAGTCTTCAAAAGACGTTTAGATGTAGAGCCTAGGGATATGGTTTAGTGGGGACTGTTAGTGTTAGGTCAGAGGTTGGACTCGATGATCTTGAGGTCTCTTCCAACCTAGAAATTCTGTGATTCTGTGAAATTCTGTGATTCTGTGACAGGGTATGTCACAGTGATTCTGTGATTCTGTGACATTTTATGCTTATTTAAAAATTAGCCACATTTAGAAGTTATTATTTAAAAATAATTAAAAATAGGATTGGAGAGAATAAGGGTGATATTCACATTTTATGTATAAAGACATTTTATGGATTATTTGTTCTAGAGTGCTGCTAGTGCTATGATAAAAATAACTATCCAGAGCACTCATGATTTATCTTTAAATTAGTAAGCAAGTATTTTCTTATGTAAATCTAAGCACATATTGGAAAAAAAGTTTAAAGATGACCCATACAGATAACAAAAAAAATGTTTTTGTGGTAATCTTCTGAGGATGTGGGTCCACAGAAGGAAGGAAGATTAATTTTTTAAATCATATATTTTAATTCATTTTACTCTTTACTTGGAAAAAAAAAAAAAAAAGAAAAAAAAGCTGCTTAGTTTCAGAATTTAGATTGATATCATTTAAAGAAAACTGTCTTAATTAGCATATCAAAGAGAAAATTTCCCTAATGCCATTTGCCAAGGGCAAAACAAAAATAAATTAAAAAAAAATACTACAACTATAAAAGCTTTACAGCATATTGTTATTTCCAGGAAACATTTCATGTGTGTTAACTCTACAGACAAAACCAGAGGGAGTACATAAACAAACTTAGAGGAAAGTGTTCCTGGCAGCAGAAGAGCCCATCAGAGACTCTACACACATCTTTAAGATCCTAACATCTTTAGGATCTCTAGTTAGAGGCTTTCTTTATTTTTATAGACAGTTTACAGATGGCTGTGACACTGAATAAAAGCTAACATGGAGAATAAGAAACACATCTTTCCTAACTTTCTTCGGGAAAACGAAATACCGATTCCAAGAATAAATAATGTGAGTTTCAGCTTTACTTATGTCTTCAATTGAGTTGTAAATATTAACAATGTAGTGGGGAGAATATCACAGCCAGTTCCAACATACATACACACCACCTTTTACTGTGATTTCAGATCTCTGAGGATAGCTGCTTATAATTGGCAGTCAGGTTTGGAGACTTAATATTTCACAAAAAGGCCCTCATATCAGTCTGCTTCAGGTTACTCATCATTGGTGACTCATACTCATACCGGTGACTCCAACAGGTACCATCCATCACACAGGTATAGCAGAAGGTTTATATTAACCTTGGAGGCATTGGAGAAAGGTCTTGGAGAAAGCTGTAAATGTGGCTGAAAAGTTTGAGGGATCAAGGGATGATGGGAAGTTATTTTTATTGAAAAGGTGGAAACAAGCTTTGTGTCATTTTCTTCTCCTATTCAATACCTCTCAGTTAAAATTATCTCACCCCTGCACTTCACCAAATTACCTGTCTCCATGAATCTATTTTTCTGCTGTAGACACAGTGTAAGAAAAGATGGTATGGGGAGGGAGGAGTCTTCATGGAAAGTATCTTCTATCAGAGGCAAAATTTGCCTATTCAGGCAAATATTTCCTTTCTTGGTAAAATTTATGACAGCATTGAGAATATCCAGGCATTCTCATTAGAAATTAGATCTACTTTTAGATAAAGGCTAAGATCCACCACCAAGTAAATTCATACAAGAAGAAAAAGTAAAAACAAGTTTTCTTGTTAATGCGAGTATGTTGGCTTGTAGCCAAGAATATGTGAAGTCCAGCCCCAAATTCTCCCTTATTTAAAAGACGGGTGAAAACTCCAGTACTCCATAGTAGTGGATACTCAATACTCCATACTCCATAGTATAATTCACAGAATCACAGAATCATCTAGGTTGGAAGAGACCTCCAAGACCATCTAGTCCAACCTAACACTAACAAGTCTTCCATTAAACCATATCACTAAGCTCTAAATCTAAACGTCTTTTAAAGACCTCCAGGGATGGTGACTCAACCACTTCCCTGAGCAGCCTATTCCAATGCCTAACAACCCTTTTGGTAATGATTTAGGTTGGATATTAGGAAGAATATCCAACCTAAATCTTCCCTGGCGCAACTTATTCACCCTTTACTGTTCTCTTCCTGGCTTTCTGTTTTCAAGAAACTTTTAGGAATTGACTGTCCTTGTAAACATCATTCATCTAACAAATTTGGTTAAAAAAAATCAAGTTGGCTCAGGCAGATGAAACAAAGACATACTCACATAATTCTTTTCCTCACAGATGACTAGGGCAACAATGTGGTCCCAAGACTCATTTTTCCTTCAGAAACAACTTCCTTCAGAAACAACTTCTAGTTGTTGTTTCTGTTGGTGGTGGTGGTGGTTGGTTGTTTTTCTTAAACCAGTTATAAGAGGTTCTTTGTCATACAGTCTGATCATATGTGATTGCCTTTTTTAAGTCTAACTACATATTTACCTTTTTTTCACTCAAGGACAAGCTATTTCAAGAGTTATTAGGGAATTTCAAAATTAACTAATCTGAGGAAACTGTTAATCAAAATGTTAGCTTCATCATGAGATAATTTTGTATATCTCACTAGATGCTGATGCTATCTGCTGTCAGATGTTAAGATATAAGAAGTTATACCTAGTTCCAGAACTCTGAGCTTAAATTTGAGTGACTGCTTCATAGAACATGCCTCAAGCTCTCAAGTCTTCTTGTCAAATTGGTCCACGAAAGTTGTGTCTCATCCAACTTCTTTGAGGATGGGGAGTCATCTGACAATGGAGAGGGCTCATCGTAAGTGTGGGGATAAGAAGGTGACAAGACATCCACCATATTACACAAGGTCTATACATTGCGAATAAGCCCTCTTTCAAAAGATTTTGAAATCTGCAGACTCCTCTAAAATGAGTTATGGAGAAACAAAGATTACTACAAACAATGAATTCCAATTCACTTGTTTAGTGATGATCTGAATTTGGCCTTAACTCTCTGAAAAAGTTGAATTTAAAATATTCATGCTAGTCCGTGCTCACACAGATTTTTTTTTCCCATTAAATTCCCAAGAAAGATGGAAGAAAATGTACCCATCTTCTTAGTAATAAAAGATTTCTGATAGCCAATTTGCACTGAAATGCATAGAAACGTTTCAGAAAAGAATGAAAAAAAAAAACTCATAAACAAAATAAACAGAAATAAGTACTAAAAATTGGTATTTAATACACTTTTTTTTTTTTTTTTGGTCCTTTTCCTAATTTTAAGAGCATAAAATTGTTATTTCTTTAAATCAAAAAAGGATGCTAAATATCTAAATGTCCCTAATATTGTCAGAAGAAAGTACTTGAATTGCCAGCTTTCCATAAAATGTATAGAACAAGGTTTTAAATCTATCCTGGAGCTAAAAGGAGGTTAATATAGCACCGAATATCCACACATCTCTCTAATGAGACTTTTTTACTGCATAATAAATCTTTGCACAGTATGTATATGCACTGCAATTGCAGTATGACTCAAACAGCATTAATCAAGTGTTATGGTAACCTCATTTTAAAGTACAAATCCAGTCAGACATTTCTATCACTGTACTTCATTTCTTAACAAGATTCTTTTAATAGGTAGGAATTTAGGATGTCCCATGCATTTACTTTCCTTGTAAAAATGTCAAATCTCAGTGTTCCTACATACCCAGAATTCTTCACTGTGTTTTCTCCCGTGTGCCAGTAGTTGACATCATTTCTGCTTTGTTTGAACAGCTGGTCTTCACCCAGCCTCGGGAGTTCAGAGGTACAATCAAGGCCAAGACTTCACTCTTCATAAAGAAGAAATACAGAGCACAAGGAAATAGGATGTATCACCAACCATCCACATCCCTTCCCTCAAGGGATAAGCTTGTTATGATAAAAGCTATCTTATGCTTTGGTAATGCAGGTTTCATCCTATACCTCCAAATTCCAGTGTATTATCATGAAGTTAGGATTTTCAATGACTCAAGCATGTAGTTTTTGATTTTCTACACCACAATCCTGACTCTATTACAAATTACAGATGGCCATCACATCCTGTCTCAAGACCTTATCTCACATTTCAGCTTACACTGTGACAGTGAAGAACACAAGAGGGTTTCAGAAGTTACTTTCCAAGGAGATGGGAAGGCTGAAAATAGATTTTAGCGTAGTCAGCAGTGAGGGAGCAGTGAAAGCGGGGCTGTTTCACAAGGAGACCAAGCCAAGTAGGATGCCACACAGGTCCCCAGTGCGGTGGCAGCAGACAGCTCCATGTCTAGACAGAGCAATCAGATAGCCCTAAATATCCCCTTCCTTTGGAAGCCCAGAAGAATCATCTGTAATATTTTCTGTATAAAGAAGCTTCTCTTTACATTTATTGGTTTCAGCATCAAACCAAAACGCAAACTTTTGTCATCTTGTCAAAAGACATCTAAGTTCCTGAAGTTAATTTCTGCCTGAATCAGAGTGAACTAGTAGAGCAAGGACTTGAAGACAAACCAGAAGTCTACCTGCAGTTATGTATCATCTTAGCATATCAGGTTTTGGGGAGGCGGGGGGTGTATAACATACCGAGGCTCCAGTGTCATTTGAAAATTTCTGAATGTCAGGAGTTGTACAACAGAATCCTCCTCCTCCATTCAGGTTCAAAGCACACCCAGTCTGCCACAAAGCAGGTCTATGTCTGCATTCACAAATAGTGTCTCTGTTGAATGAAAGAACTGGTATGGATGAAAAGAAACCTATATTATTAACACTACAGGGAGGTTCTAGTTTGGATTAGTTTGAATCTGTAGCATGTACTGAATGTCCATTTATGGCTTGAATGTATCAAGTGCCTTTTCAGCTTAATTTTATCTCAAAGGCATCATTCTCACACACGTGAGACTGCTCCATGATCCAAATGAAAAATGTGGAGTTCTCCTTAAAAGCATACTTCTGATTTGAACTAAGGGAGTGATGTAGTTGGGTGCAGGAAGACCCTTAATACAGAGGTAAACAGAAAGACACTCATGTCCCCATTCCTTTGGAAGCAAGGAGCTTGTTGTTTGTGACAGAACATCAAGAACACAGACACAAATATTCAACATGTTTTTTGTCTTCACGTTCTTCCACAAGATATAGTAATGTTTCATTCTTCATTAGCTGTATAAAATTATGAAAGTTACAGAAAGTGTATGCACCACTTTATCTTTTTAACTTTCCTTATCCAATAAAATGCAATGCACTCATCGAAGAAAAAAAATAAAATCCTTCTAATCCTATGCATTTGAATGTGTCCATGAAAATGAAGCTCATGAAGCCTAAAGAAGTTGAGATGGTGTTGTAAGGTTTGAATTAAAATTTAAAAAAAAAAAAAAAACGGTATGGATGAAGCATGCAATTCATTTTCAGCTCATAAATCCTGATTTTCAAGTGGAAAGGGTACACAGAGGATGTATAAAAATTTAGTGGCTACAGTCCTTCTAGTGTCAAAAACACATATTGACATAAGAACACACACTTCTGTGGAAAAAAATGTGAAGCAATTAAATTGTAAGATGTTAGTAAATCAGCTTTGGTTATACTCGGCTCCTATTGTGCACCTGTATATGTATTTCACCATGTTCCAAGCCTTCTTTACTACGTCACTCAGTAAATCAAGCTATGATTTACTGAAGCAAGAAATTTTGAGCAAAGGAATGAGTCACAATATTTATTTGAATTTCATTGACCCCTGGTGGGAATGAGGGAAAGGGTGGCACTGCCCATTTCTGTGAATGCAACGATTTCTTGTCTAATTCCAAGACACTTTATTTTTACTGGGACAGCTTCTGAGTTGGAAACATAAATAACAAAGCCAGTTTTCCTGTTGGCCACCTTCTCAAATAAGTGAGGTTTGTAGAAAAAGGAAAGAGATTTAATTCAAACTTGACAGTCACCAAGCAACCAAAGACTAAACAAATAGACACAGGGCCAAGGTAAAATAAAATAAGAATGCGTTGTGTCTCTTTAAATTCTGTATTGATTACACTGGATACGTACATACATATATTTTGCATGTTTGTATAAAATCCAACAAAGGTTTACATTGCTTTATACATGAATACTTTATATATGTTTTTTTAACATCATAGGTGATTAATTTGATGAAAGGGTAGAGCTGAAGACCAGCCTTTTGCTTTGACAAATCTTTGCTCAATTCTGAACACAACAAACATGACAACAATCAAGCTGGCTGAATTCCACATCACAGTTCTTATGTACACTAGCACACAAAAGTAAGCTAGACAGCTACTCCACTGATGTCTGTTGGCTCTGTCAACAAAACAGAAGTGTACCATTAAAGACTCCAAAATTAAAGCGTCTCCATTTAAGGAAAATGACTCCTACAGTTACAACTTTTCTGTTATATTCCCTGTTGATGAGAAAAGCAACACATTTTTGTGATATTAGGAAACAAAAGACATTTATTTTCCCTTAACGTAATTAACAAAGCAAGTATGATATTAATATTGCTGCATAATGAAAAAATCTTTTATCTGTTGACTGAGATACATCATATCTGGACTCTTAATATAATGTAGATTTTTCAATTAATCCTTAGAGCAGCAAAGCAGTTAATCTTTTGGTTTCACAGCCTATAACATTTCGGGTCCTGTGCTTGGCTTGAGATCAGACTAAATGATCTTCATAACTTCTGAAATTCTTCACTTTTTGACCTTCAAACAATGAAGCAGTCTCAATGGAATTAATTGGGCAAGATCTGCAGTGTTTGAATTGCTGCTTGTACTCTTCTGGTTAATGCACCCATGTCCATTTGAGGTCATTGAAGCCTTTGTGTTATGCTTCTGCAATGGTTTGACAGGTGATATTGAAAACTTACCATTATGAATTATTCCTCTTCGGACACCTTACTACCAAACTGGTCCTTCATTACAAACAGCATTGTAACATTGTAATTGTCCATGTGCCAACCCCTGTTCACATGACATATGTGCTTTCATAAGTTAACAAGATTGCAGAATTCTTTAAACTTGGTGCTGAGCTGAGATCAGTAACTAATATAGTTCAGGACACAACTGATTCCACTTCCCTTCATTATCAGTATCCAGCCTGACAGGATGGGAACTTGGGTTGCTTGTAGAGCCCATCAGTTGTGACATATTTCCCTGTGTGTTGCAGGATATACTATCAAGACTGAAAAGCTTTTAGTTTGGCCTAGTTCTTGACAATTCTTCTACATTCCTTTCTCAAGGGAAGTTGTATATGGCCCTATGGTAGTGTAAAATACCATTTCAATCAGCTGATTCTCTATGACTTTTTAGGCCAAGAAAGACATTGTGCAACAAGAAAAAACAGAAGAAACAAAAACATCCTTGGCACAGAGCAAATATTAATATTTAGTTTTCACAAGAGAATATATATCATTTTTCTTACTCTAAGGAGGTAAAAAGAAATTGCCATTCATGTCTAATACTCGTTCCTGTTTTAAAAAAACTTTTTGTTTATCCATCTCTTCTAGTAAATTGTAGTTGCTTTTAAGTATCTACAGTTAATTTTTCTACGTCAAAAGGGCCTGACTGAATCTTTTCAAAATCATTCTTACTGGTATTTTTCTTATAGTCCACTTTCATTTTAATACTCCTTGATAGCTTTAATGAAAACTTGTTGCAGAACAGAGTGAAATATCTCCATCATGTTATGTGATATTTATTCTGTAATGAAACTCTCTGCATTCACAGTCTTTTTTTTTTTTTCTTCTTCTTCTTTTTTTGATTCAGTGTTTCCCCAAATCAGAGAATAGTTGAGGTTGGAAGGGACTTCTGGAGGTCATCTAGCAGACCCCACTGTATTAAGAGCAGGGTCAACTAGAGTAGTCATGTTTTGAATCTCTACAAGACTTCATAACTCTTCAGTAATCTGTTCCCATCTCTGACCACCCACACAGAAAAAAAAAATGTTTTTCTGTGTTCATATGGAATTTCATGTATTTCCTTTCGTGCCGATTGCTTCTCATCCTGCCACAGGACACCACTGGGGAGAGCCTGGTTCTTTCTACTTTATTCCCCACTCCATCAGGTATTTATACACATGAATAAGACCTCCCTTGGTGCTCCAGAATTAACAATTCTAGATCTCAGCCTCTCCTTGTATGAGAGATGCTCCAGTTCCTTAATCATCATTGTGGACCTTCACTGGATTTGCTCTAGTACATCTTTGTTTCTCTAGTGCTGCAGAGCCCAGAAATGGACTCCAGACATGTCTCATCAGTGCTGAGCAAAGAGGAAGAACCAGCTACTTTGACCTTCTGTAAATTCGGAGTCTAATATAACCTGGGATATTGCTGGTCTTTTTTGCCACAAGGATGCAATGCTGACTCCTGTTCAATGTGGTGCCCATCATGACTTCTGGTTCCATCTCTATAAAGCCAGTCAGTCCTGAGCCTGTACTGGAACATGGGGTTATTCTTCAACAGTGGCAGGACTAAGCACTTACTTTTCTTAAATTACTTGAGATTGCTGACAGGCCATTTCTCTAGCCTCTCCGAATAGTGGCACAACTGTCTGTGTGTCAGCCACTCCTCTCAGTTTTGGGTCATATGCAAACTTGCTGCGGTCCCATTGTCCAAATGATTAAAGATGTTAAACAGACCTACTGTCAACCCTTGTGGTATACCACTTCATTGATATATATTGGCCTCCAACTGGACTGCTGCCAATGGCAATCATTTGAAACTGGCTGTTCAACTGGTTCTCAATCCATTCCACAATCAACTTTCCTAGCCCATGCTTCACCAGTTTGTCAATGAGGATGTTACAGGCAAGGGTGTCAAAAGGCTTGAAAAGGTCACAATAAACAACATCTGCTGTTTTCTCTTCACCTACCAAATGTCATCTCATTTCAGTGGGCTATCAGGTTGATCACGAATGATTTCCTCTTCAAAAATCCACACTGAATTCATCATAGAGAACAATATATTAATTAATATCTAAAGATTAACTATTATATTTTTAAATTTTTTTTTTGTTTCTTCCTGATTTCTGATAGGAAGTTAAATTCACTGTCGAGAAATTATTGCATTATTCAACGTTTGTGCTGAAGTTTTGGGGATTTGTAAGTTTGACTACCCATTTGGGTGTCTGTAGAATCCTCGACTTTAATCCCGAGACAGTGACTTTATCAGTATGAGTACACATAGATTTTATTTCCCCACCCCATCTAATTATAGTTATTTTTTCCAGTCCCCTCTCAAAAGTCCTTCTTCAAAAGCCCTTTCCATGCCGTATTTTCTAGTATACATTTGAGCCTTTAGATTTGTTGTTGTTGTTGTTGTTTGTAGACATGTACTCCAAACTGCTAATCCAAAATTCAGTGGTACAGTTTGTCTCATCCTTGCCTCATGTGTTGATATTATGAATCATTTGAGAGAGGTCTATAGCTATTAACTCATGGCTAATTCATGCTTTCCTTCAATATTAAACATAACATGTTAAGATGAGCTCTTGCATTGATTATTCAACTTTTTTTTAAAAAAAGGACTTATGGACTTAAGCAATACATCAGTAGTCTAAAACTCCATCACATAAGGGTAAAGAATTAGAAGTCATTAATGATAATTTCATGATCATCTCTGCTCAAAAACAGTTCAAGTACCATGAGAAGAGGAGATACCATTCTGAAGTTTCCCGTTCTGAATCAGATCACAGCAACTGCAAGCCAAAGTACATTTACTGGGAACACCCTTTGAGACAGGAAGGACCTTGGCTAATGAATGCATCTGGGAGATATGGGTCTAATAAACTTGATACATATTTCCTCTATATTGAAAAAAAATGTAGGATTAGGGATCAGGAAAACTCTAGTTAGTAGAAATACTCCAGCTTGTCAATGTTATACACTTAACTGGATTTCATAACTGTTATCCTATTTGCTCAACTGTTTGGAATTGAATCATATAACCAATTGATTGAATAACTATTATTTGATAACAAAACAAAAAATCACAATGTAGTCATCATTTAGGCCTTGATATCTAGATACAGCTGATTTTGCAAAGTTTAGTCAATGTGAGCAATGCATTGGGGTGCAACTTAGAAGTCAACTTGTCAGAAATTAATATAAAAGACCGATGTATTGTACAAAGTGAGAACGATATGCTATTGAGTCAAGTAGATGCTTTGCAGAAAGGACAACTTGGACACATAAATGATCTCACTGCCTTATTCTGCATGAATACTTCTTGCAGAATTCACTGCGCTATACATGCTAGGTTTCAAAGAGGAAAACAAACAAACAAAAAACATTTGAAAAATAGTAACACTTCTCTCTTAGGTTTGAAAATTGATACTGGCTCAATGGTTCTGTGGCTTTGTTGTACATAATTTCATTTCTAGAGATAGTTCTCTTTCATTTTCCTGTTGAATTACCAAGGGTTTATTTGATTATAGGCATGTCTAGTAGAAAGAACATGACAACTCACGGAAGAAATCTCTGGATTCTCAGATCAGTCTGATTTTCCACTCATTTAAACAGATCAATCTATGAAATAATTTTGAAAGATCAAACCATACTCCAAACATTTGCTAGAAACAGTCTCATGACTACGTGAACTATTTACTGACAAGGAAAATGAGTCTCTTACACATTCTAAGATATATGTCTAGGGACATGTGATAAAAGGTTCTTGTAAGATTATTAGAAAAGGGATACTTCTTTTTCTGATCCTACTCACAAATTTACTTGCAGGTTGTTTGCAAATGATTTGTAAGAAATTAGAAGAAACATGTAGATTAAATAATTCATGATCTGAGCTCCAGAACTGTTCCATGCTTGGAACAGTCCACATGAGGTACTGGGATACCAGACAAAGATAAACCTGAGGAAGGTAGCTGGTGGACAAGGGAAAGCAGCTTTGGAAAGTTGACAGTCATGGTGGAGAGTAATTGAAGACACATACACAAATTTAGTAAACTAAAAGTCTCTGGCTATCTTCTAAATACTAAGCTCTTACTGTCACATATAGCACTTTCGACCCTTTCAAATAGAAGAACATGCTCTGATGCACATTAAAAAAATTACTAGAGCTTAGTTACAGGCACATCTAATAATAATCCCCAGGCACAGCAGTACTTTGTTTTTTGAAGGTTAATCTTTTTCTGTACAGTTTGATCTTCATCCAAAGCCAACTTTCCTAGGAACAACCACACCATGTAGCAGATCTCTGCAGTAGACAGAGCTTTCTCAATTCTGATCTGAAATTGCAGAAGGAAAATTCAGATTTCTCTAAAAAACACACTGTCTTTTGCAGTGAAAGGACTACCAGCATTCATTGCAGAGTAACATAATATTGTGTTCATGAGGACTGCAATATCCCAAAAAACCCTGTGCTTGTGTGTCCAATTCTTTCCTCTGGAGTAGAAAGAAAAAGGAACTGTTTCTTTGCACTACATAATGCACTTCTGGAAGGCACAAAAATACCATAGTGCTGTGGATATTTTAGCAGATATTCTTTAAGAGTCTTAACAAGGACACTTCCTATTACTGTTGAACATCATCATTCAAGACTATAATATGCAGTTATGTAAAGCAATAGGCAGTATTCTGAACTTTTCTGGTTTTTGTTTGTTCATGGTTTGGAAATGTGTACACTTTTCTGGGTGAAGAACTGTCTGGATGGCCTGGCTCAAGGAGTCCCGGTGAATGGAGTTCAGTCCAGTTGGTGGCCAATCACCAGTGGTGTTTCCCAGATCTCAGTACTGGGGCCAGTTATATTTAATATTTTTTCACTGATCTGGATGATGGGTTCACACTCAGTAAGTTTGCAGACAATACCAAGATAGGCAGAACTGCTGATCTCCTTGAGGTGAGGAAGGCTTTGTAGAGGTATTTGGGTAGGCTAGATTGGTGTGATGAGTCCAATTGCAGAACATTCAACAGGGGTAGCGGCCTGGTACTGTACCTGGGTCATAATGACTGAATGGGGGAGTATAGGTTTGGGAAAGAGTGTCTGGGAATTCGCCCAGGAGTAAAGGGCCTGAGGGTGCTGTTTGATGTCCAGCTGAACATGAGCCAGTAGCCAGGTGGCCAAGAAGGTCAATGGCATCCTGGCCTGTATCAGAAGTTGTGTGGCCAGCAGGATTAGGGAAGTGATTGTCCCCTTGTACGTTGCACTGGTGAGACCGCACCTTAACTGTTGTGTTCAGTTTTGGCATCTCACCACAAGACGGATTTTGAGTTGCCTGAGCATATGCGCAGAAAAGTAATGAAGCTGCTGAACAAACTAGAAAATCTGACTTAATAATGAGTGACTAAAAGAACTGGGGTTGTTTAGTCTGGAGAAGAGAAGGCTGAGGGGAGACCTCATTGTGCTCAACAACTACCTGAAAGGAGGTTGCAGTGAGGTGGGTGGAGGTTGCAGTGGGGTGGGTGTTGGTCTCTTTTCTCAGGTGAAAGTGATAGGATGAGAATAAACAGTCTCCAGTTGTGCCAGAGGGGGTTTAGATTGGACAGCAGGAAAAATTTCTTCACAGAGAGGATGAAGAACCATTGGAACAGGCTACCCAGGGAAGCGGTGGAGTCTTTGAAGATATTTAACAGACATATGGATATGATACTAAAGGACATGGTTTAATGATAAGATGTGGTAAGTCAGGTTGATGGTTGGACTTCCTGATCTTGAAGGTTGTTTCCAATCTAGATGCTTCTATGATTGTGTGAATCTAAGTAAGCAGTTAAATTATCTACCCTCAATAGTGAGGGGATAAATGCATTATCCCAAACTGTTGAGTGGTAACTTTCTTTATCAAGCTACCATTTTCGTAGCAAGAGAAAAGAGACATCACAGATTGAGTTTGCATAGTAGATGACTATGGAACTGATTTCTGAAACCTGGGATCAGAATATGTATCACATGTCTCACTTGTTAGGCTTAACACAATCATATTTCTTTTCCATAACCATGAACGCTTCAACATATCAAAATTTGATCCACATACTAGATAGAGTACAGAAAAAGCAGTAACCTGCTATTAAAAACATTTCCTTTTTTTTTTTTTGTTTTTTTTTTTTTGTTTTTAGCATGTCCCATTTTAAAATCTGTGAAATGCCTTTCTTAACACCTGAATAAATAAGTGTTAAGATGATGCAACTCTTCAACTGAGATAGGCTGAAGTTAAAAATTAAGTACATCAGGACCCTCTGAAAGGCAATCCCTAGATATTCTAAGTTTTTTCTGAGTGACTCTCATTGTTTTGCAGAGGACCAGTCAAGCTTTCCACAACCGTGAAATTCATGCACAACTCCCATTTTGAACAGTTAAGTAAACTTTGCTTAGGCTGTTCTTTGCCTATACTGCACAGGACTAGCATTCTCTGCAAGTGGCAGATCACCACATACACTAAACAGTAATTTTGTTGACTGGTGTTTTGATCACACTTATTTCCCCCAAAACAAGGCAATTAGAAACAAGAATAAGTCCAGCAAATAGAATCTACTTCCTACTTAATATCAGAATAGAAATAGCAATTGCAAAAAAAAAAGCCATGATCCCTGCAACTCAACAGTTATGCAGCAGAATTCTGCCTTTCTAAGGAAATGTTCATAGACAGAAAACAAAACTCTAGAACTAACTCGGAATCAAATTGTTTGCTAGTATCCTCCATGCAAACTGAAATGCAACTAGTTCTCAGTGGTCAGGCAGAAAACAATACAGAGAAAGTGTCTGATTTTGGAGTACCATTTCCAATTTGTTTCCCTAAAGAAGCAAGATACTGTTGAATGACAGGAATGAGTGAGTCAAGCCAGGACAGATATAGATTCATCTAGGCAATACTGAAATAAAAGTTATTTCTAAAGTGAGGAAATAGAGGAAAAGGGTGCTCAGATGAACTTACTCGAAATCGAGGAAAAGAATCCTTACCCTGTACAAAGAGCATCCACTTCGCAGCAATTTTGATAACACATATTTCAAGCAATTAACAGTATCATTATCTTTTCCAGGGCAATGATCTTATTACATGACATTTAAAGATGTCAAAAATAAATTAAAAAAAAAAAAAGAGAGAGAGAGAGAGAGGATGAGGTAGAGGGAGAGAGAGTAGAGCATAAATACAGTTCAAATTAACAAGTGTAGGCAGAAGCCCTATTAACCTATCCCATACTGTACACACTCTAAGATGCAATAGTAAAGGTTACCCAGATACTTCCACTCACAACACTTTTGCACCTGGCCCTATACACATGCATACCGTACAAAGCTATGGAGGGAAATGGCTCATCCTTACTGAGTCTTCTTCATTTTGACTTTCTGTAGTTGATCATGCTTTCCAATTGTTCATCCTTTTTCAAAATCAGAAGCTAATCTCTTTCACGTTATGCCTGTCTAAAATAGCATAAATATTTTCTACTAAAGCAGGCTCAAATTCACAACTGCTCTAAGATAGCTTTTTTTAGTTTATATGGCAAGCATCACTTTAAAACATACTTTCATGTCTATCACAAGCAGCTGCCATTACACTTTGAATTTTATTGTTTATGTACCATTTGGAAGCTTTGAATGGAATATGTGAAGAACTGGATTTTACAAACATGAGGGTGAATACGGACACTTGTTTTTCCATTTTAAAAGAAAAGCAACCAGAGAGATTCCTTCTTAAAATCAAGTTGATAATAAGAAATGTTCTTGTTTACCTTAAACAGAAGGTTATGAACACAAGTTATGAACACTCTAAAATGTTATGAGAACTCAAGAGAAAATGGTCAAGTCTACATAAAAATTTAAGATATCAAGGCAAACTCTATTTTTAAATTTTCCTTTCCTTGAAGAGATAGGACATCTAGATATTGGCTGTAGAGTTGACTCATATTGTCTTTATATTCTTCTTAGCTCAATGTAAAAATTTGGCATATAAAACGGACTGAAATTTGTTGGTTAACAGTAAAATATGAAGCCTGCTTTTCTGTCAAAGTTGAGAATGTAAAAAGATATCCGACAATTCAAGTTTCAAAAATATTTCCTAAAACACGGAATTTGAGTTATCCTGTGTTAAATAATAAATAATAAAATATCTCCCAAATTAAGGATTTTCAAATAAACGTGATTCATCTACATACACACCAGTACATTTAACTTTTTGCACCGTAGTCCCCTCAGGGAAACAACAACAAAAATCATTTGGGTGCATAAAATTAGGCACATACCACTGATGCATTTCTAATCAGTTAAATTAAACAAAACAAAACAAAACATAATTGTATTCTGCTTGACATAGCATTATTATTATAGAGAAATCAAACCCACTGTAGCTTATAGAAAGCATAGGATGTAGTACCTAGCTATGAATTCTATTATCTATTTGGTTAATGACAAGCCATGCAGAAATATGGCAATAGGACAGGAATCCTAAAATTAAACATAATGTATGTATAACCACTACCTTGCATAACTGATACATCACTCACCCATGTGAACAACTGAGACTATGGAACAGCAGACAATTGGCAAGCAGACTTAAGATCAACTGTGCCATCTTTCATCCCTCAGTCATACAAGCTGAGGAAGATCCATATAACATTTACATAATAGTACACCATTAAGTATTAAATGGGAAGTGGGAGAAGGGAGATGATTACTACAATGTACTCCACAACCAACTCTGGAAAAATCTGCTAATGGCAAATACATTTGTATTCCATTCTCCCAGTGGGGCCCTGAAGACAGCCTGAAGGCATAAAAAAAACAGAGCTTACTGTTTACCGCAAACTCGAATGCCCATGGAACATTTTAGAGAGCCCAACTTAATCCAAGCAAGCAATACATGTACTCACTTATTTAAACCAGCGTGGAAACTCACCCTATTTGTTTTGCTGTTAGTGTAATCTGTGTCTTGTCCAGGATCAATCTCATAGGGCAAAAATGGCCTTTGCCCTCTTGCTCAGACAGCCCAGGGCTGCAGAATGGAGCCAGAAAGCCTGGGAAAACCCTGCCTCTGGAGTAGCACAGCACTGGAGCTTTTTGTCTATGAAGGACAACCTGATAGTGGGAACTTCATGTTCTTGTTCTTGGCATGGTGTCCCTTTCAGCTGGCATAGGCCAGGGCCTCTCCAACCAGAGGGAGGTGTCTAAGCTGTAACCTTGTCCAACCCAGGGAGTCCCACAGCCAAGACCAGTTCTACATGGCATGCCAGCCTTGTTGTCACCCTGGAAAATGTTGTCATTTTCCTTTTGTTCAGGAATTTGCTCCAGGAGGGATAGAGAGTGCATGACTGTTTTCTCCCATTCAGATACCTTCATCCTAAAAAGCTCCAGGATGGCTGTGCACAAGAAACTGCACAATCCTGGCCTTGCTCCCCATGGCAAGCCTAAAGATAGGCATGCATGACATGCATGGGCATGACAAGTGGTGGTCAAATGAAGAGCTCAGAGTATTAGATGTCATTCAACATCAGAGGAAGTGTTTTACCTTTATGAGTATGAAGAAAAAGTTGATTAATAGAATGTGAATTGTACCTGTCTAGACCTGAAAACTATACAAAAAAGAGAAAAACAAACAAACAACAAACAAACAAACAAACAAACACAAACAGAAGAGCTGATGGCTCTGTTCACCTGTATTTTGAAATCTACTCTAAACTACTTTGTCCAGCATATGGGGATGGTGAGACAGCATAAGGTCTCATGTCACTACAAGAAATAAATAACACTTTTAATTGAAACTGGTAGCTGAAGTTTTTCAGCTGATGATTGATCATTTCCATTGTGAGCATGTGAGAAAAGTATTTTCATTTGTTCTAGGTTGAAAAGCACACTTCAACTTGGCAATAAAGTTGAATTAGGCAACTTTTAATTCAGCTAAAAGCAAAAGAAGCTGCCAGGTATCAACTTTTTTTTTTTTTTTTTTTTTTTTTTTTTTTTTTTCTAATTGGAAAACATTCTCATATAAATAATACTGATTTTATTATTATCAGGAATACTAAGGTAACAATTTATATTAATTTATATTAGAAATTATTTTAGTGGATAAATGTTTGATTTCATCTAACTATTGGATTTCACAAAAACTTTGAATACTGCAATATAACTCTGGCTCTTATTTTTATAATAGCTATATAAAACATGCTTTAAGTTTCTGTACATAAGCACCTTGCAAAGCTGAAAGCTAACAAAAATGTAAAGTTGATAGCAAGCTGCTGGAGCACAAAGCAACAATCAAGCACCACACCTCTCCTTAATACAGACTGCCCTCACACATGCAGCTGGACCACAGCATGGTCAAGGAAAATTCACCTGATTATTGTGTGTATGAGCTGAGGATTCTGAATACTGAGCAACTCAATTCTCATTAATGGCTTTTATTCACCCTTCATGGCAGGTTTTCTAGAAAAGAACAATAACTGTTCTTTCCTCAACTACCAGTGTCCTCACTTTTCTTACACAATTTAAATAGTGCTCTGCATGTTTATTGGAGATAAGATACGTATTGGAGAACTGTGCAGCAGTTCTTGCACAAGCTTTCACCGTAAGGCCCAACACCACATAAAAGGAAAAGAATCTGAATAAAGGAAAAATAATGCATATATGCATACAGATTGCTCACAAATGTCAATACATCTGAAGAAAGTTACATACATAATATGTACTTAAGATAGATTATGAATGGTAGTGACAGTAGTCTCATATTATTATTACTCATATTATAGTAGTCTCAACTTTCTAAGATAAACATCTTAGAATGTGACGTTTTATTCATAAATAGCTGTTGTTTGAAAGCAAAGACATATAAAACCAAGAATCTGTTGATAGACTGTGTATCTAATGTTTTTGCATTTTAGAAAAGTTAGAAACACTCAATCTGATATATATAAAAGCATACATATATACATTTTTACATTATATCTCTGATACAATTATATCTAATAATTTAAAGTATTTTCCCAAAGGGAAAATATTTAAAGCAAGTAAAAATGCAGTTTCAATACTAGTTTATATACTTTTCTATGATGAAACTGACCACTTAGATGCAAAGGCAAGAGCTCCCTCTAGTTAATAGACTGTTGAATTTTCCTAGCCTGAATTTTGAAGTGAACTTTGAAGAGGAGTCAATGACTTAGGAACTACCAAAGCACAGTTGTCATTGTTCTGAGGACACTTGGAATTTGTTTCCTGGATTTATGTTTTTATGGAATATATGGTTTTGGATCGACATACATAAATAAATCGGCAAATTTAGGATTTTGAAATTATTTTTTATTGTATCACATTATTTATGTGTTTTAGTTATATCACACAAGTTATATAGACCATCTCCCAAAATTAATAACAATAGCTTAGTGGCTCCTGATGCCTTCTTAAGCAGATTTCAGCACAGAATCAGATATGATCAGGTCCCTCCTTAAGACTTTCTCTCTCCTCTCTCACTGAAATACTTAGGTTAGGAAACAGCAATCAACTTGGGACTGAGGGGTGCTGTATTGCAACAAAATTAAGGGCCAAAAGGAATTAAAAGATTTACAAGAATCATGATTTACAAGAATCACAGAATATGGCCTATAAAAGAAAATTAAAGAAATCAGAATTACTTTGTCCAAAGAGACAGAGAAGAAACAGGATATTTTTCTCCAAACAGTGCTGTGAGGAACAAGAGGACTATCCATGATGTCCATGTACTTAAAGGCTGGACAAAAGTAAGAGATTTAAATTGCCTGGAGCAGTTGTTCTGGAGCAGACTTAATTTGTGTAATTTGAACTTAGACTTCCAACCCTGTCAGGAATGCTTAGATAAAGCTCATTCTGCCTCAGTGAAAGGGAAAGGTTTGCACAACAGTGTTTGGTGTCCCACCTCTAAGCACTCTACTATATATCATACATACCTTTTACTGTCTGTATGTAAGTTTACACCTTGAAATGTTTTACTTCTTTGTAACAATATCATTTCTGAGGACATTTCTAACTCCTAGATTTCTTTTTTTTTTTTTTTTTTTTTTTTCTGTAGAAATTGTACTTGGCCCCAGCAACATAGGGTAACTTATTGATTAATTCTTTCTCTGTGTAGGACATTGCATTTATGTCTAATGAATGATGGCCTTTTCTTCTCCAGAATATTGCCTGATTTTTTCTCAAGATTACTTTGGGCTTTGTTTCTATCATCCAATGTGCTAGCAACCTCTCCCAATTTGCTCTCACTTGCACTTTTTATAAGAACATTCTCCAGCTGTTAGATTTGTCCTGTTCTTGTTTTTCAGTATTTCTACTAACTTCATTGAGACTTCAACATTAGAAATGTGAGGTACCAAGCCTGTAAGTTCTCAAGAAGACCATAATGCTCAATGAGCCTTAAATCAGCAGGTTTGTGTTCTTTTATCTTTTCTTTCCTTATTTGATACTGAAAACATTCTCTTTAACAGTGGTACCTAATGTATAAGCTTTCTTGCATGTTTGCTTATTTCTGAAGATAAAGTGTAGTTTTACACAATTTAAACAGTTTAGAACTTTCATCAGCAACTTTCATTTCACCCAACGTTAAGCTTTTTTTTTTTTTTTTTTTTTTTTTTTTTTTTTTTGGGGGGGTGGGGGAAGGGACATGGGGTTAAGGCTGAGATTTATGTTAATTTGTAGGAATAAAAAATCATGTTATCTGAATATTTTCTAAATACTGAAACTAAAATGTTTCTAATGTCACTGCCAGAAATGTTGTTCACTGCAACAATGATTGTTAACATTTTTTCCATAATGCTCATGGTCTTATTTTACAACAGAACACATCTGGGACCTCCCACTCAAATCTAGCTATGGAGGAAGAGTTATAAATATAGAGGTCATTTTAGACCCTGTTTATGACCCCTGGTAGACCCTAGTTCCTTAGGAATGTTTGCTGAAAGCATTTAAATGAGGAAGTAAAAATATAATGTTCAAGTGACTGTTTGTGTACCAAGCCACCTCTGTCTTGCACACATGCAAATGGTACACATAAACTAAGTCCTTTAGCTGTTGATGAAACCTTTATTTGCTTAGCCAATAGAAAGGTTTGGCAAAACACCCCAAGTACAAGTTTATCGTTCTGTTTAATAGACAGCGGGAGTGTACTGACATGCAAGCCAGCAATTACAATACAAAATATTCACGTCTGCCAAAGAATGATGTCAGTTCCAGGCTGTGGTGTTTGGTACATATCAAAATACCCTTGCTACTAGAAACAGAGGTACGTATGTGTGAGTTGTATATGAATTTCCAAGCTTAATAAGGCCACACACCTTGAAAATGGATCATTTAATGGTCAACATCAGCACATACATTTATCTGCAGTAGACTCCTTTTTACATATAAAACATAGGTTAACACATGACCTTTTTATTTGTTCTTGGACACCTGGAAACAATTAAAAAAACATTTAGTTTTCCATTCTGTAAAAATATCCTATTTCTTTAAGTAAAGAGCTTGCAATGAGTTATAGAAGAGGGAATACATTTAAAAATCTAACTTTGTTAATAGAACACATCCTTCTTGTTATGTACTAAATTTGTAGGTGGGGGAAAATTCTGTATCAATAATGTGAGAAGATTGAAAGCTTTAAAAATATAAGGAACCATCAGCGCATCATTTGTGGAGGATCTCCAAGAAACTTCATTGAATTTAAACAGATATTTTAAAAATTATGTGTATTTTTCCTGTTTGCTAATGGGGTCACAGCCTCGATTTGTTCTTTCCTCCATTTTCTGATTAAGGTTGGCTTATATCAGTCATATCTTACAGTTCCTGAATGGATAACACTGCTTAATACCAGAGATCTCCAAAATATGGTTTAGATACCATAGACAGAAACCAAAACCCAATTTAATGTTTGGAAGTCTTTCTACACATTTAAAGGGATTTTAATCAGGCCTGAAAAGAATACCTTAGTAATCTTTTTATAGGTATTTATATTTCAGTTGCCTTGAAACTGCTTTCACCTAGGAGCGATTGAAAGATAACAGAATAGGGAGGTAGGAATCAGTTCATACAAGAGACAATGGGCTGTAGACATAAGACAAACACTAATCCAAAATGCAGTAACGTAGTGGAAAGTCATAATTGATTCTGAATAACTTCCTTTTCCTCCCACACATCCAGGAGCTGAGAAAATATTGAAGGAAAGATGAGAAAATTCACATCCATTTCTCCTGAATACAGAGCCAAATCTTGGGAACTGGCTTTGCCTGTCTGCCCCTTGTCTCCCTCCTCCCAGTGGAAAAAAACGCTGTGACCATCTCCTCTGGAAAACTGGTGAGCATGAATCATTGTGCTGATGAATAATTCCCTTATTAAAACATTTCTAAATTGTTGCCAGCTTTGTGATTCTTTTACCTTTATGCCTCCAGCAATTCCTGTACCTGTGAGAGAGGAGGAAACAACTGTGTTAGGTCTGTGGGTGAATTATAAAAGAATCAGTACTTTTAGCTGGGGAAATAAAAGAGCCCATTCCTGAATGGCTTATGCAGTAATTTAGGACCCCAGCTGGACACCTCTACAATAAAGAGCAATCTCATCCAAGAAAAGGAGGCATATTATCCCAAGTTCTGGCATAGTACTGTTTTCATAGAGGGTAAGCTCACAGACAGGTGGTAGTAGGAAGAATATTCTCTACCTTCCCTTGCTGCCTGTCCGATTTGTGTTTGTACTGCTAGTTGAAACATGGCGCTTAACTGCGGTCAACTTCAGGTTGTACTATAAGTCACGTAAAATAAAAATCTGGTTTTCAAACACAGGATCTTGAAACAAATTTTAAAAATAGAACTGGCATTTGTTAAAAGCTTTTGGCTGAGCATCTCTTTACTAAAAGGCTTTGTAGGCAATTACACTGTGGAGCTAAGTATGGAAATACCCGCAGTAGCGGTTACAGCTGTGCAAGTCTGTCTGAATCCGGTTCACACAGAAACCTGCTGATTTTCTTGTTTATGAGCTTCATTCACACATTTCAAGGCAAAATTGAGTAAACAGTGACCTCTAGGTGAAGAGTGACCTAGTCATGAGCATTACCATGATGTCCTTTATGCATGATCCTTGAAGAGAACAGGAGGGCTGTGGTTCCAACAAGCTATGAAAGGGGAAGTCAGTGAAAACCCTAAAGGTTTTTGATCAGCTTCTATGAAAATGGTTGAGTAGCCCTTGACTGCTGGCATTATATCTGAGATGTGGAATGATATTGCTCATTAAGGCATGCTGGAATTGACAACACCTCCTAATAGAAGATGAGCTTCTAAAAGCTGGTGAAGATCATGCAGATTTTACCAAGGAACTTATGCTCTATCTCAGGAAAAAAAGTATCCTTTCAACCATGAGAGTCCTCATTCCATTGTACTTACATCTGATTTCCTCTATTCATACAAAATCACAGAATGGGAAAAGGCTGCACCTATACTAGGAAGTTAAACCATGCCAGGGCATATTCCCAGGCACTGTTTTACTATTGTGTGCTTAAACTACAAGAGCAGACCCTCATTTTTGACCTATGGCAACTGTCAGTCTCCCAAAGGATTCCTGGACATTGCTCACCCAGGCCATATGAAGCCACCCTGTTTTTAAGGCTCAAAGATATTACCTTTTCTCTTTCCAAAAATACAGAGTGGAATACATATATGAGGCTGAAGTGTAAGTAGTACATAAAAATGTATTTATTCTCTTCTGTAATTACATATTTAGGTCAAATATCTACACAACTGTATTATTATCTTCATATAACAGATGGAAAATTGATAATCTAAAAGACAGATTGTCAAAAAACATTTCAGCATTGCAGCAGCCCTGCCAGTACTGTACAGGAAGGAAACTGATGGAGAAGGTTATTGAGCATACATCTCTTGAGTCTTTTACTGTCACTATCAACAGGCCATGCTTCCTTCCCTTTAGTGGAACAACATGCATGTTTTGTAGAAGTTAATAAAATGCATGGACTCTCAGTCGCTATAAACAAATGAAATGAGAACATTATTGTCAAAATATTGAGGAATGTGCTTTTGTAATTTATTTATTTATTTATTTATTTTCTGTTTGAATATACTAATGTAATTTATCAGAATTGCAACTCAGGATATTTAGACCACTCTTCTTGCGGTGGCAGTAAAGATACATGTTTCAGTATAGTTAAGGCAAATAACAATAGTAATTGAAGAAATACTTTGTTAAACTGTTCATGTATAATTAATTACAATGTACAGCTCAGCAGGAGATGATGTCTGACATATTGTTCCAGCATGTAGCAGAGGTTTTACTTTCACATAATGGAAAATAAAAATGTAATTTTAGCAAAGTATAATATCTCTCAGATTATCTGAGCTCTATAAAAGACAAAGGTTAATAATAGATGCCTATAAAAACATGAAACAGACTATTCAGCATTCCCAAACTTTCAGATAATGACGGTTTATAGTAAGTAAGAGAGAACGCCTAGAACATGAGAGGATTTTCCTTAACTGAACTGAACAAATCTACTGGCTTTGGAGATCAGGATCTCTCTCTTTCTAAGGAAATGAGTATTGACATCAGGAGAAGGAATTAATGGGGTAATATAAATTTTCTATTAACTGCATTTATATAGGGAGCTGTGCAAAAGGAATATCCTTTTGCAATACCTACTCCTGGCAGAGGACGGCACACTGAGCTTCACTCAGCTTTGGGATCACATAAGATACTGTATTGTAAGTTTTGTTGCTTCTTTAGTTAGTTAGAAAAGTTAGGAAAATTCTCCTTTGTACAAGAATGTATACAGTCAGTACATCCCAGGATTCAGTGCTTACAGTCTCCTAATTCAGTATTTCAAGTATAATGCCTAAGCAATTTCCAACATGTTCTATAATTTTAAGTCAAATTGATAGGAGGAGCAACAGCAGAGGAGCCACACTAGGATCTTACATAGCCATGAAGATTGTCACATCTTAAAGAAATACTTTAATTTTATGGCCATCTCTCTTTCCTGAATTTTAATTCCGAATCATAGTCATTTCAGGTTATAATTCAGCAGAGGTTATAAAAGTACACTTGCTGGCAATTTTATATAACAATGAATATTTAGTAGGTATATTGAGTTTTAATTAACTGATAGAAAGGTCTGACAAATTTACCAGGCACATAGTTTTTAATTCTGAATAGCAAAGAAAAGTTAAAGGAATTCTAAGCCTTGCCAAAACACTGAAAAATGCACATTCCAAGTGAAGGTCCAATGTGGCCACCTGATGCTTTGATCAAAAGGAATTGGTGCTAGACATTTCAACAGATACAAATATGCATGCAAATCACTCCCTTTGTGACAGGACTGACATCAACCACAAGGTCATGGTATGCATAAGCTTAAAAACACAAGACATTTGTTACCTAAAACTATGCAAAAAGAAAACTACTGCCCAAACATGTAGCACAACGTATAGTTTTATGAATGAGACAAAGAGGTTTCTAAAGAGAGGTAGGCTACAGAAAGGAGGATATTTACTATTTCAGTTTCTATACTGCCCAAAATTTAGTCATATCAGTACAAGTCAGTTGCAAAACTTTTCTTCATATCATTCAAAGTTCAGTCCCCTGAACATTTCTGTTGTTCCTTCTTTCATAGTTGTTAAAGCCTTCAAGTCTTCTGGTAGATTCTTCTGTTTCTGGAGATGTTTTTGTTGGGATGGAAACCTCTTCTAAATTAATATTTTAAATAGCATCGTCTCTTTTTATGATTCTTTAACCAATGTTGAATTGTTTAACTAGCAAATTTTAATATATTTTTCTTAATTGCATTCTTCATTATTCCTGTTGTCTTCCTAGTATATAAATTCATATATATATGAATTCAAATATATAATTCTTGCTCAGTAATATATTCTTAAACTACCTTGCTGTTAGATGGCTTGTAAATATATACAGAACATTTGTTATCCATCTTACTTGAATTTAAAAAGTAAGGGTTTACATAAAATGGCCATATATAATGCTAAATGAATTCAAGAATCCCTTCCAAGAACTCTATGGACAAACAGATTTATAAGGTAAAAACTGGAAAGTACAATACACCTCTTACAGCTGAAAAGTGTATCCCAAACCAGATGATGCAGGAACCACATTCATAACCCAATAATCTCTTTATTGTCATAGTTAAGAGTAGTTTCTTCCCAGTTTACAGGCAAAAGCTAGTTTGCTGAGTTGAAAAATTAAAATGCTCTATTTAGTTCCCCTCTTCCCTATGTTTGATTTTAGATGCTCTTATGGTTCCATCACTGCTATTATATCCAATTATTTGAACTGTTATTTTGGTTTCTACTGTAGTTGTGACTTATTAGTCCTGGATGCAAGCCATGAAGTGATGGAAAATGCAGAGATGGCACCTTTTGATGTTACTTGAGTAGACTTTCTGTGGGCCAGACACAGACTTGGTAGCTGATAGCAGCAATTGTTTTTTTAAGGACAATGCTGTGTTAATATTGCTGACTTAAAGATTTTCCCAATTGTCATTCATAGAAAGTGTCCTTTGTATATCTAAGTTTATGGATATAATACACTTGTCAGTTTGTTGCTTTCAGTGTACACTAACAAAACTAACTTTTTAAAATACTAACTTTTGTTAGTATTCTAACAAAATACTAACTACTTTATTCGATTCCTTTTCAATCTTCCATTCAGAATCCAAGTTTTGGCTATAGATATTTCTTATTTCGTGACTGTCATTTTAAGGCTAAACTGATCTACCTAATGGTCCCCCTCAATAGACAAATCAATATAACCATAAAAATAAATGACTAAATTTGAAGATTACATAGTAAATTATTTGGACATTTGAATAATGAAATAATTTATTAATTGATATATACTGTTTTCAAATGTGAATATCACAAATCAAAACCTTGTGGTTTTACTCATAGCTTTTAATTAATATTCATACATATTCATATTACATGTCCTTGGATGCATAGCAACTGTCATTGAAGCCTAAATGACACAGATCTTCTGAAACATCAGGACACTCAGGAACATGCTATTAAAGATCTTTAATTAAAGATTAAGACCTAGATTTCATGTAGAAAATTTCATTCAGTTTTATGCCTAATAACTATCTCTTTTGAATTAGTATTAGTTATTAGTATTAATATAAGCCTCATCTGAAGAGGTTTCAGTTTTGCTTTCTTCTTTTCACATAATCACAGAATGGTTGAGGTTGGAAGGCACCTCTGGATATCACCTCATGCAACCCTCTGTTCAAGGACAGTCAGACAGAGCAGGTTGCTCAGGGATATGTCCAGTCAGGCTTAGAATATCCCTGTGAATGCAGAGACTCCACAATTTCTTTGGGCAACCTGCTCCAGTGTTTGTCCATGCTCACACTAAAAAGGTGGGTTTTCCATGTCTAGATGGAATTTCATGTGTTTTATTTTGTGCCTATTGCCTCTTGCCCTGTTTCTGGCACTACTGAGAACTCTGATTTCTTCATCTTGGTTTCCTCTCATCAAGTGTTTATACTCATTAATAAGACGTTTCTAAGCCTTCTGTGCTCCAAACTTAAACTCTCAGTTCTCACAGTTTCTCCTCATATAAGAGATACTTCAGTCCTTTAAATATCTTTGTGACCCTTTGCTAGATTCACTCCATTATGTCCATGTCTTTTTTGTTCTGGTGAGACCAGAACTGAACGCAGTAATCCAGATAAATCCTAACATAGATGACATTTTACTGCAGTCTAACAAAAACTCTGCACTGGGAGCAGCATAATTCTTTCCATCATAAAAGAAATTCAGTTGACAGCAGTTCCTGATTCTGATAAGGTTATTGCTTTCTTTGTATATTTGTGTATAATGGTCTTGACTGGAAAACTGATACTCAAAGGGAGAATTACACAAATATTATTAATTTAGTACATATACATTCTTACTCCTTTCTTCATCAGGATCCTCAAGTTCAATTCTCAACTTGCAAGTGTAGGCAAAATATGCTTTTATCTACAGAATAATAGGGTGTAGTCTGGAGAAGCTGAATAACTGATGATCAGTCTTGGCTACAGTGGTGAATATTTATCATTTTCCTGTAATAACTATGTTTAAATAATCTTCTTCTTGCTTTTGATGATTTATATCTAAAAAGAACTCAACTGTATTCACTTCTCTTGTTAAAGATGGACAATGATTGTTTTTGAATATTTTTCTATTGCTTTGTGGAGTTTTATTGTGTTCTGATATTATAGGCACTCTGTTCATACACCTCCAATAAAATTTCTCTTTTCTCTGCAGGAGTTTTCACATGACTAGGATAAATACTTGTGAATCAGAGTTCTTCTCATTGGTTTGTTCAGTTTATGTATCACCAGTCAATAAAGGAATCATTTTAATTATATATATGCTGAAGTTTATACCATACTTTTCCAAAATTCATTCTTGCACTTAGGCATTTTTACTTCTCTCTCTCTATATATATACATATATTAACAGTGTATTTTATGCAGAGCAGAAAACATTCTATATTGCCATCAGGGCTAGATAATTGGACCTTTACTGTCAGGGACCTCAATTATGAACTTTGCAGAATGTTTGGGCTGTTTTTCACAGTGCATGTCTCTGCTATGCCACGTTAAAATCCTCACCTACATACATGTATAGTTCCCTCACAAAATCTGTATTCTAAATTCAGAACTCAACCTCGAGTTTCCTAGTTCACCTGGTATTTCAGTTTCTTTTCTCTCTAGTTAATAAATTCAGCAGAGACAACCTCATTCCAGGAGCAAAACAAGACTTCTGGTCATCAGACATTTTCACCATTTTATCCTTTTAAACTACTGGCAAATAAAGGACATAGTGTAGGGATGTGTTTCTGTACTTCAGTCTCTTCAAGAGTTATCTTTTGAAAAGGTCCCAGAAAAACAAAACAACACTAGCATGGAGTAAGATCTACATTCACTGAAAACATGACTACACATTATAAGGGCATACAGTTTTATTATCTTTATTTCTTTATTTGAAATCAAACACATAAATTTCAGCAAAGATCCTTGAATTTCTCATGGGAAATAGTTGCTCTTATGGAATCTGCATGATTATGGAGCTTATTAACTCTTTACCACAGTGTTATTAATGGTGTTATTAATGGAAGTTCTGCTTCATTTTTCCTTCCTTCCTTCCTTCCTTCCTTCCTTCCTTCCTTCCTTCCTTCCTTCCTTCCTTCCTTCCTTCCTTCCTTCCTTCCTTGTGCTAAAAAAGATATGCATCTCCTAATTTTAAGCACTCTGGCCCTTATTCAAAGAAGTCCTTAAAAATGTACTTTGTTTTAAGTAGATACTTTCAGTCTTTCTCAAATAGGATGCTTTCTTGAGTGATTAAACATATGCCAAAATAAAGTCAGCCATTTGTAAACTAGAAGAGTGCATTTGGTTTAACTTTTCAGTAGAGTGCATGGAATGAATAGAACATTTTACTTTTTTTTGGCATGCAAAGACCACCTGAAGTTCCATAGCTAAGCACCTGAGGACAGAGCTTCTTTGTTTTTTTCCATCAGACACTTTTCCCAAGGTATTTTTTCTGCCCATTCCTTGTCTCCTACATTTCCCAGCATAGCTACAGTCAAAACTTCCTGTAGTTTATGACTGACTTGTTTCCCCAGATATGCGTTCTCTCATGTCACTGTGAATCCAAAGCCATGTTAGGCACGGTTTATAGCTGCATATCTGAAGCTGCAAGTATGAAGTGAGGAGAGGATGATGAAAGAGTTAGATTTTGATAAAGAGGAATGATGATTGTGATTCTCAGTCTTCACTGACTAGTTTTTCCAGGTTCCACCAGGGAGCACTGAGTGCCTGCAAGGGCTGATCAGATCATATTAGGCTGACACTGCATATCTCTACAGTTCTTTGCTAGCTAGACATCTTAATATTTAAAACTCCTTAATGTTTTCAGAATAGGAATAGAAAAGTATGAGGAATTCTATCAGCATATATATTTTTCCTCTTTCTTTGCAGTCATGGAAATTTTGTTTCTAGAAACTGCTATGAAAGCAATGTTTCATTTGTTGTCTTTCTTTAAACTGTAGATTGGCTGCGTAAAATGCTTTCACATCTGGCCTATTATTGACTTGCTGCAGCCTACATACAAAATAAATCTACATGCATCCATGAAACTCCAGTCAGTGATTCAGTCAGGTAACTGATTCAATCAGTTAAGACTGATGTCTTACTTCCATCAAAGTTAGAGAGAGAGAGATAATACTGTTCTATTAATCTCAATGGACATGACTAGAAAATACTTTTTTAGTTGAGTGAATGAAATAAAAATTAAAACGATCTCCCATTATACCTTTAAATATAAAATTGTCTTTTACCACTTTTTTTGATTAAAGGTAGCCTAGCCTGAGAACCAATACTGCTCCTCAAGTGTTCATCTAAAGAAGTTGCTGTGTGCTAGATTCCAGTAAACACGTAATCAGAATGAATATAATTTTATATTTCTAAATAACAGCATATATCAAACTTCAAGTGTTCTAAGTATGCAAGGATTAAGAAGTTTAATAACATGTTAGGATTTTCCACTCCAATTTTTATCCCCTTAACTAGATATGATGAATATCTTTTAATAGCCATACAGATAAGTCATCTTTAGGAAAAAAATCTTCAGAAAAAAAAAAAAAAAAAAAAACAGGATATAAAAATAAAAGAGAAAAAAAAAGAATTCTGATGACAATCTCTTGCAAAAGCAAAATAGAGAAAAATCATACCAATGAAATTGAGCCATAATTCCTTTAATTAATTGCATTAATTCTCTTCAGAACATCTTAATTCTGTTGCAATTCATTTATTTTGTAAAGAATTTCATTAATTTGCAAATCATTCTGTTGTAGAAAGACTTAGTCCATAGTTAGCCATAACTGTCATCATTAAGAAAATGCTTAGCAAAAATTAAAATTTATTTGTGATACTGTCTTTTGGAGTATCTTTGGAGGAAGCAAGGAAGGAAGGAAGGAAGGAAGAAAGGAAGGAAGGAAGGAAAGCAGTAGAGAAGATTACCATTTACAAAAATGCAGGATTCTGTCTTGTCATCTCCCTGTAACGGTGTCAAAGACATGGGATTTTATCCCTTTTAGTGAAATAGATTCCAATCTCATCAATTTAAAGTGGTATATTTTAATGTAAAAAATAATGTAGGAAAAATGTATATCCCCACACACCTCATCTAATCCCTTTTTTGGATAACATGAAACTTAGAAAGGTTAGTAGAAATTATTTTATATTGCATACAACTGTATTCTGTCATACCTGTGTAACCTACCACACATTACACCAACTTTTGAGGAAACAATTTTATACACATGGGTAGGGGCCAAGAAGCATAAATG
Source organism: Aythya marila (assembly GCF_965140915.1). Classification (NCBI taxonomy): domain Eukaryota; kingdom Metazoa; phylum Chordata; class Aves; order Anseriformes; family Anatidae; genus Aythya; species Aythya marila. Next base: position 102,479,832 of record NC_139042.1, read on the forward strand.
TTGGTGCTTTTCTTGGATTCCTATCCCAGAGGAGACCAACAAAACCTGAGAGAAAAGGGTAGCAAGTTCTGAGGAAAGATGACCATTGATTTGACCTTCAAAACCTGGCATAGTTGCCTCTTTGTACAAAAGTCCTGCTTAACCTCCCAATCTTTTTATATTGATTCAGGAAAATAACTAGCACTATTAAAGCCAGTGTTTTTAATAAAGTAACAACAAAATAAACTAAACAGAAAAAATATATAATCAAATGAAATTATTATATATATATATTTGATTTTTTTTTTTGATTAATCCAGTCTTGCTGATGATATTTATGGAAACACACTCCTGCTCTTTAAGAAGAGAAACATGCATGCCCCAGATCTGAACGTTAAGCTCCCTTATGTGTTGTGTGGGGAGCGGTTAGGGAAAAGGAATGAGGTGGAAGAAGTGGCTACTAAAAGAGATGCTCAGTCCTGCTAAAGATGTTTTTTACATTATTTACATGTGTTTGACAAGCAAGGTGTGGGAATACTGAGAATAGGCAATGAATGAGATGGGTCTCCTCCCTCTACTCTCCTATTCCTCTGCTTCCATAACACAATTTTACGAAGTAACTGGAAAAAACATGATACAACCTCTTCAGCCATCAGCTTCATGGCTGTTTGGGGATCACTGAGATGTGGCTTCTGCCACAAGTCTCCGTTAGGATACCTAGCATCCAGATTCATGATACATGCCAAATTCTATATTTGAGGATTGGATCTTATTTTTCTGAACAGTCTAAGGCTGTATTTCTGTAGAGTTAATGATTTTTGGAACAGCAAAAAGATTAGTCAAGTTGCCAATAGTCACTATTGGACTGAATTAAAAGATAATTGAAAATATATTGGTGAAAGAAATCAACAACTGATTTTCTGGGAAATGGTAATGAACATGCACGTCAGAAGAAAAAAAAAAAAAGAAAAAGAAAAAGAACTGGGAATTCTGTCAGTCTGTTATCATGGAGAAAAGTAAAAATGTGAAAGTGGTCAAGACATCATAAAGACTATCTGGAACCATTATAGTCTACATTGGCCTATGTTTTCTTGTCAACTGCTTTTTTCCTTCCAAAATGAATGAGGTCTCCTCCCAGTTCTTAGTCTGTGGGTTTGGACCGATCCCTTTCAAAGGAAATGCTCAGCTTGTGTTGCTGCTGTGAAATCCTAACAGAAGGAGGGGACTGATTTCTCCGTTCTGTTTTTTTTTTTTTTTTTTTTTTTTTTTTTTTTTTTTTTTTACTGAGCCAGAAGCCACCCTGACATCAAGTCATCAAGATCAAGGGTAAATTCAAGTAGTCTCAAAAAAGAGCTGATTTATACTCACACCCTATTTATCTGTCACATCCCCAGGAATATACAAGCAGAGGGAAAACAGCCCATGTAACTTCCATGAAACTTCCATGTAAAATTCCATGTAACTTAAGTCTCCAAAACAGCTTGCTTAATAATTCAAAGAGGCAAAATGTCAAAAGCCTGGCTCTTTGACCATTAACACTGTTCATTATTTCATTAAAACAAATGCCATTATTTCGCAAGAAGTTACTACTATTTCTACTAAGAAGTGTACAGTAGTTTTATCCATAACATGGTGAAAAGGACTTCTAGCACATCTGGAGACTTGGAAATTTTTAAGCCACAGTTACGGAAGTGGAGAAGGGTTTCCAGTAGCAGTTTGGCTGCCTCTCCAGAGAGCCCCAGATGAATCATTCATGTTACCCACTTCTGAAAATATCAGTATTTATTAACTGGGAAGTGATTTTCTGAAGAATAATTGGTTATATACCATTCAAAACTCTGAGACCAATACATTCAATCAAAAATTCCATAGTTCTGTTTCAAACTGAAATATTTCAATTCAAACATACCACTGTTGTTCCCCACTGCTCATCCAGAGTAATGCTTTGTTGCAATTCCACTGTTACACTACAGTGACATTTACAAACTGAAGCATTGATTTACATTCTTTTAATGATATTGAAAATAATATCAAATCAATACATTCATTTTAGCAGGCTTCAGTAATTCCACGAGATGAATTTATTTAAATAGTGTCTCACATCACCATATGTGATAGTTCATTTGCTCTTAATTTCCTGCATTCTCTTATGAAGAAACACTGAGAGACCTGTGCATGTTCAGCCTGGAGAAGAGAAGGCTCCAAGGAGACCTCTTTGTGGTCTTTTAATACTTAAAGGCTTAAAGGGATCTTATAAAAAGGATGGACAAGAACTTTTTACTCTGGTAGATAATGATAGGACAAGGGGGAGTGGTCTTAAACTAAAAGAGGATAAATTTAGATTAGGCATTAGGAGGAAATTCTTCATTCTGGCACAGGTTGCCTGGAGAATTTGTGCCCCATCCCTGTAGGTGTTTAAGGACAGGTTGGACGGGGCTTTGTGATATAATTGCCTAAAGTGACTTTTAAATTAAACTGATACTCATATTTTAAAGGAAGGGTATAGCATTGAAGAAACTTCTAGGGTGGAGTGTAGTTGCACTACCTAAGCATTCTGTAGGCCTCCAATCTTATTTGTTAGAACACTGGGAGAACCTGGTGTGCTGACTCTAAGGAACAGTATGGAGTGTAGAGTGGAATGTAGACACTGTGGCTAGGCTCTGTGACAAGATTGTTCTTGTGCACACCAAGGCTGATAAGCTGCACATTTTCTACCTTGAGCCAATGACCTGTCATGTTTTTGACAAAATGCTGTACCCTAGTGAACTTTGCTCATTTATAATATCATTATAATATCAAAACACATCTCCATACCAAAAGCTACCTGCCTCTGAGGTGCAACCACCCCTCACTGAGCATGCATTCTAAATTACTTGGAGCCTATACCTTTATATGAAAGTGAGAAAATTTTGCACCAATAGTAACCAACACATGCATGACTAGAGTCATTCAAGCTCTACCTAAAAGATAGAAAATAGTATAAATTGGCCTAAGAGAGAGGGGTTGTGAGGGTAGGTACCATTCTGATTTCTGGGATCAGTTGATGGGCTGAGCCTCTCTCCCCTTCCCCAGTTGGGATAGATTGGATAAGATTTGAACACTTGGTAATACTGTGTGTCTCCACGGAAACTTAGAAATCTCTGTAGAGTCCTTGTGCCTGTTAAGGTATAATAGCCAGCCAGTGTTACTCATACTGTTGGCATTTGAGTGTGCTTTGCAGACAGTGAATTTATCGCCAGCAATCCAAAGAACCTGTGTACTTGTTCCTTTAATAAATTGCACTAGAATGCCTTGAACCCAGATTTGATAGTTCTAATTGAAAACGACCAAACTCTTTAAGTGTGGCTGTGGCAGTTCATGAAACATGAGGGTGTACTATTGTCGTGGTTCCGCTCGAGTGGGCAGCCGAGCTCCACCACAGCCGCTCTCTCACTCCCCCTCCTCAAAGAGGAATGGGGAGAAAATATGTGAAAAGGGCTCAAGGATTGAGATAAGGACGAGAAAATCACGCAATAATTATTGTAACGGGCAAAACAGACTCAGCATAAGGAGATAGTAAGATTTATTGCCTACAACTAACAAGCGAGAGAAGTGAGAAAACAAAGGAAAAAAAAAACAAAAGCACCTTCCCCCCCCCATCCACCCTCTTCCACCTCCTCCCCCCGAGCGGCGCAGGGGAACGGGGAATGGGGGTTATGGTCAGTCTACAGCACTTCTTCTCTGCCGCTCCTTCTCGGTCACTCTCATCCCCTGTGCTGTGGGGTCCCACCCACGGGATGCAGTCCTTGATGAACTGATCCGGCGTGGGCTTCCCACAGGCAGCAGCTCTTTCAGAACTGCTCCAGATATGGGTCCGTACCACGGGGTCCATCCCTCAGGAGAAAACTGCTCCAACCTGGCTCCCCTACGGGCAGCAGCTCCTGCCAGGTCACCTGCTCCTGCGTGGGCTCCTCTCCACGGGCTACAGGTCCGGCCCGGAATCTGCTCCGGCAGGGGTCTTCCACAGGCGGCAGCCTCCGTCGGTGCAGGGCCACCTGTTCCACCGTGGTCTCCTCCACGGGCTGCAGCGTGGAACCCTGCTCCACCGTGGTACTCCATGGGCTGCAGGGGGACATCCTGCTTCACCATGGTCCTCACCACAGGCCGCAGGGGACTTCTGCTCCGGCGCCTGGAGCACCTCTCCCCCTCCTTCTACACTGACCTTGGTGCAAGGCTGTTCTCTCACTCCCTTGACTCTCCCGGCTGCTGTGTGGCGCAGCGTTTTTTCCCTGTCTTAAATATGCTCTCACAGAGGCATAAAACAACATCGCTTATTGGCTCGGATCTGGAAAACAATGGGGCCCTTCCCAAACATGGGGCAGCTTCTAGATCTTTCTCACAGAAACCACCCCTATAGCCCCCTGCTACCAAAACCTTGCCACGTAAACCCACTACAACTATGTTATTTGTGAATCCATAATCATGGTAGTTCAGTACCCTGAATGCGACTGGACTTATAACAGCTAATTGGCTATACCCCTTAACGCAACAGGCCTTGGCCAACCTGATCTAGTGGGAGGCATACCTGCCTATGGCAGGGGGGTTGGAGTTAGATGTCTTTAAGGTCCCTTCCAACCCAGCCACTCTGTGATTCTGTGATTATGTTAGTTACTTTCTGTTAGGCAACTATGAGTTTTCTCCTGTATAAAAAATGTCTTCCTCTGATACCTCTCTTCAGCCTGGATAAATTACTAACCTCCCAGTAAGTTATGTGTGCACTAGGACTTGTCCTTACCATTTAGTAGCATTAATAAGATTATTATTGTTCTCTATTACCTTTTTTAGACATCAAAAGTAAACATTTTTAGCCTACATTTTCTTAATCCCTATTTCCCATTCTTTGTTGTCCTTTTGAAGTCATACACTTAACTTCACAATGCAGGCAACTGAAATTAATGAGCACTCTTTTTCTGCTCACTTTCCAAACTGAGAACAAATTTTTTATGAGTCTCTTTCTAGTCTCTCAAGCAAAAATGGTCTCTGGAGAAGGGCCAAGGTTTCTACAAGGACAGAAGCCAGAAGAAGACTCAGGAATAGCCTTTAATAAGATAACTAAAACCCACCCTTAACATTCTGAAGTGTTCTGATTGTTGTATTGCTACCTGCACATTACAAAAGTTTATCCCCAAATGGATAAGAAGAAAATTATATTTGAAGCCAGGGAGCACAATATTTCATTTCATTTCTCAGCAGGAGGGGAGTTTGGAACTGGCATACAGATTAAGAATGAGCAAAGCACAAAACACGCTTTTCTTTTTTTTTTTTTTTTTTTTTTCTTTTTTTCTTTTTTTTTAAATGAAAACAGACATGGAAAGCCAAAAAATAACAGAAGAATAATAATGTTTTCATTGAAGCCAATATAATCAAAATGACATTACGCACTGCAAGATGCATTGCAGTCAAGGATATATTTTAGAGACATACTTTTTAAATAAAAATAATAATAATAATAAATAAATAAATAAATAAATAAATAAAACTACAGCAGAGTGAGCATTTTTTGTATCAGGAAGATTCTTTTAAAAGCCCAAACATTAGGTGTTAGTTGGTACTGATGAGTACTGCACATGAGCTAATGCATTTGAGGATATTTTGTTGAGTACTGCCATATATATTTGGTTTTGGAGAAAGATTCCTGCATTGCACCCCAAAGCAAGATGACAGCTTGCCTGGACACAGAGAGAAGATAAGGAATGATGCATATGAAGGTATATAAGCTAATATAAGCTAATGTCAGAGGTAGTATTGCCACCCAAGAGGACTTGAAATGCTAGTAATAATGAAAAAGTTCACCAGATGATAAGCAAAAGGTAATGTTTCTAAAGGTATTTTTTCCCCTTTTTTCCTTTCATTTTCATATTCATAGATTAGCCACTGCATTCACATAAAAAAAATAATAATAATTTTAAAAATAAATGATGTGCTCAGTGTAATTAACTTATATGTCTGTGGTGTGCTATACACAATAGCAAAAAAATGTGTCTTTGATTCTAGTTACAGACACAGGATATGGTCTGTCTAGACTATCAAGTAACTTACCTCTAAAGTGAGTTTTACACGTGAGATTACATCTCTGAAATGGAAACTGCTTCAAGAATACTGGCCAGAGAAAGGAAAAACTAGATGCCTTTTACACTGTCCTATTTATTTTACCCACTCACTCTTCTAACCAGTCCAGAGGACTAGGATGTGTGCAGTCTGGTGGATATGCCAGTGTTTCCTGTAAGACATTTAATCAATAGATACCACCTTCTTTCCTCTAATACCTTGGAAAATTGCATATTTTTCATTAGAATATTATAATTCTTGTTCATAACAAAATTTAATGAGATCAGTACAGACTACAGAACCAAAAAATAATTATACAATTCAAAGCTTTACATTCAATCCCATGAGTTATTAATTTACAGATCTGAGTTTGCATGAAATTTCAAATGACAATTTTTTTAACCATTCTTTTATCTCTACATAATTTTGGTAATCAAGAATACAAGAATACACTCAGATATGCTGGATCTTAGGCTGGGAGATGTAAGAAATCTTACAAAAATTTTAAGTTCAAGGGCTCATTTTTGTGTTCTCCATTTTTACTGCCTTCCCACCTGATCTTTTTAAAAGTCTGCTTCTATCTTATTGGATGCAACTTCTACGTGCAGCTAACATCTCCCTCTTTTGTAGGCTCATACTTAATTTTGTAGAGAAACCAGAAGACCATCTATAAATAAAGACAGATTTTTTAATGACACAGCTAGCAAGGCAGTTCCCAATAGGTGTATCATCTACAAAACTTTCAATTTCTTTTAGCTAACTAGCAGCTCACCCAAATTCTTCTCAGGCTCACAGACTGGTTGGTCTCTGACCTTATCCCCAACCCAAATTTTTTGTGAGTGTAGCCTCTAAATGCTGCCAGCCCACACAGATGCTATGATGCCAGTGGGGCTGCTGACTTGCATGGACACACAGACACCTCACAGACAGTGGAGGTGATGCCTAAACGAAACAAAATACACCAAAAGAATAAGATAGAAAATAAAGAGACAGAAATCCTCTCAAAATGTTAATTTCCTTGAACATCCTGGTCTTTAATCTTCTATTTAAATCTTCATTTAATCTTCTATAATGAATCATGGAATCATTAAGGTTGGAAAAGACCTCCAACATCATCTGGTCCAATCATCCCTCTATCATCAATATCACCCACTCAGTATCACCCATTTCCCTAATCACCACGTCCAACCTTTCCTTAAACTCCTCCAGGGACGGTAATGCCACCACCTCCCTGTGCAACCTGTTCCAATACCCAATCACTCTTTCTGGAAAGAAATATCTCCTAATTACCAACCTAAAACTCCCCTGCCATAACTTGAGGCCATTCCCTCTTGTCCTAACACTAGTTATCTGTGAGAAGAGGCCGACACCCAGTTCCCCACAGTTCCCTTCAGGTAGCTGTAGAGAGCAATAAGGTCTCCCCTGAGCCTCCTCTTCTCCAGACCAAAAAACTCCAGTTCTTTCAGCTGCTCTTCATAGGACTTGTTTTCCATACACCTCACCAGCTTCATAGTCCTTCTCTGGATGCACTCTAGGGCCTCAATGTCTTTTAGTGAGGGGCCCAAAAGTGAATACAGTACTCCAGGTGTGGCCTCACCAGAGCTGAATGCAGGGGATGATCACTTCCCTGGTCTTGTTGACCACACTATTGCTGATACAAGCCAGGATGCCATTGGCTTTCTTGGCCACCTGGGCACACTGTTGGCTCATGTTCGGGCAAGGGTTGACCAACACCACCAGATCCTTTTCCTCTGTACATCTTTCCAATCACTCTGCCACAAGCCTGTAGAGTTGCATGGGGTTATTGTGGCCAAAGTGCAGGACCTGGCACTTAGCCTTGTTGAACATCATCCCATTGGCCACTGCAGACTGATCCAATCTGTCCAGGTCCCTCTGCAGAGCCTTTCTACCCTCCAGCAGATTGACACTTCCTCCCAGTTTGTTATTATCTGAAAATGTACTGAGGGTGCACTCAATTCCCTCATGCCAATCATCAACAAAGATATCAAAGAAGATGGGCCCCAACACTAATCCTTGGGGAAAACCACTGGTGACCGGTCTCCAGCTGGATTTAACTCCATTCACCACCACTGTCTGGACCTGGCTATCCAGACAGTTTTTAACTCAGCAAAGAGTGTACCTGTCCCAATCATGGGCCTCCAGCTTCTCCAGGAGAGTATTGTGGGATAATATGAGGGAAAGAATAGCAGAGGGTTCTCAGGACATGCACAGGTATATGTAAAACAGTGAGTATAAATTGGGCTTTCATTGATCCTCTAGACTAACAATCAACCTTTTTGGAGTGGTCTGTATTGCCTACAAGAATTTTTAGCAAGTTTCTATCTATAGAGCTAACTGATTTTGGTCCAATAATAAACATACCTTAAATGGAAATATTAGTTAGAGTCAAGCCTTTCATAGGTACCAAAAAAACAAAAACAAAACTGAAAAATCTGTCATTGGATCTGTATTTTAAATACCTCTAGATGTAAGGACACTCAGTTCAGCCAAGCAGGGATATAAGGAAGGGGATCTGCAGCTGCCTATATCTCTCAGCTGTGGCCTTTGAGGTGTCAAAACAGCAAGAGTGCCTTTATTTGCAGAAGACAAGTTGGACATCTGTCTGTCAACCATATGTTTTGCTGGCAGAGACAGGGGGAAAAAAAAAGGGGTAAATTTAAGGTAGGAATGCGTAAGATGGATTGTTTGGGATAAAAGGAAACAGCTTTGAGGGCTAGCGAGCAGCAGGCAGGCAGAGAACATGTGAGTGCCTGTGTGTGTCCTGGCAGCAGGGAGAGGAACAGCAAGGCACTTAACAGAGAAAGCCAAGTCCAGGGTCTGCCAAAGATACTGGGAGACTTGTCCAGCCAGCAGAGCTGTCAGTCTAAGTGTTCATTTAATGTGACAATGCAAAAAATTGGAACAAGTCAGTTTCAGACTCAAAGGCTTTGAATTTTTTATATTTTAAGTAATTGCTGACCTTCAATATTTTCTGAAGGGGCTAGTGACATCTTAGGTCCTGCCTTTTGGATATCTACATGGAGCCAAAAAGATTTTTCAGCAAACTCTGTACCTCTAAATATCAAAGTGCTATATGTTTAATACAACGTGCATCCAGTGAAGATAGTACTTTCACTTGGTACAAGATTTCCAAATCCAGATTTGGAGGGAAAAAATGGAGGACACAAAGACATTTCCCACTGCTAAAAATAAAATCTTTAGTATGTGTAGACCAATTAAGAAATAGTTTTGACACAGCTGTCTATCTTTGGGCTTATAGTTCTTTAAATATTAATAATTTCAAAAATGTCATTTTGCTTTTCATTCATTTCACCAGATTGTTTTTCCACTTGTGACAATTCAGTTGCTTACGAAGTATGCTTTGCTAAATTTTGTAATTAAAAAAAGAAAAAAAGCATAAGAAGTTGAAATAAAGGGAAAAATATTAAAGAAATACTATCATTTTCATAATGGGAAGAGAGAAAAATTTCCTTTATCTTCCGCTGATTTACAAAGATACTTCAGCACAATACCTTGTTTGGATATCATCATTGGCAAGAGGCTGGATGTCTACTTTAGGTCCCAATTATGTCTATTTTAGAGCCCAGTGAACTTCTGGTTGATGATTTGGATCAAACACAACTAAAACACCTAGGGCAAAAATCCATATTTTTTAGTTTTGATGGGTGAAAAAGTTGCAGCTTTATATGTTATTCGAGTCATACAGACACCAGTCTGTGTTCTTTAAAATTGTACTGTCTTGCTGGGAGCATGTGATTATTTCACTACTTGGTCCCAACCCCAACCTTGGTTGTTGAACCAAGTTCAACAACTTGGTCCTAATTGCACCCTTGGATCAGTGACCAAATCTTCACTCCTACTTAAGAGTCAAAATGTTTATTTTTCAATATAGTTTTACAACTAGTTACTCTGTAGACTTGATGGATTAGGCCTTTGCCAGGTAATTGATAAAACACTGCTGAAAATAGCAGTTTACACTTTGGAGAGGAATGTGATATTTCTCAACGTTTCTCAAACAACTTTTAAGAGTCCCATTAACAAAATTAGATTTTCAATTAGATCTGAGAGTGTAACCGGAAATAATTGCTGCTCTGATTTTATATTTATCTGCGGATTTGGGGGATACATATGTGCATTTTTGCAGAACAAAAACCTCTTGAGGCACAGCAGGTCAGCACTGGGGTTCCTCTTGTTATTTTACCATATAAGCTTCAACTGGTGTTCTGACCCTGTCTTCTGGGGTTCTACACAGTCTTGATCACACAGTCATGCACATCACAGAGATGTTGCTAGATGTCTTCTTTTCACCTCCTACCCTGTTTAAGCCTGTGATTATGATTTAAAGAAAATATTGAAAAACTCAGCAGTAGAGTTCTCACAAAACTAAACTGAGCACAAATCAGACAGATAAGGCTGTGTATGGTACCAGTCACTATAGCTGAACAGAAAGCACGGCTACCTGATTTTTGCTAGTCAAGATCTAGCATAACAGGAAAAGAGGTGGACTAAACAGATGCTTCCTCTCCATGTTGTGCCAACGTATGTGAAGCAAAAAGTGAAATTTGAAACAAAGTAGGAGCAGAGTGCAATGACACATTTACAAGTACTGAAGACTTTGGCCACCTGTATAAATGGCTGGAACCACCTCATTCTCCATTATATTTGCTTTCTCTACCCACACCATCTGCATCTACATCAAGTGACTAACGGTGACAGTCATTAAAAGGTTTCTCTGTGCACATAAGCTTGCCATTGTATTTTAATTGTCCTACTTCCAAGTAAAGGAGAGCACAGAATATTTGGTGGTATTAAGTTACCCATTCTGTAAACAGTCTTTAAAGTGAATTCTGTGCCTTTTAATATGTACTGTTAATCTAGAAATTCAAACCTCCTAGATTTGTAGATAGGCAGCAAGTGTTTTTTGCTTGTTTGTTAGTTGTTTTGCATTGTTTTGTGTTTGGTTTGTTGGTTGGTTTTGGTTTCGTTTTGATCTTAGTACAGGGAAAACAATTCACATGTTCCCAGCTGTGGACTGTGAGATAAGACACATTTTCAAATTTCATTCAGAGAAACCATTATTCAACAAGAAGCCACAGAAAACTTGTTGCCTCTTCAGGGGCACAGTTAAAATACCCAACTTCAGTTCCACTCTTCTTCAAAAAAAGAAGTGTGTAGAAACTGCTTTTCATATTCCTGCTGTGCCCTCTCCCTGGAGCTCACTCTGTGAAGCAAGGAATATACAATACCTCTCCATCTAACAAAAAGACCAGCTTCTGGACTCTGTTTTACTTTTACCTTCACATTGCACAGAAACATAGAAAGAATAAATGTTGATCTACAGATAAATAGAGGTTTCTGTCTGGGAAAAAGTGTTCACATTTCCATCATGACCCTCCTCAGGCCTCACACTTGCAATCTGGCACATCAGAAACAATCTTTGTGTTTCAACCAAGCCAAGTTATTTCTTGAAATATTACCCAGAACTTCAAAGAATTAAAGTCTTCTGCTACCAATTTTCAGTCATCCAAGTAGGGAAGGACTGCAAATTTTTAAAAATTTATGAATAAACCTTGTGAAAAGAAGTGTCTATCTAAACACAGATCTTCTATCCCTTACTTCTATTTCTGTTATCCTTTAGGACTGCCCTTTATATTCTTTAAGACTGCATTTGCTACAAACAAGAGGCAGACTTCAGTTATATCAGTAAGGTAAAAATAAAATCATACTCAGAATTTTGTGTCTGAAAGATAAACACTTTAGAATGTAGCAAAAATGGGGAAAATCTGTCACCCCAAAGCAACTTGTGAAGGACAAAATTACTATTTGAAGGTTGTAGGAAGAAGAAAGACCAAAGAAGTTGTAAACTTCAATTAAACCAATAGGACATACTCAAAAACAGATGGTCCTGACTCATGGATTCATGTTGTGTGCCCACTTCCTGTCTCCATATAAACAAGACAAGACTAACTACATGGAAATAAATTATATAATCTTCTGAATATAGTAGAACATCAATTTTCTTTCATTTTCTTTAAAAATACCACTTAAGATGTGGAAATAAAACAGTTGATCTACAATGGCTGGCAGTTCTATTTCCTGCAACTTTTGTTGTACCAACTAGAGAAGCCTACCAGTACATAATTAAACACATGAGTCCAAAGCATGACAGAATTGGCAGTAAATATGGATTTTTCTACAGATACTATCTTTCTACTTAGATATTATGACTTGTGATAAAACTCAAATAGAACATATGTCTGCAAGCAGTTTTCTGATGCATTTGAAATTTCCCATGAAATTTTGTTTAGTGCTTTCTGAAAATATTATTATAAAGCCACCAGACGCTATGTGATTTTGCTGTCTACTTACTATCATGCCTATTAGTTACAAAGTGCTAAGTGACTACTTTTCTTTTCTTTGGTCTTCCATATGTTAAATTTATACTTAAATATATGTATGTATGCATGTATATATATGTATGTATGTGTGTAAATGTACATATGTGTGCTTGTTTGTGTGTGTATAAAAGTTCATTTTCTTTAAGAAGCTTTGCTTGAAGTTTAACAATGTCAGTTGCATAGCTTTCAATATCATGTCATCTGTGTGGTTCATAAACCTTCAAAATATTTGTTCTCATGTAACCATTTGAAGTTGTTCTGTCAACTTCTATGTTGAAAATGACTGAGAAGATTTTTCAGAACACCATTACAAAGCTGTTACTAGACTTCTCCCTGTCTCTTGAATGAGAAGAAATGTGAGTCAGGCAACCCAGTAAGCCTAGGAAGACTGTGTCAAAGATTGTGATGTGCTGGGATGTACTATCAACTACTCCAGTGTTTTGGTCCCCAAGTCATGCAAATGCTGACTAAAAGCATCCACACACTCCATCCACACACTCCAACAACAGAGCAATGGGAGAGGTAGATGCATAGGCACATGCAGAGCACAAGACTGAGTGGAGTGAATACCAAAGCTTTTACCAGAATATTCCTGAATTAATATAACTGTCCTCACTTTCCTAAATCTATATGCTATCAATGTCTGTATCTAATGTTGCTCATACTGTTCCTTTCTAGGAACATAACTGTATAAGCAGCCCCATCAATTTGCACCATGCCCATCTTTCAATCAATGATTTCTCAAGTGGAATTATGGCAGGAGAGAGCAGTTCTGCATATCACCATGCCCCAGCAGATTACCTAATAAGACCATGGACAACTTGACTCACACTAAAACAAACCATAAGCACATGCAAACACACTTAATATACAATATGCTGCTTAAATATTGCTTCATTTGCTACTGCATATTCTAGCATGATTTAACCTCATTCAGATGACAGACTTCTCTGCTAACGTGCATTTGGGAGCAAGCCAAATTCAACATGATTCATGTCATGAAGAATCTCATTGACTTCACTTCACTTTTGTGTTTCTCTGTTCTTTCAGCTGTGGGTCCTATGAGACAAAGGATCTTTTTTATATTGTTTATAACTAGGAGACTTATCAAGAAAAGGAGGGAGTCAGTGAGTTGCTAAGGCAGCCATCAGAAATTTCCCCATCCAGTAAGCCTGAAGACCATTTTCAGTTTCTTTTTATGAAAAAAACTTGTCAAGTATCAGCTGCCAAGAATACTGGAAAAAGATGTGTGACTTTTCCTTAACTGGAAAAAAAATTAAAAAAAAAGGAGTTGCTAGAAATATATACAATATACCTTTCTACATCTCAGCAGGGCATGGTGCCATGAGCAGATGAGCAGAACTAAGAGGCCAGTCACTGTGATATGCTATGGACTTGTCTCTGTAAAACAGACAGCAGCATTTAACAGAAGCTGTCTGAGATGATTGTTTTCAGAACACTGTGACAAAGCTAGCAACTAGGCCTTTCCCTGACTCCCAACTGAGAATAAATCCATTGCTCTTATTTAGAATAAAGCTTCACATAATGCATATAATATTATATTAACAGTGACTTAAAAAACATGCTCCCATTATTCTACAGTTCCCCCACAGGGCTGGACTAAACGTAGGAGTTGTTGATTATTCAGGTTCAATTTTGATCTCTGCTCCTGCATTCATTCCTCTTTGGATAGATTTCTAAGCCCACCCTAAAAAGATCTTTGGAAAATTGACTTGCAGCTTCCACAGTTTCACCTATCTGTAGGGACTTCCAGTATTCTTGACTCTTCTTAAGCTGCTCCTCTAACATTATTTTTCAGCTTCTTGCAGTGCTTTCTTTCCCTGTTCTCATTTTCACTGGTAAATTTTAGCCTAGCATGGACAAACAGATGAAGATCTATTGGACTTCTGTGGCCATTTCCCAGCTAAAGTTTGTTTCTCCCTTGTATATAGGCGAAAATCTATCTTTGTACTAAACCAAGCCTTTCTGGGAAGGTGTTAGACCCAGAGGTTGGGTGCTTTCCGCTTTCCCCAAGAATCCTACTGCTTGCGTAATTTATTAACAAGAAACCTGGAAATCTAGGCCTTCACAGGACGCAGAGCAGAAGGGTTTAGGACATAGTGTCACAGACTTTTGGGATGTCTCTAAATAACCTTGCAAGCAAGAGCATAATTCTGTGTATTTGAAATGTCTCTTTACTGAAGAATGGGCAAATAAGGGAAAATGCCAAAGACAAACTCCTCCTTCTACACGTTCATTTCTTCACTTTCAGCTGAAAACAGCAGCTGTGCTCAGGAATGTAAAGTAGTGTGGGATACAGGTTAGAGAACAACTGTGGTTAGCCAAAGAAGCTGGATTCCCAGTTTGTGGGAAAATGAGAGTCCTTGAAATTGATTTCAGCCCAAATAGGACAAAAATCCAAAGGAAAAAAAAGAAATAAATACAACAAACCCAGAAATCCCCAAGAGTTGGAAGCTCTTTGGATCTTTTAACATCTCAGTAAAACAAACAAAAAATGTAAGGTTCATATAATAGCTACAAGGGTCACACCAGGTTGCTGGTCCCAAGGCAGACTTGTTAACAGGCCACCCATGGCAAGGGTCACAGATCTCCCCATCCCCCCAGCTGCAGGGAGGACCTGCCAAACCCCACCATGAGGTAACATTTCCTTGCTTCTTCTGTAAATTTCTAACCAGCGAAAACAACAGTTTTTGCAACAGCATGACTCGATCTCGGAGAGCATAGTCGATCTTAAGGAAAGGAGTAATCAGTGCTTACCATTGCCACAACCACTAGTCCAGACTACCTGTAGAAGTGACTTTGTCCTGCATTAACACTTAATTAAATTGTGAAACATTGCATAATTAATATTGCTCTCTACTCAGGCTTAATATCAGCCTTTTTGTATCATTTTGAAGCTTTTAGAATGTGCTTTATCTAAGTAGTTAACAAATGAGATTTTTAATGTTAATCTTGGTGATTCAGACAAAATCCGGTTATTTTATGCAGTAAGATCCCATTGAATCTCCATTATGAAGGCTAATGGAAAACCCCATTGGATTATAGTTTGACGTCAAATCTGGCACAGCACAACCTGCAGACATCTGGCTCACAGTGCCAGCAAAGACTTGGAAACTTCCAAGGAATCTTTCCTGTATTTAAACCAATATAATTCCCTGGGAAAGAGCACATCTGAAAACAAACTGGTCTTAAGAACTTTTATTGCGATCCTATTTGAAAAGTGATTGGCCTTCTCTTAAGGAACAAGCGGGGAATTCCCTCTGACTTCTCATGGAGAATGTAAATGAATATTGCGGGTTTTTTCAGTAGCTCTAGTATGTAGTTTCCTATAAATGGGAATGAATAATTTGTATTTGAGGACTGTGGTGATTAATGGTCTGCTGGTGGTGGCTGGTTTGTTAGTTGAACAGAAAAAGGGAAAACTTTTCAGAGTCCATTAATTTCCTGATACTTTACCATAGCATAAGTTAGTGTATCTCATTTGTAGGTGTGTGTGTGTGCATGTGTGTGTGTGCATGCATACATACGTGTGTGTATACATACAATTTATATCTAGGTTTGTCTGCAGATTTTTCAATATGTAAAACATTCTGGCCTTAAACACAACATACTTCCTTTCACAAGTTTTCAGATCTCAATCCATGCCTGTTACATTGTAAGAAAGTTCCTGCATCTCAAAAGGAAGATATGCTCTTCTGCTGTTAAATTTATGCAGTTAGGAAAAACAAACAAACAAAACAAAACAAAAGGAAAAATAACAACAAATAATAACTGTAAGACAGATCAAAAAATGTTTTCTTTAGTTTGCAAGTATTAATTGTAGCAAAGACAGTCCTTTATCAGAGCTTTTGTTGGTGTGGTCTTGCATATCAATACATTAAAAAAAAAAAAAAAAAAAAAGATTTGCTCTTAACTTCACTCAGAATCGATGGACATCAATGTTTGTGTGAGATTTCTGAAAGTTTGGGCTACGGGGAATACTCTAAAAGCTGTCTGATTATCGTATGCCAGAAAAGTTATATCCAGGTAAATAAGAGAAGTTACAACTGAGATAGATATAAAATCACTTCTTTTCAGTGATTTCACCTCCATCAAGAACCTGAACAGTAAAGTCCTGCTGTCAAAATTATATAATGATACATCTATTCCAGACATTAATAAATAGATAAAATTAAATTGAACCAAGATTTTAACTGATTTTTTTTTTTTTTTTTTACCCCCTTGCATCCATCAAATCTTCACATTAAAATCATTTGTTATTATTTAAATGAGTTGTTAATTTTAAAATATCCATATACCTTAGTTTTAAATACAATGTATTTGAAAATGTGAGTATGTCATTTTGGGTCGGGTAAAATACCTGATTCTTTAAAATTTTCAATAAAGCTTCAAAAGAGGTAAAGATTTTTTCTTTTCCACATTACTGCCAGTTGCCTGTGTGATGAAGGGTTTGTACAAATTTGGAGCTGCAAAAAACAGTTGCCATAAGAGACATAACACTATGACAGCAACAATTTTTACTCACAGTACAGCACGCACTATCTGGCTATATGTATGTCAGTCCTAGTTGATCTAGCTCTATGAAATACCTCTCTAAACCTGAAAACAACTTAAATCACCAGTAGCTAGAAAAAAGCTGAAAGAATTGACAATGCAAGTTAGGCCTGCCTTCTTATGCCAATTATTGCAGCTTCTGGGATCTGTTGCCCAAACATATGTTGAAAAACCTGGAAATGAAGACAAGGACTTTGCAGTGTGGAAATGATGATGCTGGGTCTCTCAAAACCAAATGTTTTAGGTTCTATGTAAGCATTTTATCCATTTCTTTAGCATGCATCCCTGGTAAGGGCTATTTCAGAAAAAAGGTTTATTTATTTTTTAATTCCTATTTTTATTATACTTCCAGTTACACATATCTGTACTTCTTTTGCTCCACCAAAATTGCAATTTTTACTGACTTCATGAATCAACTCTTTAAATGTAATAAATAAATAAATAAATAAATAAATAAAAATCTCACAATTAGATTTTCTCAGTCTACGAAGGACTGAGAAATTTGCTTGCATGATGTCAAGTAGCAAATGAATGTCTGTGATCACTGCCAAGTTATAAAAGTTGTAATTAATTTGCCCTGAAAAGTTTGGCTTTGTTCATTTTTTAATAATTAATTAATTAATTAATTTAATATATGTAGCAATATACTATTTCACCTGAAGGAGAAAAAAAAATGAAGAACAAAATAGTTATCATATCACATAGTTCTCTAATATACGTATATATTTTTTCAAAAGTATTACTGATTGGTCAGTTGTATTCTGCAGAAAACTCTTTCTTCCAAACAAACAAACTAGGCAGAATGAATTTTAAGTAGATAGTAAAGTTTGCTGATGATAATACTCTAAAAAGGATGTGAACATTTGATTAAAGCCACTATATCTTTATTATGCATCCATATTAACTTAACAGTTTCCAAATTCAGTCTCCTGAAACATTTATAATGGTCTTTACGCTTTGGTACAGGTACAGTGTCTTCAAAATGGTGAGTCCCCCAATGACTTATGAAAAAAATATGTACACCCTTCTATGGAAAAACATTGTTATGTGCTAATTAAAAGTGGAAGTCAGAACTGAATAAACCTTACATAGATTTTGTCTGGTATATAAGCTTTTTTTCTTACGTCAGGTAAGACACACACACACCGTTGTTCATACTTCATTCAGTTAAGGCGTGATTAACTAACTGGAATTTGCCTAAATAAGGCTCAGAGCATATATCCAAGAATTTTTAGTAAGCCCTTTTCTGTTTCTCCTCATTGGTATCCTGGAAACTTATGCTTATTTTCACAAACAATAGGTTTATTTGTCATTTCTATAGAAGAAAATCTTCTAAAGCTTATTTACAGGCAAACTATGTTCCCTCCCATTTTATCGCTTGCAGAAAAACTTAAACTATTTAGTTTCCCTGAAGTCCCTTGAAAATTAAAGGTTTATGTAGTAAATCCTTATTTTTTTAAATCACTCACCTCCATAGATTTATATCTCACTTTATGGAAAAAGAAAGCAAATTTCTTTCCCTGCCACCCCAAAAATGTGCACAGGGATGTCTTTTAATTCTCGGACCTTTAACATCTTGTCAGCCATATAGTCTCCCCTTCTTTTATAAGCTTATTTAAATTAAAATTAATTATTCAGCATTTTTATTCAATCTTCTATCCCTTATGCTACCACAGACAATTACCTTAAAGCAATATTTGTGAAGTATAGACTTCCCAAGCTTAAACAAACTTTAAATCTGTTCACATTCAATGATTCCACTAAGATTTTGATTTAACACTTGAAGCTGAATAACATAGTTATGGATGACAAAAATAAGGCAATCACTTCTCAAGCTTGTCCATACTTTGTACGGCATCGATTCCTTCTGTTGTGTTGACTGCGCCACTCATTTTAGTGTCATTTGCAAACTTGTTGAGGGGGCACTTGATCCGATTGTCTCTGTCATTGATAAAGACACTAAACAGGACCAGTTCCAAGACAGACCCTGAGGGACACCACTCATCACCGGCTTCCACCTGGACATAGAGCCATTGACCATCACCTGCTGGGTGCAGCCTTCAAGCCAATTCCTTATCCACTGAATGGGCCACCATTCAAATCCACATCTCTCCAATTTGGAGACCAGGATGAGACCATGTCAAAGGCCTTGCAGAAGTCCAGGTAGATGACATCAGTCGGTCTTCCTTTGTCAACTGGTGCAGTCACTCCACCACAGAAAGCCACCAGATTGATCAGGCACAATTTTCCCTTGGTGAAACTATGCTGTCTGTCTTGGATCACCTCTTTGTCTTACATGTGCCTTGACATTGCTTACAGGGGGATCTGCTCCATGATCTTTCCAGGAACAGAGATGAGGCTCACTGGTCTATAGTTCCCTGGCTCCTCTTTTTATCCCTTTTTTAAAACAGGAGGGGTGTTTCACTTTGTCCAGTCACCAGGTACTTAACCTGACTGTCATGACCCTTCAAATATGATGGAAAGAGTTTCCTCAGGACCCTGGGATGCAGGTAATTGGGCCTCACAGGCTTGTATTTGTTCAATTTCATCTGGTGGTCTCAAATCTGTTTACAAAGGCTTTGCTTCCCCAGCCCTCATCTACAGGTTCAGGGAAATGAGAGACATCGGAAGCCTGACTGGCAGTGAAGATTGAGGCAAAGATGTTGTTGAGTACCTCAGCCTTCTCTGTGTCTCTTGTTACCAGTTGTCCCTTCTCATTTATCTGAAGGGGTACATTCTCCCTGGTCTTTCTTTTCTGGCCAGTGTACCTCTAGAATCCATTCTTGTTATTCTTTGCATCTCTTGACAAGCTCAGTTCCTGCCTTGGCTTTCTTGATCCTATCCCTGCACATCCAGGTAGCATCCTTGTATTCTTCCCAGGCCACATATCCCTGCTTCTGCAGTCTGTGCATTTCATTCTTGTGCCTCAGTTTGACCAGCAGGTTCTTGCACAGCCATCGTGGGTTTCTGCCATCCATGCTCTTTTTATTACACAGGGGTATGGAGAGTTCTTGTCATGCTCTAAGGAAAACATCCTCAAAAAGTTGCTGTCCCTGTTCAGCTCCATTGTCCCTAAGGACAGTGTTCTAGGGATCTCATTCACTACATGTTTAAATAGGTGGAATTTTGCTCTTTGGAAGTTCAGGGTCCTGACTTTACTCATTGCCAGGCCAATATTCCTTGAGTTCACAAACTCAACTAGGGCATGATCACTGCAGCTCAGACTGCCTCCAATCTTAAACTGAATAAGAACTTAAATAAGTTCTGCATTGGCAAGCACCAAGTCCAGTAATGTTTCTCTTCTGTTTGGTTTCTCTCTTTCTTTTTTATTCTCTCTGGAACTTATCCTCAATACACTCTAGAAATCTCCTGGATTGCTTACAGCCTGCTGTGTAGATTTTCCAGCAGATATCTGGGTGGTTGAAATCCCCCATCAGGAGGAGAGCATGCAAACATGATGCTTCTTGTAGTTGAATCAAGAAGACCTCATCAATAGGCTCTCCTTGATCAGGTGGCCTTTAGTAGACCCCAACCACAAGTTGTCCTTTATTGATCTGGACCTTAATTTTTACCCATAAGCTCTTATCTTGTCCGTGGCTATTTCTAAGAGGCATCAAGAGAGCAGGCTCAAAAGGTCAGAACCACAGCTCTCCTGAATACTCATCCCAAAGTACGTAAAGGATATAGAACCTTCCCCTTCTTCCGTCTGTTCTGCAAACTTGGTTGTCACCCTGTAAAGCACAGTCATGTTTTACTTCCATAATATTTTTATTTATTTTTTTTTATTGCATATAAATTAAGAAAAAACATAGCAAAGAATAATCTATTTAGTTTGTCTTTAGGGAAGCCTGCCAGAACTCAGAAGCGATTTCTTGTAAAAGATTACATAATTATGACAAATCTATTTTTTACAAAGTATTACTTAAGTCTCAATACAATGCAAGGGAAAAGTTATTTAGGGCTTTAAATAGGTGTTTCTGATTTTTTTTTTTATTTTATTTTTTTCACAGTATGTCTTGTTTATCAATAATTATTCTGTATAGACATTTGTCATGATTAGTAATTATCAATCCTGTACTAAATGAACTAAAAAGAATGGTGTACTTAATACAACCTGAATCTATAATATCTCTCTGTGGACCTTTAATTCCAGAAAAGGTTGGCTGGAACAAAGTAAGAGCAAAGGCAAAGAAGACGAATTTAAATACTGAAAAGCAGAGCCTTGAGTCAGAGGAAGAATCATAAATGTCAGAATTTTATGGTGGTTCAATTAGGGTGAAAAGGAGTTATTCAGAGTAATGATGAATGAAATTGGTGAGGGAGCTGGGGAGAGAAAAAAAGGTGCAAGGAAATGGAGTACAGATTACTTTTATTGAGAGGAATTCACAAGTAAACAATGACAGCTAAGAATTTTTGACTGAACAGGTCTTTTTTTTTTTTTTTTTTTTTTTTTTTTTTCCCCATCTAATTTTCAAAATTTCTAAGATGTAGTAGGAAATTGGTTGTTCGAAATCTCTGTCCTTGGATGACATGACATCTGTCTGCCCTCTGATCTGCTTCTTGGGTCAGATGTAACCCAAGGAAGTCTGCACTACCAAAGGCACCCCCAGTCCACACAAAGGAAGAAGATGTGAGGGTGTTACCATTTGTTTTCTGCTAGTGATATATAAGCACACACTAGGAAGGATACAGAGTGAGCTCTCTACTCTTATACAGTGCTTCTACAAGACCAGGTAAATCTCCCAGTTCTATATGTTGCCCTTTTTTGCTCTTTTAGTTTGAACTGCTTTTGAATCACAAACGTGTTAACCTCAACTTTTATGCTACTTCATTCATAGTGTTGGTTTATTTCATAAATCATGGCTAGATACAGTAGATTGGAAGGCATTCTGCTAGGAAATAAAAAATAAAAAATAAAAAATAAAAAGATAGAAACTAAAGTAGTCTTTCCTGCTCTGACTAAGTAACACTTCTTCCCAGTTTTCTTGAAAATGAAATTCTGTTCTTTCTCAAATTACTCAGAACTAGCCACATCCTTTCAGGAGTATGTGAGGACATAATATTGCAAGACGTTGCTGTCTTCTAAGTGTGACAGGGTATACCTGCATAGGGTGTTGCAACCCCTGATCCAAATTTAAACTGGTTTTCTACCTCAAATACCTGCAGAGATTATGGCAATGAATCCAAGCATGCATTAAGCCTAATCAAATGCCTCATCCCTGTCTGTCAGTAAATTGTGTATTTCCCAGAATCAATCAAATAGGTTTACTAGACATGCAAATATGTGATTACCCTTTCTTTATATAAAAAAAAAAATACAGCACACTGAAAATCTGAAAGTGGAAGACCTGGTAGATAATCTGATCTTGAAGACTATAAACAAATAGCAACTACATTAATCCCAACAACTGTCTAATTTAAGTTAGAAGTCTGAGTATTCACTACTACTATCTGCATATGGCCATGATGAAAAAATGTCATATCCTGTCTCAAGTGAGTTAAGAAACAGCCAGTACAACCTTTTCAGTCTCATGTCTGTCAAAACAGTATCAGGAAATCTTAACATATAATTTTTTCCATGTATCAAAATTAACACATTAGTAAATAAAGCCCCAAGTTCATACCATACCTGTTGAATGATATCTTTATTACTGTTGAGGATTAATATCATGAGCATGGGCCAAGAATGCAAATGTGCTCTGTGAAAGAATTTAGGAGTACAGCTGAAGAGTTAAGAGATTGTTCAGCAAAAAAAATGTTGCATAAGGCAACATATGTTGCCTTCTCAAAAGTCTGAAGAAAGAAGGTGAAAAGAGAAGAAAATGAGTAGTATTAGCAATGATTTAAGTTTTGCACTCGTATTAAAATGTATTTTTGTTGTTATTGTCTTTTTTCAGTTCTGCCCTGTTACTTACTCCTCCCCCGCAGGCCAGATGACATCCTAATATGAATGAGTAAGCTAACCTCCACCCTTTCTCTCCTGCAATAAAGGACT
The DNA here is from genome assembly GCF_965140915.1 of Aythya marila. Lineage (NCBI taxonomy): Eukaryota > Metazoa > Chordata > Aves > Anseriformes > Anatidae > Aythya > Aythya marila. Next base: position 102,502,887 of record NC_139042.1, read on the forward strand.
TTTCCATTCCTGTGCTAAATGTACATTTATACAAACAGCCCTCTAAAGAAACAGATCTTACTCTTTTTCCATATACATCAAAAGTCATACTCCATACATCAGCACAGAAAAAGCACTTTAAAAAAAATAATGTTGCAATACCTCCAAGAAAAGAAATATAATTGATGCAGCTGAAGTACTTCAATTAATTTTTTTTAATTTCAGAATTGATGTGACTTATTGCTTTAAAGCTTCTCTGTTTCATTGGCTTTGTGTAATCACTGGCAGCATATTTCTGGAAACATCCTCAGCACCAGAGATTGAATTGTGGGACATGGTTATGTGTGTGTCCAACACTGCCAGCATGGAGCTGAGATGCTGCCACAAGCCAACTACAGACCGGCAGGACCAAGCATGCTGCCTCCAGACCCACTGTCCTGTCATGGCAGAAACCCAAAGGTAGAGAAGCAAAAGGACTGGTGAGTGTCCCAACCACTCTCTGGTCCTATAGGTTCAAAATTCATATCTGAGACTCTGAAATAAAGACTCTGAAATAATATTTTCACTGATTAGCAACATCTCCCAAACCCAGTAGTGAAATAACCCCAAAATATTAACTGTTACAAACTGAGTCATTAGGGTTAGTCTAGTGTCTTTGTACAGAGTGTAAATGAAAATCTTTAGAACATATTTAAAGTCTTAGTACATGTTTTATTCCACCAGTCAAAGTCTATTATTTTCATAAAGCTGTTCTTTAGGCCACCAACACACCATGGGAAAGCTTAGAAAATTCTGACATAACATAACATACCTTGGGACTATATTTCTTTTAAAATCTTCTTTTAAAATCTTTACTAACATCTAGCATTAGTAAAACACTGTATAAAGTTATCTGTGTACATCCAACGATTTATTTCCACTGCAGGACAAAAAAAAAAAAATAAAAAAAAAAAATGAGGAGGTGTTGTGGGTTGGATTAAGAAAGACTGCAAATGATGAAAGATAGTAAGACAGTATGGCAACTGGGGACAAGCTGGCATCCTTAGATTTTTATTTTGAGTGTATTTCTCAAAACAAGTCAGAGGTGTAGCATTCCTGCACACTTTGGGAAAGATTTTTTTATTTTTTTTTCCACAGATGAGGGGAAGAGGTACTTGGGCACAAGAGGTACTCTTAAATACAATTCCACTATAACCGTTTTTCCACTCCATTGTTTCCTAGCAGAAAGAAAAGGAAAACAAAAACAAACAAAACAAAACAAAAACAAAACAAAACAAAACGAAAACAGGCATAGCTTTGACTTGTTTGTCTCTGTACCATATTGAAGGACAAAGTGTTTAACATAGCTGTTAAAAGAATACTGCACACTCATGGTGATATTTCATGGTGCAAATGCCAGTATCTGCAATAAATATTGTGTGTTTTATTCCACATGTGCTGCTCAGGAAAGGTAATTGTGCTTCAGTGGTTAAACCAAATCTCACTGAGTTTTAAACTATAAATCAGCCTTCACATATACAAAATCAGGGAATGACAGGAGAGTTTTGTGTGATCCCTGAGCGACACCTGGTGACCATTTTCTGCTGCCAGTGTCAAATTTTCAAATAATATTAGCGCCCTCTTTGAACACTTTTCAGAACTGGAATATCAATAAATTTAACCAACACGTAATATTAGCTGCAAACTACTCTGTTAATCGGTATCAGGGAAATAAATTTATTCCAGAGTTAAACATATTAGAATTGCCAGATAAAGTATTTTAGTAAGACAAATTATATTATATTTGATACTTAAGGAAATTATACTCCATATGGACAGTTTACCTCTACTACCTCTGTCACAGAATTGCAAACGGAATGGCAGTTTTTGTAAAGCAGAGGTAAGACAAGTGTTCATGCAATGATCATTTCAACAAAAGTGCTTTCATTCTAGCACAATAAAACCTCATGGTAGTCTGAAAGACTCCTTCACTCCTGACATCCATACTTTGTTTTCTACAACATTACTTGGAAAAATCTCAATCATCTACATGCCAGTATTATTTCTGAAAGGTGGATGAAATTCTGTTATTACTCTTAGTGCTCCTCTTTTCTTTTCTTTTCTTTTCTTTTCTTTTCTTTTCTTTTCTTTTCTTTTCTTTTCTTTTCTTTTCTTTTCTTTTCTTTTCTTTTCTTTTCTTTTCTTTTCTTTTCTTTTCTTTTCTTTTCTTTTCTTTTCTTCTCTTTTCTTCTCTTTTCTTCTCTTTTCTTCTCTTTTCTTCTCTTTTCTTCTCTTCTCTTTTCTTTTCTTCTCTTTTCTTCTCTTCTCTTTTCTTCTCTTCTCTTTTCTTCTCTTCTCTTTTCTTCTCTTTTCTTTTCTCTTTTCTTTTCTTTTCTTTTCTTTTCTTTTCTTTTCTTTTCTTTTCTTTTCTTTTCTTTTCTTTTCTTTTCTTTTCTTTTCTTTTCTTTTCTTTTCTTTTCTTTTCTTTTCTTTTCTTTTCTTTTCTTTTCTTTTCTTTTCTTTTCTTTTCTTTTCTTTTCTTTTCTTTTCTTTTCTTTTCTTTTCTCTTTTCTTCTTGTAGATTACCATCAGAGGTTACCTGATGGATTTAATAGTTTTCTAGTTGTGGTTACTGGAACTATCATAGTGCTTCTGCCCAGGCTCTGAAGGCACCTTTCCCTCAGGGGACCACAGTATGTGGATAGACAGCAGAGCAGGATGTTTATCATTACCTGCTCCTCTTTCTGATGTACCCAGCCAGAGACACTAGGCCTGATTTACCAAGGAAATGAAGGGCCTTCTGTTGTCTTCTGTTCCCCTGTGCATCATTCTGTCTGCATCTTCTCTGGTGCCAACAGCAGTTTATGATCCTGCTCCAGTGCGTGGGGGAGCAGGGTACCCAGCTGGGAGCCCAACAACAACAAGGTTGAGAGGCAGTAAGAGATGGGGGCTACAGGACTATAGGAATGTGCAAAAAAATGGCCAAATACCCAAACTACTTCCAGAAACAGAGCAGACAGGAATATGGACTCAACTTCCCTTTGCTAAACAGTAGAGAAAAATAATGCTATCTTCTTTTCAAGAACCTCCTCCAAATCATGACGTCTAGGGAAGATCAAATCAAGCCTGGGAATCTGAGATACATTGAACTTTGGAGAGAAGTTATTTTTCCTTATCAATATTGGTACAATGCAAAATAAACTAGTGTTGAGAGCCCAACAGCTCAATGAACAGTAACAGGTAATAACATAATACCGGAGGTTTGAGATTTACCTGTCAACTGGTATCTTGATGTCAGATTTCTATGAATGTAGTGGTCAGTGCTATTTTCCATTTTATATTACTTTGTTAACAGCAGTCTCTGATCTGCTTCAGACAATTAACATACATGGACAAAGCAACCCAGAAGAAATGGAAAAAGTCATTTTTCATCTGGAGCAATTTTGCTGCCTGCACTGAAACCTTTTTATTTTATTTTATTTTATTTTATTTTATTTTATTTTATTTTATTTTATTTTATTTTATTTTATTTTATTTTATTTTATTTTATTTTATTTTATTTTATTTTATTTTATTTTATTTTATTTTATTTTATTTTATTTTATTTTTTTTGGGGGGAGAGAGGTGAATCATTGAGAGTTTATAACACATCTACCTACAGACTAGTTTCAGAAAGAAAATAGTAGTGGTTCTTTCCATCTTACAGCTCTCTTGATCATTTCTCTAAGAACACATTCAATCCATCTCACCTTTCCATCATCCAGCCTGGCCTCTAACACCTTTCCCAGGGCTCCTCTTGTAAAAGATGCTGTTGCTTGAAGTCCATTAAAAATACATTTCCTTTTTGTTAAGTATTTAGCAAATAATTTGAAACAAGTATTTTTCTAGGATACTCTGCATGATGTCAGAACTCTGAATTCAAGGGCAGGACAGTAAGCCATCTACAGGAAAACAAAACACCACCACCAACAAAACACACATGCAAGAACTAGAGCAGCTTTCCTCTTTCCCCAGGAGCAATTTGAAACAGGAGTGTTACATTAAAGTTTCATTTCAGAATTTTACAGCATAAGGGTTTCATTTTCTTGTGAGAGAGAAGGTGAGAAAGTGTTGGAACTATATGAAGAGCAGAGTAAAATTCTCATAAAATGGGAAGAGGCAAAAAAGCAGGAAGAGAAGGAAGATCCTTCCTTCATTAGAGCAGTGAGGAGGGGATAAAAAAATGGCAATGACTCAAGTTTCCTTTCAACAACAAAAAAAAAGGGAAGGGAAGGGAAGGGAAGGGAAGGGAAGGGAAGGGAAGGGAAGGGAAGGGAAGGGAAGGGAAGGGAAGGGAAGGGAAGGGAAGGGAAGGGAAGGGAAGGGAAGGGAAGGGAAGGGAAGGGAAGGGAAGGGAAGGGAAGGGAAGGGAAGGGAAGAGAGGAGAGGAGAGGAGAGGAGAGGAGAGGAGAGGAGAGGAGAGGAGAGGAGAGGAGAGGAGAGGAGAGGAGAGGAGAGGAGAGGAGAGGAGAGGAGAGGAGAGGAGAGGAGAGGAGAGGAGAGGAGAGGAGAGGAGAGGAAGAAAAGAAAAGAAAAGAAAAGAAAAGAAAAGAAAAGAAAAGAAAAGAAAAGAAAAGAAAAGAAAAGAAAAGAAAAGAAAAGAAAAGAAAAGAAAAGAAAAGAAAAGAAAAGAAAAGAAAAGAAAAGAAAAGAAAAGAAAAGAAAAGAAAAGAAAAGAAAAGAAAAGAAACGGCTGAGAGCAGATATGGTGAGAAAGCTGTTAGAAAAACCATCACATCAAGCAGGCAACACTGTTCAGATCCCAGTGACCCTCCTCACACATCACAGATATTCAGCAGTAAAATTAGTTTTAAGAATTGTATGTCATCTCATGGCTTAGAAAAAGAGGGGATACATTTTCATACTGCATGATTTAATGTTATTTGAGTTGACCTATTTCCTCCAGTTTCCCTTTTAAGGAAAGCTTGGATTCTGCAGAGAGCAGGAGAACTCAGTTCCATATTCTTCCAGGAACCTGTTTTGTGTCCCTGACTATATATCTATACTTTTCTTTGCCTCTGTTTACTGTTTCACCCATTTTCTTGGCTTTAGTCCAAGCCTCAAAGGACTGGAAGAGTAACTGATATCTTCAGTACCAAACAGAAATACAGGGAATGGAGGAGAGGAGAAATCAGTCTGGATAATGTGCATAAAAAAGTAAAAAATAATAAATATTACTTTTTTTTTCCCCTGATACAAAAAATATTTCATATGAAAAAATTGACTCATCATAACATATTTTGTTCAAGTATTGTAAGAAAAACATAGGCAATGAGCAGCAACCTTGTAGCTGGCATTTCCCCTCATGCCAATGTACTGGAGCACAAGGTCCAAGTCCCTCTTCTGTCTGTGTGCACCAGTGACATCTGAGACCCGTGTATCTAAACCACCATGCTACCTAGCCCTTCTTTTCTGCTTACTGACAATAAAGAATCACAGAATAGCTCTAGGATTACTCTAATAGCCAGAATTTCAGGGAGCTCTGTACCAGCACTCACTGCTTTGCTGTCAGCACGGGAAGAGTTTATATCAGCAGTTGCTGCCCTGAATCGGAAGAGAGTAGTTACCTTGCAGGTGGGCACCTAAGCCAGTTACCCCAGTCTGGAGGGTTTTCCCAGGCAGATCTTCTGCTGTTCCCACACTTGATGAACCTCTTAAATATCACTTGGACAGAATGAAAACAAGTCTCCATCTTAATGGCAGGGACACAGCTTTCAGCTGTTGCTTCACTATTTTTAGAAAAATGGAAAGATAATTCACATTGCAGTTAGACTGAATAACCTGATAATTGTTTTGTAAACATTTATCAGGTTATTATAACTGTAAAAGTTTTCCAAGAAAATGTGGGAGAAGACAGAAGTCATACCAATTTCACACATTTTAGGCAAAGTACTTTCAAACAGCTAAGATATAGTTATATCTTGTTTACCTTCCCTGTAAGTTTAACACCCCAAACAGTTTTCCAGCCAAATTTATTCAACCAATTCAATACAAATTCACAACTATAAGAGGCCTTTTAAATTTAAAGTTCAGAAATATTATTTCCAGCTCTCCAAAATCAAAACTCATTCTGTGGAGATGCAGTGAACTCTACTTATATAAATAAGAAAACAGATAGAGGACATTATAACATGGACAAACACTTGTGTATTCTGAAGCTGTGAAAACAGTTCTCTAATGCTTACAAATTCAGGTCCCTCACCCCTGGACATAGAAGCGTCAATCAGTTAGTTACAAAGGATTTAGATCTGAAAATGTGTATGGTGAAAGAAAAGAGCAAAAGGTACTGAGCCTCCTGACTTCCCCCTCTATGCTAAGAAGGATTCAGAGGACAAATATTTAGCATAAGACCTGCCCCATCTAGTGAGGATTCATCCATCACATAACATGGGCAAAAGCATCTTGTGACCCTGTAGACTTCCATTCCTTGTTATGTGTTTGGAAACAGGCATGTAAACATAACCAAAGGCTCCATGCTCTCATGCTCCCTTTCTACCATCACACCCCCCTTCCACACTGAAAGTGTGGAAGTTTCTGCAATATGAGAAACAGGTTTCTCTCTTTTGTGTTACACATGCAACAGCAGCTTTCACCAAACTACATATTTGAGTGACTGAAATAGACAAACTAAATAAGCAAAAGGTCAGCTACCCACAGTGATTTTCAGGCATGTGCAACATTTTGTTCTGGATTAAAATGTATTTTATTCACTCATTCTGTTCATGCAAAACAGACTTTTCCTTTTATGCTCGCTATCTGAGCAAGTAATGGTGGTAAAAAAATGACTTAAATAATAAGAGATGCTAATAAATGGTGTGCTTAACTTCCTCAATCTCCAGTAAGAAGTAACTTGTGTGATCATCCTCTCTTGTTGCATGACAGGTCTCTCTCAAGCCAGAGGGAGATACAAGGCTTTTTTGTTGGGCCTTTTTTTCTCCCATCATTATTACTACTCTAATATAGAAATCTCTGAAGTGCAAGGTCTGCACTCTGTCCTTTGAGACTCAGCAGAAGTCTTTAAAATGCTTAGTCTATTAAAGCTTATAATGAATGATTAATGATCTGCAAGCTGCTGATCTGAGGTGAAAGACTCAGCAGAATTTGCCCAATAACTTTTGCAGATTTATGTTCTGCATATTAGAAACCAGAACCATCACTGTAATTATTTCACAAAAGCTCAGATTCCTTTGTGAAGTACACACAAACCACCACAAAACACACACAAAAAAAGCAACTCAAGAAGCAAAGGTGAAGCTCTCTGCAGTTTTGCTCTGAAGTCCTAGCTTCTGTTTACTCCTTCAGCACTACTGAAGCACTACAGAAAGAAATTTGCTTATTTGTTTATTTTCATAAGACCATGCTACAGCTTTACCCAATTTTATGAAGTTTTTACTCAGATATAAAAGGTCTGAAGTTTCTACAGACTTTTCACTTTAGTCCAGTGCATAAGTGGTTTTCATTATGGACATTCTAAGTTTAAAAAACAGTACTCTGCACAGTGATAATTTGCACATTTATAAAGAATATTCAGACAAAAAGTATATCAGTTTTTCTGTATCTTTTCAGTTCTGTAAGTAAAGAGTAGTCATTTAGAGATAAATATTTTCAGGGTAAATATCATGCTTGAAGTAGTATGTATAGATGGAGATATGCAGCTTTCACCAAGGACCTTTAAATTTTTCCAGGTAACTTCTCAGATATGAGCAAACTATGTGCAACTTTAATATTATTGATACACATACAGTTGTTATACTTCAACTTACATTTAGTCTTTCGTGCTCCAAATGACAACACATTAGGAGCTCTGTATGAACAAGGAAACATCAATTCTATAGCCATTGCAGTCCAAATAATACCTAGAAAAAAATAAAACATGCACAGCAGATGAAATGGGCTGTGAGACAGTGTTAGGTGCACAGTCAACAATGCAACACTCTTGAATATGGTAGCCCAAAGCTCCAACCTTCATAACAACTTCATATGCGTATTACCAGGAAAGCTACTATGCTAGTGCTTTCTGAATTGAACTGCTTAGTACCAACCAATTTTTTTTGCAAAGACACATTTCTCAGATATAGATTAAAAGGACAAATTGATAAATAAATTACAAATAACAATAGAGGTTGAAACGTGCAACATAAGGAAATGCTTTGTATTTCTTTCCTGTGGGCACCTGCTCCCCAGGAACACTTGCATGCTCCCCCAATTCTCCCATCACAGGGGTTCTTTCCAGAGGGCTAAGCCACCCTGTGGCAACACTCTACAGTCTGTCAACAAAGATACATATTCAACAAGTCCTGCAGAGAGATTTGTAGGTCCTGACCACTCCAAAGTCTTCACTAAGGTAACAAAATCCAAGCAGCAAGGTTTCATGGTCAGAAAAACTGAGAAATCTTTGAAATGGAATGAGACAATTGTATGGTTCAACCCAGGATAAAGAGTAAAGGAAGAAACACATGATTATGAAACTTCCTTTGGGTTACCTAAGCTTGTCCTGAACTGCATTTAAATTGTCTCTGGTATACATGGTACATGACTGGCACCATATATCTAAATACATAACAATAAGTTATTTTTATATAACACAGTCACACCATGTTGGCACTCAATATCCAAGATTCAAGTTCATACACATTCTTTGACAAATCCAACAAATGATGTAAACTTTATTCAGCTGTCAAAAACACAATTGATTATGGAGGAATATTGTCAAATGTAATCCCCCAATTGAGTAAGCACCCAGGTTATAAGTGGAAGGGCAATATCACCTTTACAAGCAAACTTGAAAGAAATTGGGAAAGCACTAAGTACCCCTGAGAGGTTCTCATGGACTTTTCATACCAGCAATTGTATAGCCAGTCTAATCATCACCTAGCCATGGAATACGTGCTTGTTCTCCCTCATACAATGCTCTTCTTTGCTGGCTTGAACAGTGGAAGTAGAAGGCTTGACAAACAGCACAAGAGAAGCCTGTGGTTTTGATTTCTGGCATGAGAAAGTTTGGTGCTACCAGGTGCCAGAGGGGAATCAGTCTACAGGGTTTAGAGATGTTAATGCTCTGGTCATCTGCCATCATGGTTGTCCCTGACCTTGCTGAACAAGGCACCCTCTGTTAGCAGCCATTTACTTACATAGAAATCAAGGAAAGGCAGTTGCACGAAGATTAATCTCTTCACAAAACCAATTTATGAAGTTTTCTTTCCCCTCCCATCCAGCATCTGCTAATGCCTGCCCTGATGAACTTTAACGGCCCCTCCTAACATTCAAGGTTTTATTTTTAACCAGATTGCTGAAATTATTCAAACATAAGGAAGGGGACAAAAAAGACACATACATACACACCAAATGTGTGTGTGGGGGGGGTGGGGTAGGGTGGGGGGAATGAATAAATAGGGAGACAGAGCAGATTTCTTTTTTTTTTTCTTTCTTCTTTTTTTTTTCCTAGTTCTGATAATTTCAGTGAACTGGTTTGCAGTGCATCCCCAAAAGCAAAAAAGTGGGTTGTAAGCAGGGTGTGACACAAGCAGTCAGACTTTGCATCTGACAAAAGGTCTGTATGGTCACACCCTACATTCATGTCAGACAATAGGTACCTCCCAGGGAACACCGTATGCCTGCATGTGGACCCAGTGATTTTGTGGTCTTCAGGGTTAATTTCAGCAGGGCTCTCAGGTAGGCATAGGAAGCTGCTACTAGGACAGTTTTGACACATAAGATAACATCAGAAGAATATGTCTGGCTTCTCAAATAAAAAATACTGAAATTGTGACCAGAAAATCTGAAGGAAGTCCTGTTCTGATGTGTTGAGTTATGGATCATTTGTATATGCTTGGGAAAAAAAATACATAGGTAAAATAAAACATCCTAGGTAAGGGGGTGGGAGGTAGAGGGGATAGGTGCTGATCCCCCTACAGAGTCATAGAAATAAAAATAATATTTTGTCAGAAAAAAAATAATAAACTTTTAGTTACATGAAGCATCCTGTTAACTTTTTTCACGGGTGTCTTGCATGTCTGATTTTAACTCTTAACTTTTATTTCTGTCTCAAATCTCTCTGACCATAATGTCTAAATCAGATCCAGGTTTGTGTAGACGTGCCAGGATAAAAATAGCAGAGACAAATAGCTCTTCCATGGCCAAGATAACAGCCTGGTAAGTATCTAGCTGTGAGGCCTTATGTTTAGGTCACACCACATAGGATCTGTGTACTCTTAAACTTCCATCATCTGGGTACACTGCAAAACCATTTCTTTCTTTGATTTGTAAGGCAGACTCTTGAGGGCATTTTTCACATAAGGGGTAACAGATCACTCTGGGTAACAAAATCCTGCTCAACCACACGAAAAGACTGCCTCTTTTTGCCAAGTTCCAGACTTACGGACACTTGTCAGCAGCTTAGAACATACATAAGCACATATGGTGAGTGTTACGGGATGTTTTCTTAACCCAGGCACTCTTTAAGCTAAATAGCAGAGAGGAGATCTAGGCAAATTGTGATCGATCACCTGCACACTTTCCTTACCTTCCTTGTATCATCATGGCAGGATGTGCTTCAGATCAGCTGCCCTCCAGCCCGCCTTTGGCTGAGATCGTCTCCCCTGCTGTTATTTTCTTCCTCTCTGTCAAACAGGAATCTCCCAGCAAACAAACCATGTCCCCTTGCTGCTCTGCTGAGAGATTTCCCATTCTCTGCTCTCTCTCTCTTGTATGGATGAGCCTGGCAAAAATAGTTTTCCCATTTAGGCACCCTCATCAACATCCAGCTCTGATCACCTACAGCACAGTCCTCCAGAGCTGAAAACTTGTGTTGGGTCCAGGCAGGGTGGGCAACACACGACTCACACACTACATGAAAATTGCAATGCAAATTACAATTATAATAACTAGAACTCTCAGTTATAAAAAAGCTGCTGTCCTCTCACAAGTCTCAGAGCACACATGCCTGAAGATATTGTGATAGGGGTCTGCAGAACTGGGTCAGATAATTCAGTAAAATATTCATTACATGAGAAGGGGAGCAAGGAAGACAAAAACTTGTCAAACCCATATTATTCTAACTAAAAACATTATCCAAATGCTTCTTAAACAGAGACAGCATCAAACACCTCTCTAAGAAGTCTGTTCTAGTGTCCAACCACCCTCTTGGTAGAGAAGTTCTTCATAAAATCTAGTCTGAACCTGATGAAGCTTTGAGCCTCTGCCATGCATCCTGTCACAAGATAGCAGGGAGAAAATATGGGCACCTCCCTTTCCACTTCCCAGACCTCTACAGTCCTAGATATTTTGCTAGACCAGACACTAATACACAGCTAGGTCTTTCCCATCCTTCCCTTCCCTTCCTCCAATAAAATCTTTACAAACACATCTCTCTTTCTCTCTCTCTTTTTTTTTTTTTTTTTTTCTTTTTTTGGTCTTTTATTTGTTGTTTGTTTGTTTGTTTCTAACATTGTACCCAGCTCTGTCTTTGTATAATCAAATACTTCATAGTCCGTATTATATATTTATTCAAAAGTTTTTGAAATTTCACTTTGTTTTATTGCCTTCATTGTTACTCCTTTAATACTTGCCCAAGCTGTCTGTCCACAGTTACTACTTCCCTTCATTTATATTTGTCCAGGACAGTTATGGCCAAGATGTACTCAACATAGCATCTAAGAGCATCATACTCTAATGTTCCTAATCTGGTGAGCTAGACTATTCCATCATGTAAAGCAACCTAAAGAATATAAACTCAAGCAGCTGTTTGTAGGAACTGAGAGCAAATGAAGTACCTCCTCTGTGCTGGCTGCAGAAAGAAAAGAGACAACAGAGCTGTTCAGTAGTTGTAAGTCATTTGCGGATCCCTCTAGGCTGAAGAGATCCTTCCTTGGCTGCTTGAGATGGTGTCAAGGCAGCTTTGTGGCATAGGAATGACATAAAATGACCTAATGCTCCAGACGGTTTCGTCCCAATGCATACAACAGAAAAGTAGGTCAGAAAGGAAATCTCGCTATTACAAACACTGCAGCGGCAGCAGTCCATTGTAGGAGGCTCAGAGTTTATGTAAGACAGTGGCCAGGCCTGCTTCACTCTGAGTTTCACAACCAGCAGAAGTCTTATGAGATAAATCCTTAGATGCTTAGCACAAAAGCAGGAATCAACTTTGCTCTCAGAAGAGCAAATATATCTTATCACCAATAGTACAATTTTATGTTTGTAGCAATCTAAACAGTTTAATATGATTAAAGAGCATATAACAAACCTTTTCTGTCTCTCATTCACAAAGGATTTTCTGAAATAGAGACGATATCTTTGGAGGCATGACCAAAACTGTAGTCAGTTGTTATTCTAGTGGCTCCCTTCTCTTCGGCTCTATTCCCAGTTATGACAGGGTTTCTACATGCTATCCCACAAGACTAAGGAGACCTTAAAAGGATGTAATCAACTCCTTGGTCTCTCTGAAAGAGATATAACTAATGGAAAGGGATGTCTCAGAAGTCCTCCCCATTTCTCACAGGAAGGGTATATTATCAGAAGTGTGACGAGAGAAAATTGTACTGTTCCCTCATTTTTGGCTATTAAAGGCCAAAACTAGGGGCAGAGAGATATGGAATACATCAGATATGTCACAGGTGGGGTTATTCCAGTGACACTTAAATGGGAAATAGTTAAGACTGCCTGATCCCATACAACAAATTATGTCAAATTGTCTTAAAACAACTTTAATGTGCCTCTACTACCTTTATCTTTGTATTGGGGTATTGGGATAGAAGAACTGGGATCTTCTTCACGCATACATGAAGAAGGTCACCTCTGCTACTTCTGGATTTCCACTAATTAAATAAACAGATTGGATTTGGAGACTTAGTTTCAATCAGGAAACCAAAAACTTTATATTTAATGAACTTCTTCGCAGTGTGAATACTCTCTCATAATGAATTGTGCCGCTGTCCTCACTGACAGTGATTTTTTTTTTTTTTTTTTGGTCTTTACTTTTGATATTCTCCAGATACTAAGACCAACATCTGAGCAGATCTCCAAAGGCAGCAGCACATGCTTGGCAGTGTCAGTACCCAGATGCTAAAATGTATTTTGCAGTAACAGGAGCTTGACCACATCAATAAGTAACCAGTTCACTGGAAATGTTTCCCATAAATTTAACAGCCTGACTGGAAAAGGCTGATCAAACAAAATTGGGTCTCATTCTCTAGTAAACATACCAGGTAAAGCAACACAAGGAAATATATGCAACTTAAGAAAGTCTCTAGTGGATCATGTGCACATTTATTTTGACATGAAGAAAGGAGAATATTTCATTCTGAATGCTTTGGATTGTGCATAAATTTACCCTGGGCCAGGAACAACAACAACACAAGAAAATCAGCCATGGCCTCAGGTCCCCAGAGCAGCTCATTCCTTGTGTTCTGAGTTTACTTAGCGGAACAACATGTTTTCTAACTCTCTGAGGCCTAACCTTTAACTTTTAGCCCTCTGTTGACTGTAAATGACTTTGCAGACAGGTGGGAATACTAACAGTAAGATTTTAATATCTCTCATTTATCATAATGGACCATTAAACTAATGCCTATAAACACACAAAATGTGGGGTTACCAGGTTTGTTCCAGAGTCTGGTGTTAACAATTCCCTCCTAGACTATTAAAAAGGTAGCCACATTTCTTTAAGTCTTTCTTTACCATGTTTCATCGCTGGAAAAGTCAGGGCAATGGCCCTAAGGAACAAAATGGAGCAATATAAATAGACTTTTAGAAATGTTGTGTCCTATAACAGATTAAAATAAGTGTTGCAAACTCTTAATTAATGCAAGCATTAGATGAGTATCAGAGACAAGAGCTTCAAGCAATTACCAAAAAAAAAAAAAAAAAAAAAAAAAAAAAAGGTTCAAACACTGAATCAAAGAACAGTGTAGCTGCAACTGAAGGTGGTGTAGTACTGGTGTCTGTCTGATGCTAATATCTCATCAGATAATTATATTTCATACCTTTCTTTTGATTTTGATCTGTGAGAGCTAAACATATCCACACACTATATTGGATTCCTTCTTGGGTCAAATCTAATGGGACTTTCATTAATGTTTTCTTTTTGTTATGCTTTCTTTGAGTGAGATCTTAGTGCTTTGTATACAATTTTTTGAAGTAGTGAAACAGTAAAAGATTTTTGAAGAATTGGTCTTGTCATAGATCTTTGGTGAATATGTTTTGTAAACTCATAAATTTAAATACAGTGGTTCATAGCTTGGATCTCCATTACACTTAGTGTGCAAAAGCTCCAACAACAGAGTTGAAATAGCATTTTGCATATCTGATCTGTGTGTATACCACTCTGTTTTTTATTTATTAAAATCAACTTACACCTATGAATCTAAGAAAAATTTTCCATAGAAAGTCTTTTCATAAATTTTCATTACTGTTTAGAAATGGGGACATAGTAAATCTTGCCTTAGCTTGTGAATGTTAGTAACTTGTTAGTTCACCAAAGAGCTTTGTAATTATTTTCACAGACAATCTTTGAAATATCAGATTTGTCAAAGAAGAAGCCTCAATTAAGTAAGGTCAAAAACTGTTGTACTAATAACATATTTGACAGACAGGGAAGAGACAAACAGCAAGACTCAGGAAGCAACTGTTCTTTCTTGTTTGATAGAGACTAAGACACAGGCATCCTTGCCAAGCTATAGAGCCTCAGAGAATAAGCCATCTAACCAATCAAGTAGTTTGGGTATCCTTTCACACAATTTAATCACAATATTAAAAAATCACTCACCCTTTTTCAATGAAAAAGATCAACAGAATCTGAGATGGTCTGAGTCAGCAAAATCAATATAGAGGCAGTGGTAAAATACCACTTTTAGAGCTGGCACATAGACTTCAGCACTGTGAGCTCTGAAATTCCTCACATGCTGATCTGTAAAGGAGTACATGTGCCATTTTCTACCTGAAAGCATTTTCTTTCTCATGGTGATTGCTCTATAATGTATACAATGTATTCACTTGTTCATATAGCAAAATGTGGTCATCAGGGATCTCCAAAACACCAGCTCTCTCCTTACTGCTTCCTTTCATTCCAGAACTCTGGAAAAAGAAATGAAAACTGTGTCTGACCTCTGTTAATGTCCAGTCTCAGATCTGGGTATAGCAAAATAATGGGTGGTGGCTTTCCACTCAAAAGGCTGGCTATCTCAATAATCAAAGGCAGTGCACAACCAATCGTGCTAATGAACCACTAGGCTTTTAACAAAGCATTGAAGTCAGGTAAGTGTACTCAAAAGACTGTTATGCATTTCAGAAGAAATTCCAGAGAACAGTAATACCATGTTCAGTTCCTGCTCCCCTCTCCCTCCATGACACTTCACTTGTGGTTTGCTACAAAACACATTTTTGCCTCCCATTCTATTCAGAATAAATCACAAAAAGCTGCAGATTTCATGAGTCTGGAATACAGTTTTAGAGATTTTGATGTTATGGGGTCCTTGGTTTAGCAAGCCTTACTGACAAAATGCAGGGCAAACATTTAACTAAATATCTCTTTTAGGAAGTTATTTAATGTAAGTAAGACAGAGTTGGTACTTAATAGGGAAAAAAAAAAAAAAAAAAAAAAAAAAAAAAAAGATTAAATTTCCTCTCAGCTACAAGAACTGAGAACTTACACAAGTTGAAATGAAATTCCACCAAGGGATTAATCCAAATTTATAAAATTTATAATAGTAGAAAGAGAACAGGATCTAAGGAATCTGTGGGCAAGTTTTTATACACCACAATTGCCCTTAACAAATGTGTGAATATCTTTGATCAGTAGCAGATATAACTGTGTTTTACTTAAGTAGGCATGGAAAATCTCATAATGCATAATACAATACTGGGATACATAGGATAGTATCCCAGGGGATAACAACTGTTTACCACAGATCAGCTGATACAGAGTAATTTCAGTGTGGATTTTAGCATCATGTTCCTTGTTTCTTTCTTTCTTTCCTTTTTTTTTTTTTTTTTTTTTTTTCCCTTTCCTATTAGCATCATTACCCAGTGAAGCCAAAAATTATCCAAAAATCTTTTTTAAAAACAGATCTGTGTTTAATAGAAATTTATCTTCAAGATACTTTCAAAATACCTTTTTGTTTTATTTTTCCACTAGAAGGGTGTGTTACTGAGAGAGCTACACAGATGTCTTACATAATAACATATTGCTTTTATAAGATTCAATTATGGTTTAGATAAAGGTGTACTTTCTCTGCTATGTGTTTGAGGAAAGTTGCCAATGAAAAATTGATGTGATATTCTGAGAATACTATTTCATTCTAAGAGCAGTAGCTGGACTTTGCAGAGTGACATAGCTATGTAAAGCACACACAGAAAAAAAAAAATAAATAAATAAAAAAAAAAAGGATGACAGGCACATTTTTTGAAAAATATAACTTCTATTTTTCTACGATATCTAAGAGTGCAATCAGAATTTCCATGACCAGGTCATTCTCCTAAACTTCTAGTAACATCTTTAAATGAAAACATTATATAAATCAATGCAGTTTCTGTGCTTTGGAAGCAATTATGTGGATGGCAGAGGAAAGAAAAAGAAGGAAAAACTAAAATCTTTTATTTATGTCAACATACTTCTAGTATTTTTTGTTTCAAAAAAAAAAAAACAAAACAAAACAACAATAAAAAAATACTTAGTGTGCTCTTTAATTGTGGTTAAGTGCAGAGAGTGATCTTTCCATGTGAGTGATTTAAGGGCACCACAGTGATTAATTTTATTGATTAATTAAATCTTCCCTTGTACCTTTGAAGATGGGATAAATGAGTTGTCCAAGGTCAAATAAAAGTCTGTGGTTGAAATGGGAACAAAAATAAGATTTTTTGCTGTCTAGACCTCTACTTTATCTCTATAATAAATGTTGGTAGTGAGAGACAAAGAAAAAAACTTTTCAGATGATGGTTAGTTACTTTCAGAGATAGAAAGCTAAGAGAAATGAGCAAATCATTTCTACAGGAGATGTTTTTAAAGTCAGTCATCATGTTCCTATTTATTCCATGCTCTGGGAAAGACATAAATAAGATTATACATAATTTTCACTTTTAATATTTATTTTAAAATTAAGTTCTTTCTGTACATTGATGAGCAATTCTTCACCATAGTTCTCTGTTTTTTTCAAGTGAAATGATTGATCAGCTACTACTGAGGAAAATTGAAGTTATCATAGTGTAAATATGCAGAAATAGCAGAAAAACTTTTTACTAAATTTTTGTGAAAAATCGGTATCTTAGTATCTTGTGAGTAAATACATTTTTCTGAGAAGTAATTTTCTACTGCTTTTACTTTTGATTCTAAAAGAAACTTATGGGCTATATTGGTGTCTTTTTCTCCCATTTTGACTTTTATGTAGTTTCTATAATTCTGATACTAGTGTAAAATATAATGAAAATAGGTTTTTTTATTATTATTATTATTTTTAATTTCCAGGAAAGTCAAATAACTAGCTAATAAATAACAACAATAACAACAATAACAGTAATAATAATAACTCTTCAAAACATACAAATTATAGAATAAATTATTGTTCTTCATATAAGTCTTAGATTTTCTTATTTTTAGCAATAAAATTTTAAATTTTAAGTCCTTGAGGAACTTCTCAATCATATATTATATATATATATTTTTTCCTAGTTAGTAAGATTTCAATCCAAAGGCTAATCAGAAGCTAATCAAAATCAGTTCCTTAGCTTTCATGGATTTGACATCAGCCACCAAATCTTAATTTATTTCTAGGTATTACAAAATACTTTTTATATACAAGTAGTTTGATATTAAGTATATAATTGTGTAATCAGGCAATCTCAAAATTGTGTGAAAAGCACCCACAATTAAGCTGAATGTAAAAGATATTTTCAATAAAATGTTGCATGACTCAATTGCTGCTTCTTAAGAAAATAATTTTAATTACAGCTGATATTACCAAATGAATGTTTTCTCTTATCTGCATGTTTTATTAAGGTTATTTTGAAGATAAAAAACGCACGTATCTCTGAGCTAAAAACAAACTTGCCAGGAGACAACACTAACTTAAAAGATATGCAAAATGGAAGCAAGCATAACTCTTTCTGCTGCATTTGGATTTGCAATATCACAGACCCTCCAGGACATTTGAGGTATTACACAGTAAAGTAGGATGCGCTTTTAAATGTTGGAA
This sequence comes from Aythya marila, assembly GCF_965140915.1. NCBI lineage: Eukaryota > Metazoa > Chordata > Aves > Anseriformes > Anatidae > Aythya > Aythya marila. Next base: position 102,521,066 of record NC_139042.1, read on the forward strand.
TTAAAGTTCTTATACAGAAGGCTTAATAATATTAATATGACTGATTTGCATTGCAAAGCTGATAAAAAATGTAATCCATATGAGCTCCTCATAGCAGAGCTTAGGTGGTTACCTCACTATTACCCCAGTAATATTTTAATCCTATTTCTTTGTATTCTTCTTGTTTATTGACATATAGATTACAATGTGTAGGCCAAGTTTCTGTAAACTTGTATTTAGTCCTAGAAACATCTCTGTTGAAGTTTGTCCTTGAGTTATCTGGGATTTATGGTTTGAATTGACTAATAATCCATCCTATGAAATTATGTGTTTGTCTTCTAAAAATGGGCAAGGCAAACTATATTTTGAATGTGTTAAATAAATTGAATTTTATCTTGAAAGAGAAATTAGGTTATTGTTGCCGTCCTGGTTTCTTTAAGTCTGTAGAAGTCTGACTTGGTGCGTCAAGCTATGAGTTGTACAAGCGTAATATGAAGTGAACTGGTTCCCATTTAGCTGATTTTAATAATAATAATAATAAATCAGACTTGCAAACAAACAAAATATTTAGTTTGTTTTTATTTTATTTTTATTTATTTTTATGAAATGTAAAAGCCATGACAAAAATATTTTAGGAAAACTATTTTTTCTATGTCAGGGAGTTACTTTTTCTCTACTCTACAGAAAGAATTCAGTCAGAAAGGATGAGCTTATTTCAGTTTCATTGTTTACAACGCTTGGTAATTGCTCAACTTCTTGACTGCTTTAAGCAAATATTCTCACTTGGATTGTACTCTCTCGCCATCCATCTTTTCATCACCAGAAACAATTGAGACTAATTATTGCACCAGACTTCTCTATCTTGATTTCAACCCTAATTACCCAAATGAGACATTATTTAGACACATAATGGTAATTTCGGTTTCTTTGATCATGGGAAGGTCTACGCTACACCAGGCCTGATGGCACCGGATGGGATGCGCCTCTCTCGGAGAGGGGTAAGGATCTTAGGTCAGGAGTTGGCAGGGCTGATAGATAGGGCTTTAAACTAGAGTCGAAGGGGGAAGGGGCTAAAACCAGGCGCGCCAGTGAAGACCTAAGGGATGGTACGCTAGAATCAGAGGGGCTGTGTGCCAGTGGGGTCCTTTGGTCAGATCCACAAGGTGCTGAGTGTAAGGAGACGCACCTGAAGTGCTTTTACACAAACGCACGCAGTATGAGGAATAAAATAGATGAGCTAGAAGTCCTGGCCCAGTCCCGCAACTACGACATCATCGGCATAAGCGAAACCTGGTGGGATGAGTCCTGTGACTGGGGTGTTGCGATAGATGGTTACAGGCTCTTCAGGAGGGACAGGCAGGGTAGGCGAGGTGGTGGGGTGGCGATGTATGTGAAGCAGGGGCTGGACTGTGTGGAACTTCAGGTCGGCGATGGCAAAGTTGAGAGCCTCTGGGTAAGGATCAAGGGACGAACGAATAAAGGGGATGTCGTTGTGGGAGTCTATTACAGACCCCCTGGCCAGGATGATAGCGCCGATAAATTATTCTTTACAGAACTAAGAGAGGCCTCGAGATTAACTCCCCTTGTCCTTATGGGGGACTTCAACTTGCCGGACGTTAACTGGGAGTGCCACACGGCTGACACGAGCAAGTCCAGGAGGTTCATGAAGCACCTAGATGATAACTTCTTGGTGCACGTGCTAACGGAGCCAACTAGGAAAGGTGCCCTCCTAGACCTGTTGCTAGAAAACAGAGAGGGTCTGGTGGGAGATGTGGTGATTGGTGGCCGCCTCGGTCATAGCGACCATGAAGTGGTTGAGTTCAAAATTTATGGTGACAGAAGGAAAAGTGCCACCAAAACCTCATCCCTAGATATGGGGAAAGAGGACTTCAGGCTGCTCAGGGAACTAGTCAGTAAGGTCCCCTGGGAAACTGCTCTTGAAGGCCTCGATGTCCACCAGTGCTGGTCACTCTTTAAGCGATGCCTCCTAGAAGCACAAGATAAGGCAATTCCAAAATATCGCAAGTCAGGCAGGCGGGGCAGGAGGCCGGCGTGGCTAACCAGGAATGTTCTAATGGAGATTAGGCGGAAACAGAGAGTGTTTCGCTACTGGAAGGAGGGCCAGGCGTCATGGAAAGAATACAGGGATGCTGTTCGTGTTTGTAGGGAGAAAGTTCGAGTGGCCAAAGCACAGCTAGAGTTGAAGCTGGCTGTGTCTGTGAGAGAAAATAAAAAGGGTTTTTTTAGATATGTAAATGGAAAAAGGAGAACTAAAGAATACATAGGGCCGCTCCTTGATAGGGAAGGTCTCCTCACAGACGATGACGTAGGCAAAGCAGAGACGCTTAACGCCTTCTTTGCCTCTGTCTTCAATGCCGATGATGGGCTTCGGGACCCAGGGTGCCCTGAGCTGGAGGACCGGGATGGTGGGGATGACAAACTCCCAACTGACCCTGAACGTGTGCGGGATTTGCTACTCCACCTGGATCCCTACAAGTCCATGGGTCCGGATGGGATTCATCCCCGGGTGCTGAAAGAGCTGGCGGATGTCATCGCGGAACCTCTATCGATTATTTTTCAACGATCCTGGGAATTTGGAGAGGTCCCGGTAGACTGGAAGCTGGCAAATGTTGTGCCGATTTTCAAGAAGGGTCAGAAAGAAGACCCTAGCAATTACAGGCCTGTCAGTCTCACGTCAGTGCCTGGTAAAATCATGGAGAAGTTGGTTCTCGGACTTATTGAGGCGCACCTGGGGGACAAAGCAGTCATTGGTCCCAGCCAGCATGGGTTTGTGAAGGGTAGGTCCTGCCTAACTAACCTGATTTCCTTTTATGATAAGATCACCCGTATGGTGGACCAAGGGAAACCAGCTGATGTGATTTTTTTGGACTTCAGCAAGGCTTTTGACACGGTTTCCCATAGGATCCTACTGGACAAAATGTCCACCATACAGCTAAATAAAAACATCATACGATGGGTGAGCAATTGGCTAACGGGCAGGGCCCAAAGGGTTATGGTAAATGGGGCTGTGTCAGGCTGGCGGGCGGTCACCAGTGGGGTCCCTCAAGGCTCCATTTTAGGGCCGGTACTTTTCAATATTTTTATAAATGATCTGGATGTAGGAATAGAGGGTATTTTGAGCAAGTTTGCTGATGACACCAAACTTGGAGGAGTTGTGGACTCAAATGAGGGCGTAAAGGCCTTGCAGAGGGATCTGGACAGGTTGGAGAGCTGGGCGATCACCAACCGCATGAAGTTCAATAAGAGCAAGTGCCGGGTCCTGCACCTGGGACGGGGAAACCCTGGCTGCATATACAGACTGGGCGATGAGACGCTGGAGAGCAGCCTAGAGGAGAGGGATCTGGGGGTCGTGATAGACAGCAAGTTGAATATGAGCCAGCAGTGTGCCCTGGCAGCCAGGAGGGCCAATCGTATCCTGGGGTGCATCAAGCACGGCATCGCTAGTAGGTCAAGGGAGGTGATTGTCCCGCTCTACTCTGCGCTGGTGCGGCCTCACCTCGAGTACTGTGTGCAGTTCTGGGCACCACAGTATAAAAAGGACATGAAACTGTTGGAGAGTGTCCAGAGGAGGGCTACGAAGATGGTGAAAGGCCTTGAGGGGAAGACGTACGAGGAACGGCTGAGGTCACTGGGCCTGTTCAGCCTGGAGAAGAGGAGGCTGAGGGGGGACCTCATCACAGTCTACAACTTCCTCGCAAGGGGTTGTCAAGAGGCAGGAGACCTTTTCTCCATTAACACTAGTGACAGGACCCGCGGGAACGGGGTTAAGCTGAGGCAGGGGAAATTTAGGCTGGACGTCAGGAGGGGGTTCTTCACAGAGAGGGTGGTTGCACACTGGAACAGGCTCCCCAGGGAAGTGGTCACTGCACCGAGCCTGTCTGAATTTAAGAAAAGATTGGACTGTGAACTTAGGCACATGGTCTGAACTTTTGGGTAGACCTGTGCGGTGTCAAGAGTTGGACTTGATGATCCTTAAGGGTCCCTTCCAACTCAGGATATTCTATGATTCTATGATTATTTAGACACATAATGGTACATTGTTAAAATGGGGACTAAAGTGGCAATTTTACACTTAAAGTATTTTTAAAAAGTCAAAAAACCTGTAGGTACACCAAGCCTAAAGCAGATCCTTTCTACTGTTTCAACCCATGCATGTCACATCAGGTGTCACTTTTCACAGCAAATGATTCAGGCCTCTTCCCCACAGTTCTGACAGCAGCAGGTTGAGAGCTGTCATGAACCCCAAATATCAAACAAAGAGCAGTAAGTACACTTGAGTTCATCTCAATGACATTAGAAATAAAAATAAATAATCAGGCAACTGCAAAATTAATATTTTTTCATACAAATACCAGAGCAAAATTTTTGAGAATTTTAGCTCAGATTCTATTTCTTGAATATTTTCACAACAATTGATTTTATTTCATACTCAATGATATTTATGTGATTTCCAGTTTAATTTATTTTCACACACATTTCATTGGTATCTATGTTCTTTGTGACAGCTTTCATATATAGTCTTGGTTTTACATTTTATATCTCTATGTCCTTTCAGAATATGCAACATTACTTCTATGAGTCAGACACAGATCTTCAGTTTTACATTACTCATATTAATAGTGAGAGTAATCTAATATAATCTAATATAAATAATCTAATTTCTTTATTCCTGACGAAAAATAATAACAATTTAGTGCTTTAATTCAAAAAGTACTTCAAAATATCATTAAAGACCATGCATTACTACTTATAGAAAATGTTCTTAATGTATGCAAATATAAAAAAGTTTTTCAGTATAGCTTTCCAAAATAAATAATCTCTTGGGCTATGTGGGTGGTGAGGTACTAGAACAGGTTGCCCAGAGAAGTTGTGGATGCCCCATACCTGGAGGTATTCAAGGCCAGGCTGGACAACCTGATCTAGTGGATAGCATCCCTTTTCATGACAGGGGGGTTGGAAATAGATGATCTTTAAGGTCTCCTCCAACCCAAACCATTTTATGATTCGATGAAGATAACTACAGTCAAAAAAAATAACATAAAAAAATAACAGTGTTGTAGAAGAAGGTTTGGGGATAGACTATTATTGCATCTGATAGCTCTGCTTCATATTTTCCTTTGGTTCCGTTGTTCAACAGAACATTTAATGATGTACTCCTATGGAACAGTGTTATAAAATGTAATACAGAACAAAACAATTGAGATCCATAAAAATGTCAAAGTACTCAAACAAACAAACAAAACCCGAGTAATTTCAGTGACAAAACTCACCAAAATTGCAAAGGAGCATAGGCTGGTTTGTGGAGAGCAAAACATGATGTAATCAAAAATACATAAAAACTACAGCTCTGCTGCAGAAATTTTGCATTAAAATAAATCCAAAGACAGCCAAATTCTGTTCTCTGTAATGCTATTTTATTTCCAGCCAATTGATTTCCAGCAATATACATTTGGAATAATTCTAATAGTTTTGCCACTAGAAGGAATTTTCCTTTGTATTAGGTCCTACTTAAAAGTTATTACTAATGAGAACCATTATTAAACAATTTCAAGTTTTTAAACAAGATACTAAGCATGACTGAAAGTATTGTTTCAGAAGGATGAAAGTCAAAAAATAAGTGCAGTTGTTTCCTGTTTCCAGCACCTTAGGGTTTTATCTCATGTTATATGAGTGTTGTGACTTATTTTCTACAATGGATATAGAAGAAATAGAAGACATGATGGATCACTTATGCAAAGAAACATATTGCCAACTTCAGCTGTCATAAGCTTTACTTTAGTTTGAATTATATTTACACGGTTCATGACAAGTGCAAGCACTTTATACAGTTCAAGAACAAAGTTTCCATTGAACATAAGACAGCTTCTGTTTGTGTAAAACCAGACCAAAAACCTGGACATTTCCATTGCTCCAATGCTGTCAGAAATCTCCCTTCTTATGTCACTTTGGAGTTAACACTAGAGTTAACTTTTAGAGTTTACACTATAATGACACTATAGACACATCTGACACTTGCACAGTACAACCCAGACAACTTTTAAACTCTCAAAACATTTATCATTAATAAATTATTTAACTCAGTTATAATAAAGGTTTTAAAATTTCACAGTATTTTCATGTGTTTATTGCTTCTACGCTACAACTTATCCCTCAGGCACATTAGCCTGGGTCTATTTTAAATCAAGGTGAAGCTTCCTTTGATAACCAAAAATGTGTGTGCATATAGAGTCAAACTCCATATAACGTTGCCTAGGACATGGTATTCACCAGTCCCCTGTAGAATTCAACAAAACTACACCCTTTTGTACATGCTGAGTGTGCAAATTTAAAAAAAAAAAAAAATAAATCATTTAATGCTCAGTGTGTGGAAAACAAAAACAAACAAACACAACAACAAAACAACACAGCCACACAATTTTTTTTTTTTTTTTGTTAGCCAAAACAAAAAATTAAATCAGCCATGATATACTGAGAAACCTCTACAAAATCTTTGTTGTTAGGTCCTTTGATCAAAGTGATAGGAAAATACTCACTGAAGACATGCTTTTTTATGGAATTCCAGCAGCTGCAGCACAATCATGTGATTTTACGTCATACCTATATGTATAGGCAACTCTTTTTTTATGACAATCAAATTATTATTTTTTTTTCTAATTCCTTGTATCAGTTATAAGCACCACTTCTGCAAATAAATAGTTTAAAAAACTTTTACTTTAAAATGGAACACCCTAAAAAGACATTTTAAACTATTTTAGTCTGAAATTTTAGGTAATTGGTTTTCACAAAGAACTAGGGAAACCTTTAAATTCAGTAGGTTGGCCTGTAAGACTTAATTGATGGATATCCTCTTTGCACACGAGGAAGAGGAACAATGGAACAATATGCTAGAAGAGTCATACATGTTCATTAAGCAGATGAGAGAAATAAAAACATTTTGATTACAAATGAAAGCAAGAGGATTTATGCAATGACCTGTATATATCTTCCAGTTATTGAAATAAACCCTATTGAATTTAGTCAACTCTTAAAATGGTGAGGAGGAAGACATTTCTAAGGACAAAACTAATTTATTTTCTCTATTAAAATCTGAGAAATTGCTCAGAGGAGAAATATTCTTCATATAAAATATCATATATATATAGCTATTTTTTGTATATATCAAAATGCATAAATTTGTTTTGGTTGAGAAAGAACGAATGGATCTTTAGAGGGAAAGTACCACATGACAATGGAAAATATGCCACGTTTGAAATCAGTATCAATGCAATTTAGAAAAACAAATACCATCACCACCTCAGGCAAAGAACCACTAAAGACACAATAAGTATCTGAAATTAATTAAAAAAAGAGGTCAGAGAAGCAATCAAATATAAATTTCCTTGGAAGGAAAATTGCTGCTGAGATATAAAGGTCTGTCTTTAAATGGGAACATTTAAAAAAGAAAAAAATCATTTGTCAAGGCTTTCATCTTTCTTTCCCTAGCTTCAGTGCAGAGCATCCTTTCAAGAGATAATGGAGAGGCAAAGCCCAACACAGTGCTCCATATTAGCCTGATCACCACCCTGCAGGCATCCATCCCAGCCTGGATGCCTCTATTGTTCTTGTCCTAGGGTAGGCTAATGTGCTCATTCCAATGAAGGCGGTGCAGGCACCAAGCATCATTCTCCGGTGACCCTTGGCTGGAGCATCATTTATGGATGGGAGGGGACTTCCTCTCCTGGAAGGCTGCTGTGAAATGGACCTTTATGAAGATCAGTGTGAGCAGAGGCAAACGCTGCCTTAGGAATTGGCACCACCAACAAACTGCCTCACGTAGCCTTTCAAATTCTTTTCCTCCTCAAAATAGTATTGCTTCTGTCTTGCCTTCTTCTCTCCTGCAACTCTCTGTGCCCCTCATGTAGGCACTACTCTCTTTATGAAATAGTGACACCTTCTGTTTTTAGCCTTATCTGGCCAGATTAAGACTGGTAGTAGGGTATTAGCAGATGTTCAGCCTGGGAATTTTTGATATCTCTTCCAAGGAGATGAGAGTGGAGATCCCTGCAGCACCTCCAAGGACAGCAGCTGAGCAAAGAGGAGTGCTAATTTTTTGGAAGACTGCCATGCCTTTGCAGTGCTGTAGAATGCACCACATGGAAGACATGCTAGGGCATCTTCAGCATGAAGACTTTTGCCTACTCACCTGCAGAGGATATATGACAACAGTCACCTCCCTCAAAGCATAATCATTACATGAAAGGTTATGAGGCTCTCACAGTAAGGCTACTCACACAAAAGAGATAATACAGATGGGAACAGCTTGGAATATATAAGCTAATAATACTTTTTGCTCCAAAGAACAGACCTGAGGAGGGGTGAACACCTCAGGAGATTCTCTTCTGACGGCAGGTGGTACAGCTCTTCTATGTCACCATACTATCTGGATGGTAGTACCATGTGGATCCCAACACTTCCAGGTAGCAGAGTGGTAGGAGAACACAGGAGGGACAGAGCACTGTACAGATGAACAGCTTCACCATGAGTGGCAAAGAGAAGGACAGAAGACAGAGAAAATGTTAGGGTACCACATGATTTCATGGAAAGCATGTGTCAAAGCCATTAGACTTCTGATTTGGAGCTGTGCACAAACTGTTCACATTGAGCCTATTTAAATACATGACATTTTTACAATTGCACTCAGTCTCTTTCCTATTCTTTTACAATTAGTTCTTATTTTCCTGTCTTTAATTAAACTATAAGCTGTTTAGGGCACCATCATGACTACTCCTATTTATACAATGTTTGACACATGGAATTTGAGACATTACCAAATGTAGAGAAAAAAAAAAAAAAAAAAAAAAAAAAAAGAGAGAGAAATATAAGACAGCAAAGTATTATGAAATAAGTTCTAACTTAGAAGTCTATTCTTCTAGACTATATAAACTTTGGTTATTCAGCTCTGGAAAAGTAAAAACAGAGAAACCAGTGGAAAAACATTAAATAGAGAAAAAAGTATAATAATGTATACACATGCCCAGAGAAATGGAAATATAAGCAGGAATAATGGAAATATAAGCAAGAGCAACCACATTAAAAAGCCAAGTTTTGGATCAGTAATGCAGCGTAATGTATGCAGGTGTTTTATAAAAGGAAGCCAAGTAATTACTATGTCTTAGAATAAAACAAAAATAAACAGTCCCTATGACTCTCTTCCTTTGGATTCTGCCAAGGAGCAGGTTGTCCTAGTTTAAGGATCAGTATGTATTCTTCAGTGTATTTTGCATCTTCAGGAAGGGTACAAAACCTAGATCACTTGTAGACCTTCACTTCCTGGAGAAGACCCACATCTGAAATTGACACAAAATTACATAAGTGAGATCTAGATTTTTTTTTTTTTTTTTTAATTATTATTTTTTATAACCGTTCCTAGGCTTTTTAACCAAGGGTATGGTTCTACTATAATTTGCTAAGAAGTGCTAAACAAAAGGTATCTTATAGCAAGAAAACAGGCTTCCACATATTTTACCTTGTCAGATTTTATTGAAATATTTGAATGTTATTGAACTACTTGAATTTAAGTCACAATGAAAGAGATGAAAAAGCCCTTTATCTAGCTGAGCTCTCTTGCAGACAAGACTCTAAACTATTCCTTCAAACTCCTCTTAATTTATCACTTGGATGATTTTGTTTTTCTTTGTTTATACAAACCTTGTTTTCAGTCTTGTCATATCCATATTGAGTTCTGTAATCTCACCACTGCACAGTCAGTAAGAAGAACACAAGAAGGTACCTGAAAAACAAAACAAAACAAAACAAAACAAAACAGTGATACAATGATATCAGTAACTATATGTACACATGAAAGGCCAAAAGAAGAAATACATGTAGCTGGGGAAAGGGGGGGGGGAAGGGGGGGGGAGGGTTGAGGACAGAAAGAAGGGTCCCATCTAGAGCCCAAATAGGCCATTGGCATTGAAAGTTAAAGATGTTATGCAATCTTCCTTTCCCTAAAATTAAGATCTTTCAGCTAGGCAAAAAAACAATACCTCATAACACAACATGCGCAAGTCTCAACATAGGCAGACGAATGTGAACATTTTATACGTCTTTGATTTGTTTTGGAATATGTTACTGCCCTTTCTGCTGAGTGACCTCATCACCCAGCCTTAGCAAATGCTGCTGAGCTGACCGATGAACAGTGCAGACACTGCAGGGTGAATCCAAGCATTTGACTAGGAGAGCAGAGAAAGATGACATGCTCCAGAAAAGCTTTTTCCTGGACCAAGAATGGATAGTTATGGCAAACAGATGGAGGGAATCAAATCCAAAACACAGTGTGTGACCTATCTCAGATAGAGTCTCCTTCTTGCATTTCATTTTGGCAAAATTCGAGTATCGCTTATGCCAACAGAATGTTCCTGAGCTGCAGATCTTGTCAGCAGGCTCCAAGTTACAGTCCTTCCCCTATCAAGACTAAATGGACAAAATAGTTCGGCAGTAAATATTGCCCTCAGAGAAGCATATACAAAACGTAACATAACATAAAAAACAAAACAAAGCAGAAAAGCTATTCCAGAGTCAAGGGAACCCATTTTTGCCTTTCAGCAATGTGACAGCCTTGGTTTCACATTGGCCAAAACAGGCAGCTCTTTCAAGGCTCTTAAAATCCACAGATGTGAAAGAAAACGCACTCTGAAAAGGGCTGTGTTGTTAATCTCCCTAAATCAAAGATGGAAACAGGACTCCATTTCTCTGTTTGACAACGGCATGACAATACCCTAAGTGAAAAATGGAAGAGCCAGTCCCTGCTAACTCTGCCAAGGACTCAGAGCCACACAGAGATTTCCTAACAGAGGTATGGGTCAGAAAGTCAGGAACCGAGACAACCGGCACAACATCTGGAATCTGAAAGATCCAGCCCATGTTTCTGAGAAGTCTTATTAATTTACTACCTGTTCTCTTAAAAGGAGTCATCAGCCTTTAACTGGCTTCTAAAAATGAAAAATTACAACTGGGGGGAAAAAACAGAAGGAAGGCAAAGAAGACTACAGACTAGCAAAATCTCAGACTGAAGTCATCCTGTGTGGCCTGCTTTCTTTTGTGTAAGTCAGGAAGAGAAACCATCACACAGAAAAATGTCATTGATATTAATAGTTATGAGGAGAGTAACACAAAACATTCATAGTGAAGACATTTGAAATTTAGTCATTGAGTGTGCCAGAAACTACTGTCCTTTTTGATCTGCTGTCGCTGCTTCTCATGACAGCATCCCCCAACCTGTTTCAGCAAAAGTCAACTGCGTTGCTTGAGAAGAAGCTTTTTGACAGCCCACCTTATTTTGAATCAGCTTTGGGCACGATTGCACTGACAGCTATGCCAGCAGCCCAGAAAGGACTGCAACTTTTTTGGGAGGAGAAGTGATAGCAAGCAGCTTGAGGAAACCTCTTCATCAAGGATCAGTACTGATTCATAGCACATGTGATTGCAAGCAGAACCAACAATGTTTTTTTCCTTTCCTGTTCCCTACTCAAAGAGCTGCACAGATCTTTTGTTCTTATTTCTGTCTGTTTCTACCTGCATAGGGTCTGAATGCTTGTTTATCTCAGACATAGAGTAGGGACCTGAAGAACTGTTTTGCTTTGCTCTGAAAGCAGCTCTCATCTCAAGATATACCAATTCTCATCAGTCTGTTCTATTTACAGCTTTCTGCCATCCCCAGCCGGACACCCCTCTTAGTTCAGAGGGGTGTAACCAAAGGTGCAGACTTTTCTCTATAGCTTATTTTTGATTTTGTCAATGTTTACCTCATGTCAAATGTAATGAAAGGCACCAGAATAGGAAGCAAACCCTACCTCTCCTCTAGAGCACCTGTCCTCACAACAATTGTGTCCCTGGCTGCCTTGGAGAGTTGTACCAGTTACAATCCTCAGAGCTTGGATGGGGATTATCCCAGGAGATGCACTCTGTGGGTTCAAAGCCCTCCTCCAGAGTAAGGAGATGAGTACCATTTGAACCTGTACCTTCTGCTGCAGCAGGCTATGGTTGAACTGTCATTAACATTGGGGACTACTTAAAGTTCCTATTTCTGAGTAAATGAAAAGCCATTTCTGTGTTTCTTCTGTCGCTCTATTCAGGGAACTTCTGAGCCCGTGGAGGAGCCCTGGATTAGTGAACGGGTGTTTTCTGTTTCTTTTAGATGACTCTTTGAGACTTCTGTTTGGTCTTGGTCTTTTCAGGAGTAGCGTGGTGCTTGAAAATGGGGTGGTCTCAGTCATTCTCAGAGACTTGGACATTAAGATCCTCCTAAATCCTCCTTTAGTCAGTGTAATTTGCTGAAAGCTTCTCCGTGCTGGGGTCTGCTTCTGACTATGTCTTTTTATACTGTGAGAACAATGGGATTCAGATGTTGGGGAGGGCTTGAGGGACTACTGTAATACAAATAATACATTAGTATGACATGCCACTTGGAGTGTGAAAAGCACAGTATAAAATCCCAACAGCTGCATTCCTTTGCTGTTCTGGCAAATAAAACTCAATTGCAAACACAGAAAGTGGATGCGTGTGCACCTGAAGCAAAATCATCTTTCAGCCTGAGAGACTTCTAGTGGAAACTGTTGTGCTGTATGTGCCAAGTCTCAGTTGTGATTGTGGTGAGCTGCCTTTCCCACATACCTCCCCCAGGCAACAAAAGAATCAGATGACAGGATTTTTGCTAGCTTGGCATTACACAAAAGGCCTGTGGGGTGGGTACAATGGAATTTAGGCTGGGCATGAAGGCAGGACAGAGCAGCATGAGTCTCCAGCAAACAATAGCAACAGCAGGATCAAAACAGCAGGCAGAAAGCATATGCACAATTACCAACAGAAAATATCTGGAGCTACAAGGGCATTAGATCCTTAGCCTTGTCCCCAAGTAGGATTCCACTGTTGCTAATGTAACCACTACTGAATCAGACATGTATTTCACACAGTGCAATGCATATTACCCCAAAAAGAAGGTGAAACTCGTAGGGATTAACCTAAGGCAACAAATTCCAGTCTATTCCTTCAGGTTTACAGGGCATTAAACCAACCAATGTCCAGACTTCCATTGCATAACAGAGGCACAAGCATTAATGCACAGAAGCAGCAGAACAGAAATTCAGACCAGTTGCCAACAGCAGAACCCTGTATACAAGAAAGCAGGGAAATATATACAATCATACCTGAATAATAAGTGTCGAAATGAGAAACACTGGAGAAAAGAGTCATTTACTTTGCACAAAAACCTGCTAGTTTATTTTTCCCTTTTAGAGAGTGGGGATAAAAAAAGTTTTCTGCTCACTGTCTCAATTCTACAAGACATAAACATATGACAAGCTAGTTGAAAAACAGCTTATGTTGGAGGGGAAACTCACAGGAAAAAAAATCTTGAAAAAAAAAAGTTAATTTAAAAATACAAATCCCTTCATATAAATATATATATGGTGTAAAGAAGAAAAACACTTCTTGATCTAAAGTTTCAGGTATGCACCTGAACTGTGTGAGAAGTCATTCTCAGGTCTGGATTTTTGTCCCATCTTTATCATATTGGCATTGAGGGTAGAGGGAAAGAGAAGGATCAAAATGAAAATATGGCAAGTAAAAATGGCACATTTAGTTTTTCCAAAACTATGAATAATTTTGCTGAAAAAGAAATGAAAAGGGTAGTGAAAGATAGATAAATGGTATATTGTACTGGAGGGGAAAACTCTATCAGTGAACTTGGAGCATCTTCATATGGTTATTAGAATTTTAAACCATTTTACCAATCCTAACACAGTCAGGTAGCAGCATGCAGAAGTGCCTGCATTGTTGTGATTTAGACTATGCTGGCATTCAAAATTACAAACAAAACAAAACAAAACAAACAAAAGTCTTACTATTGTAACTGGACAAAATATTTTGTTAAAATCCTTTCTTCAGTATGATTGTTTGGGCCTGAGTTTAGTGCTACAGACCGAAATAAAATGTTTTACACTGCTGATAATTTTTCATGATTGGTATTGTTTTTAGTGTTTAACCTCTGCCCGATACATTCTCAGAACATTTTCTAGTTGCCAATACATATGCTTCTGAAGTTAGAAAACAGCTAAAAAAACAACCTGAATAAATGGATCCTGTCCATACTATGTAAATGACCAATCATTCATCTTCAAGTACTACACGTAAGCATGAAGTGGGAATTAAATGATATATTATTTTTGAGGAGGCCTTCCAAATAAAAACGTCTTCAGTATATATGAAAAATAACACATACAGATACTTAAAAACATTTCCCACTCCTCACAGTAGAGCAGTTGAGGTCTGCCAGCATGGTACTTCCCATCTTAAGAAGTGATAGACATAGAATAACTTTCAGTCAACTCACAGAAGAAAATTGTCAAGACTAAGGACAGAACACACTATACATTTCAGAAACAGCTGCCAGTACTGGGCAGCCAGTGAGATTTCCAAAACTGCTCATGCTATATTAAGCAAGAGTACCTGGACAGAAATTGAAAGCAAGTGTTAAAATCTCTTTGCAAATCCCATCTTTGTGATTCCTACATGTTGGTTTCCTAATATGATCATGAGGGCTAGGACCTGTAAGCAAAACAGCCATGGCTTTCCACAGTTTTACCTGGTTTATGAAGAAGTAAAATACCCCTATATAAATCCATGTGCAAACTCCTGACACAAATCAGATGGTGAATATCAGATTCTTGGTTATAGAAGAGTAAACAAGAGTTAGGCCATCAATGTTTATTCACTCATTCAGCCCTAATGCAAAACTATCTTTCAGCAGCGTCTGGCATGAGAGCAATCATGACAGATTTAGAGGCAGCTTAGTTCAATGCTCTACTGCTGAGACATGACAGTCTGCCAACAGTACTCTTTCCTATAAGCTTAATGGACATTGTAGCAGAGCAGCAGTCACTGGTGACTACTCATACACAATTCCTTAAGGTCTACCTGGCACTGGCTTTCTAAGATGGCTTCCAAGGCTCACCTTTTTCATATCTTTTCATGTGCTTTAATACAAAAATGAAGGCTAAGAAGATACATATAACTAACCAAAGTAGCCAGAAATCTTGATCTGAATCATGGGAGTTTTGTTTGTAAGTTTTTGCTATAGATTATTAAGAAAACAAACAACCCGGTTTTATTAACAGTTTCTGTGATATTCCAGATGGCAGAAATTCATTCTTCAAAATCTGCTGAAATGTTAAAAGTTCTGTTTGATGAAGTATTGGGATCAGCTCTAACTTGTTCCTACAGCCTAGAACAACAAGTGAAAAAAGCTCTCACTCAGATCCGATCTGCAGCGTGACTCATCGTGCCTTGACATTTCCCCAGCCGCTGGAAGCGAAAGCAAAGTGCAGGCTCATTCTTCAAGAGAGAAATTCAGCACATCGCTTTGGGAAGGCCAATGACCGGTTCTTTCTAGTGATTTTTTGTGCTGATACTGTGCTCCGGGTTATTCACGTCAGGGGTGGGTGGGAGAGCGGGAGCGGAGCTGCTCCAGGTTACAGAGTAAACAGAGGGTAAGCAGAGGGCTGACCACTCTGCCTCGCTGCCAGAGCCAGGCTGATTGCTGAAACCATTAAAGCAGCAGCCCTGGCAGCAGGAGGCTCTTCAGCCTCCAGGCCACCATAAAACAGGAGCTCCTTTTTTCCACAAGAAGAAAAGGCCAGTGTCTCTAAAACAAGCACTTTACCACATGGTTCTTTTGGTGGAGAGAAAAAAAGCCTGACACTGTACCTCAGAAAGGCTGAGGGGTGGGGGGAGGGAGAGAGGACAACAACAAAAAAAAAAGCTGCTCTTTTTCTGTGCTTATGTACAACTTCCTTATTTGTTAGGGAAACAAATACAGGCAATATAAGCAATACAACACAAACACATCAGACATGATTTTTTAGTATTATGTACTTGCTTTACTAAGTTTTTTGTCAATGCTTTTTCTGCACACCAAACTAACTTAAGGACTCTACTGCATGAAGGTGCTACCTTTTCCAGCCCCAGATCTCAATGTATTTCATACAGAAAAGGCAGACTGCAAGTAAGGCTGGGCTGTTTCTCCATGGCATAGGCACCCCCAGCCTTCACCAAAGCCTCGCAGCTTTTTGTAACACATTCATTAACATGCTGCTAATGATAAGCATCAACTCCATTTTACCTAAAAGGAAAGTGAGTCAGGAAGAGCTGGGCTGGTCAGTCTAAAGTTAGAGATGGACCTAGCAATCTCTCAAGGTCCATTTTGGAGTGTGTTACACCTCTTACTGTGGCAGGTCCATCTTCTCTGTAAGAAGACTTACTGAAACATGAAGATACTTTAAGATATCCGAACAGAGTGACCTATAATATATACTGCCATCATGCAGCGATTGCAACCTATATTTATACAGCTAACGGTTTACTCTTTTTTTTTTTTTAATAATTATTATTATTTTTTATTATTATTATTCTTTCTGCTGTAACTGATAAAATAAGGACACCGAATCTGATTTCTTTCACAGATTTCTTTCTATCTAGAACGTCTTCCTACATGCTCACAAACTGCAGGTCTAAACATACAAACTGAGATCTGTGCCTCTGAAAGCACACATCAGTGCTTGAAGTAAATGTTTAGCTCCATTGGCTTCAAGAAGGAGAAAATGTATACTTCAATAAATGTTCACATCCCAAAAGGCAAGTGATCACAGAGTGGACTTGATGTCTGCCTTAATATGTTGTGTTTTGATTTCTCATGATGTGACAGAGTTTATGTCAGGCAGAGTAGTTAGCTATATAAGCCTTTTCTAGGTCCATCACATGAGGAACCGATGAGAGCTTTTGGGAGCTTAGGCCTGGCTGCCCTCAAATTACAATGGTTACCACCCTGACTTACACATGTCCCCATGGACATATGTAACTTAGGTTAAAAAATGCTCCTGCCAAAAGTATAGCTATAGCTGGAGCATCTAGTGGGGATGCACCCAACAGTTCAGCAGCTGATGAATCACCCTTTCCATCACTCATTCATGTTTTAAATTACTAACAGCTTTTACCTCCTTTCTGGCATTTTATTTCTCTTATTCCAAGGTGCTTTCAAAAAGTCAGTATTCCTATCTATAATGAGTTCATGGGAAGTGTTTTCTTAAAGTTCACAAACAGGGTTTACAGCAGAACTGGGAACCCTCTTTAGGTCTCCTAAATAAATGATGAGTGCTTTAACTACTATTATAAAATCTTACTGTATTTAACCATCTCAGTAACACATGGTCTGGCTCTCCTCAGCAGACATAGCTTAAAATATACACGAAGGAAGCAATAGGGATTTGAGCGGAGTTTGCAAAAGACTTATCAGGAAATATTTTGAAATTCAGATTTTCCTTCATACTCTTCAAAGGATTATGTTCAGTAATCTTACAGTGAAGCCAGACAGAGATTCAAGCTGAAGCAGCCAAAGCAGACATTTGGATAACAATGTTTTCATCAGTGTTTTGTACAGGTTTTGAGATATATTATCTCTCCCATGCTGGTTGATTGCTTGCTCTAATCCCTCCTACACATCTCTCAATCTCCTCATTCCCCCATACCCAGCAAAACACTAAAATGAAATTGCTATCATTGTGCTCATAGGTAATATTTCTTCTCTTTGCTTTCTGTCTCATCTATTTAAAATCATAATCTCTTCAAGACAGAGTCTGTTTGTTTTTTTTTTTTTTTTTTTTTTTTTTGTGTGTGTTTGTAAATTGTGTGACATATGATACCTAAACTGAAGACAGGCCTTCAGGCACTAACAGATGAACTTTGGCACTTCTTGATGAAGTGATTAAATGCGCCTACCTCACATTTCTGCCAGAGGTAACTGTCATCCTGGAGCAAAGGGAGATATGTGCTTGCTCTTCAGCCATCTCGCTTCACTGCTCAGGCTATTATATTATACATCTACAACTGTCTATACAATATTCAGTGCCAAGCTGTGAATTGCAACAATTGAGGAAAAACAATTAAACTGTTCATCCATCCATATCTCATAAAAGAAGCTAAGGATCCATATTTCTCAGAATAAAAACATTATTACAATGTGAGCATATTTAGCACTTCAGAAGAAGAATTTACACAGAATATGTTGCACAGCTCCTTAGTAAAGAAGTTTCCATCCTTCTGTAAGATCATTTTTAAAGGAGCTGCTGTAGAAACAGTAGAAATTTCTCTAAGGCTACAAGAGTGCTTGTATTGTATCCCTAATTCTACTGTCTAAGAGACATGAATAATTGAGTAAGTCACAAACATTTATAGATATTTCTTCAGTGGCCTAAAGCACATTTAGGCAAACTCAACTCCTGTGAGACTGAGAGAGCTGGATTTCTAGTTGTGATATAAACACCTCTCACATAGCCCATGATATCACACCTGTGATATATACACCTCTCACTCCAAAATACAAAAAAAGAAATTTTTGACTTCAATTAAATAAGTAGGTAATATCACTTTTATTTATGTTCTCATGGAGTTTAACAGTTAAATATTTCACAGTAGATCAGGTATTTGGGGCACCTTTTTTTGGCTTCTCAGGAACAGCAGACAGCTATTCCTTCCCTGGCTGCCACAGGCACTGGCCTGGCCCTGGTGCCTGAGACTGGGGCTGCTGGGCTTGCCTCTCACCAATGTCTCCACTCTGTCCTGTGAACTGGACAAGAGAAAAGCATCCCTAGCTACTATTATCCTTTGTCACAAGTAGTTTCCAAAGTTTCTATCCTTGTGTCTTCCTCCCTAAATTATCCAGTCCAAGCAGAGAAAGCGTTTTTGCCAAGGGGGCAAAAAGGCTACCCAGAGCACAAGCAGCAGAGAAGGATCATACATTTGCATCCAGCATTCTTCCCTGAGCAAGAGCTGTGGTGTCACTGCAGAAGAGGTCATGGAGAGAAACCCAGAGATTAGTTTGCTCCACCAAGAGCTCTTGCTTTCTCCTCTCAGAGTCCCATTGTAAAAAAGGAAATGGGATCACAGAGATCAGAGGTTTCAGATCCAAACAGCCCATAAAGATAAGTAATGTTCTCAATTCTCCCTTCATTCATTCACAAAGGCATGATAACCAGACAGAGCTGCACTACTGACACATGAGGGAAAAGGAAATTAGTGGGGAAATCCTGTGGCAACAATTAGAAAAGGAGCTAAGGGAAAGCAAAATAAAATAAGACAAACTTTTATTTCTGCTCAACCTCTCTTCTTTCTACCACACAGTTTCTACAGAGTTATATCCTTCCTATTGAATTTACCAAGAATTATTCTCTGCTTCCTATCTGCCCCTCTTAGTAGGTAATGAATTCCCCAGCCTCAAGTCAGCTGTGAAGCTGACTCAAATTCAAACTATATAGTTGTATCCTACTAGGCCACGTTTATCCCCCAGATGTATGCACTGCCCATTTTACCTCTCAGTACAATACACTGCTCCAGGCCTGCACCTTGTGCAGTCCTTCTCTTCCTCTGAAACCAAAAAGGGTTTATAAGTTTTGCTGAGTATCAGTTCACAGGTTCTGCCTGTGGGATACAAGCTGAACAGCCCTGGATTTTGCTACTGAAAAGGACTGATACAGAAAACCAGTCTGAAGATTTTCTCTCTCTCTCTTTTTTTTTTTTTTTTTTTTTTTTTGTTGCTGTTTTTGTAGTTCAGGATATCCTTTTATAAATTGTTCCCTCTATAAATCTGTAAGGGCATAGACCATGCACATGTGTTTCCAATGTGATTTAAGAACACCTGTTTTATCACTGAAATAATATGGAAGGATAAGCTTATCTATTCCATATTTTTAATTTGTTTTGGAAGCAGGGACTCATTTAATCAAACTAGAACTTTCTGCTTGCTTAATCTTTCTCTCTTTTTCCCTCAACATTTCCCAATCCACATTCCTCTGAAAGTGGAAAGGGCCCTAAGCAATGATATGTTTGAAGCTTACCTGGCAAGAAAGAAACACTTGGACTGAAACGTGTGTCCACAGATAAGGTGGGAAATGAACACTGTTATGTATTACGAAATTCACAGTTTTTACTACAGGACAGCTAGACTGCATTATTTCAAATATTGGCTGAACAGTATTTACTGATTGCTCTCAGATACAGCAAAAATATGTCACAGTTTGGAGTTGCTTTTTATTTGCTTTACGTCAGTGAAATCTTCTTCCTCAACAAGAGTGCAGAAAAGCATGCTCATTGTAATAAAAAGTAGAAAGACTTGAAAAGCAAGGTATGAGAAGCTCTGAAACAAAGGCAAACTCAAGATTTCTGACTTTTTGTTAACAACTTAGTTTTGGTAACTTCCACCAAACCGGAAATCATATATGAAGTGGTCGTTATATCAAAAAAAAAAAAAAAAAAAAAAAAGATTTTAAATTCCAAAGATGGCAGATACATTTTGATATGCTGTAATACTAAAAAGCACATATAAGAAAAAGAGGTATGACACTTAATCATTTGCAACTTACTAAAACATTTTAAAAAGTGAATATATTATGAAATATTATAAAGTTGAACAAATCTGAAGATTAATGAAATATTCCAAATGTTATATTTCTTTGTAAAAGACTACATCATAATATCTCTTCTGTCAGTGTCTAGGTTAATCTTCCATTTATGGTTTCATCCTATCTAGGCAGTCCCTTCCTGTCCTGCTTTTTGGCTCAGGATACTCCACTCCCTTTTGTTTGACCAGTAGGAAGTTCACAGTTCCAACAGGAAGGCCCCACCTTCCCAAGACAAATCAGATGTTGTTTTTTTTTTATGACTCATTTTTTATGGATAACCTTGATAATATGACATGCATTTGATTTTTTTTTTTTTAAGAGATTTAGCTGAGTTTTGATGATTACTCTTTTCTTCTCTTAAATTGTATGTATACGTAGTACAGTTTCTCTTTCCTTCATTACATGAGTAACTTCAATTTCTCAGAGTTTAGTAAAGAATGAAAAATTGTTTGATCTTTTTTTCTCAGTCCTTTAATACAACAATGTTTTATGAGGGAAATTTCATTTTTTCATGTACCTAATAGTTGACGCACATTTGTTATCTGCTGGTTGAAAATCAGTGGACATATGGAACTTCAGTCAGTTACACACATGTAGACAAATAGACATGGAGCATATATTTCTAGCATAAGTCAAGAGTCTGCAGATAAAACACAGAAGATAAAACTACAGAAGATTTTTCAGCCCTTCTGAAGTAACATTTGAAGGCCAGGTGGAAACAGTACCATATTTCAAGAAGATACTCAATGCCTATCATGAGGCAACTAAATTAGCCTGTATCCAGACTGACACACAAATGATATAAACTGCAGCCTAGAATTGTTCAAATTTGGTGAGTCCACTTGCTCTTTCCATCACCTCAGGCTATAAGAATGTGCTGTCTTTCCCCTTTGGTTTAAGAATTCACCCAGCGACAGTAATTAACATTATACAATTAAAAGTGTTTTAGTTATACAAAAAAAAAAAAAAAAAAAAGAAAGAAAGAAACTTCACAGGAACCGCATGCAGTTTGGGATCCCAAATTCAGTCATGATTGCATGTTGGTAAACATTCAAGAGAAAATGATGCAGGCTTATCTTTCAATTTTAGTTTATTAAAGCAAAAGTGGGAAAGCTCTTTATATCTTTATAGCTTTCACTGTGACACCTAAGATAAGAAAAGAACTTCAGAGATGATCAAATCCAGAGCAAAACAGTGTGTAGGAAAGAAAGAAAATAAATAATAATAATAATAATAATAATAGATTTTCAAAGCAGAAGTTAATATATGACAACTTCTGGAAACCTTACTTTTATTTTAAGGTTTTAATGGTAAAAGGAGATCATGCCTAAGATCAACTCATGTCTGCTGCAGCATAAATGCTACTGTATTAAAAATCTAAATGGTTTGAGACTCCATACATTGTACATCAAGTCAACCTTTGATTGGGGAAAGAGTCTAAGAGTCTAAGGGGGGCACTGATTATCTCCAGGATTCTTCCTTGGCAGGAGTAGGGCTCACTCCCTGTTCCTCCATGCACCAGGAAAGATTCATGCTCAGCCTTGCTTCTACTTGCCTTGGCTTGTCTTTTCAGAAGGACTGCTTGTCCTGCCAGGGAAATTCCAGCTTCAGCTCCTGAAGAAGATGGCTGTCTCCCAAAAAGGCATGAAGCTCCAGCTTCTTGGTCTCACTAGAAGCAGGGTTAAGATGTATGCCTGGGATTTCATAGGTTATGCAGCTTCCTTTCTGTGCAGAGGACTTCTTTTAAATGGTTGTCTTCATGGTAAAGATGACACCTATGGACACCTTGGGGAATGACTCCAGAAGAAGGGCATGGCCTACTGCCCTGGGGCAGAAATAAAAAACACTTCTGTCCTATCTGTGGAAGTGGAGATCATTTTGGAATTTCCTGCTACAATGACCAGGGCAGTGGGTGAGACCTAGGGATTTTTTTTTTCCTCCTACTCTCCTCACTGAGGCAGGGCAGAGATGCAGAAGGAGGAAAGAACCCCCCAGCACATTCTCTGCCTGTCAGGAAGGGCAGAAACCTTTATTTGGCTGTCACATATCCTTAAGTCTGCACTTGTGAACAGTACAGGCTCTCCATATATCCTGACATACAATGAGTAAGAGAGGAGGACACAGATGTCCTTGTGAAACTTTTTGGCCAATATTTACTCTAGACTGGGGGGAAGGGGAGATGTGGAAAGACTCTATATGTGGCTTGTCAAATAGTCAATAATTATGAAAACTACTTAATTCACAGTTTGGACTAAAGAACCTCTGGAGGTTTATTCCAACCTAAATTATTCTATGTAACTGTGAATCTATGATACTTATTTTCAGGCAGGTTTTCCAAAAAGCTATTCCAGTTACATTGTCTGAGTGACATCTGAAAGTTAGATTTTTCACATTCTCTCAAATACGGTTACAATACACCAAGCTTGGCTTTACATCATTGCTTTATTACTTCTGGACCATCATCCTTGCCAGGAAATGATGAGACGAATTCTACTCTCAAGGTATGCAATGACATAAATTCATGGCATTTAGCTATATGTTTCTGTTGTTCATCCCCTGGTAATGAACCCCTTTTGTTCATGTTCTGTGTACTTGCCTGTCCTGTACATAACACATCCACTGACATGCAATCTTAGTCATTATCCTGTTATCCTAAGATGATCACACTGGAGCTGGAAGGAGAAAATCTCCATGCAGAAAACTAATCCTGTGACATTTTCAATGTGACAAGAACCAGGACATGCCGTAATTCTAACCAGACAGTCTGTTCTTGAAAGATATGTGGTCCAATTTCTTGTCTAAATCTCCAGCTTTTAATAGGGACCAGAACTTTAGGGTGCTAATCTAAGCCAAATTAAACTTTGCATACTTTGAGGCTTAACTATCATTACCATACATGTATTATGTACTTCTTCAATATTGTGTAACTCTTTCACTACTTCCTGTTTGTCATGTAATTTCTTCATTGCTGCTTTTTGATTAAAAACAATGTAAATGTTAAAAAAAAAAAAAAATCGAAGCAATGAATATTAGGCATCAGTTACACTTTAATATTTTAAATTTATCTTTTTCTTATTGTTATAAGATTACTTCAGAAGAAAAATATATAAAAATCTTCTGCCTGAAATCTGTGGAAGGAGAAAAAATCTCATGTAGGGGGAACAGGAGACCATTGAAGAAGAGTAGTGCTGACGTCTAAGAATAAAGACAACTGACTAGCAAGGTAAATTTGCAGTATCCTCTGGTAACTTTAGAGACATTTATGTTTAAAAAAAAAAAAAAAAAAAAAAAAACTATTAAATTTTGAAATTAGAAGTTACGCTCAATAGGAAAACAATAATTTTGTTAAAGGCATTGACCTGTCTGTGTTCAGCATGTTGGAACAAGGTCACTTTAATAAAATAAATAAATAAATAAATAACAATAATAACAACAACAACAACAATAATAATAATAATAGTTTTATTAATTTATGCCAGTCTGCCAGAAAAGTTACCATTGATCTTATATATTATACAGACCAAAGTGTCAGTAATACTGTTTCCTAACTGTCCCCATCTGGATTACTGAGTTCTGAAATATATAGCAAAGCTTTTCCCATTTGGATCGTGATTTTAACCACAGCATAGATCATTATAAGCCCCAGAATCTTTGAGCCAAGGGAGTTTGCATATTGCAAGAGTCCCATGGATTATATTACTGAAGGTGTAAATCACAGATTGCTGTTTACCAAAAAATGCCATGGGTTACACTGACTAATACCAAATATTTAAGAAATCAAAGTGCTTTTGTGCATCCTCAATTCACATTTATAACAGCATTATTAGTAGAGTAGAATTTCCTTCTGAGAAAACTGAAAAGGTCCTTTTAACATGACCTCAGTGCTTGTCTCTCTTACATTCATTGAGCACAAACAGCTAAAAACAACTCTTAATCATCTCTCCAAGTTTGTTTCATTAAGATGACACAGCATTGACAGAATCACAGAATCACAGAATTTCTAGGTTGACAGAACCCTGAATACCTCCAAACATCCAAGACTTGGCTTTCTGGGCTCAGGGTTGAACCTAGAGAAAATGCAGCTTGGGGCCTTGAAGTGGAGAGGCAGAAGCAGCTTCAACATGGGACTGCCCCATCATCACACAGGGCTTCTGGAATTGACCTGTCCTTGCCCATTAGGAATGAGGTTCTGGCTGGGCCCAGGACCCCCTGCAGTAATGCCTTGTGATAGCTGACCACAGTCATCATCCCTATCCCATCACATCCCATTCCACCTTGTTGGAGGCTGAGGGATGGGTGTGGTCAGGGAGGGAGGGCATAGCTCTGTGGGCCCCTCTCTAGCCTTCAGTCTTTGACAAGCACATTTAACTGAGCATTAAACAGATAAATTAAAAGTCATTGAATAAAGCAGTAATGATTTAATCTCTCCCTGAAAAGTGTCATCTCTTATTAAGCAGCACTTAACTCCAGCTCTAAGCAGGACCCAAGGAGAACAGATTGCAAAACTGCATTCAGATGAGAAATCCCTGTCAGTCATGATGAAGGTGCAAGCTGATAGTGACAATTAATGTTTTCCAGTCAAACACAAATACAATGGTGGAACATAAAAGAGGTTTATGAGAAGTACCAGGCTGGCCCTGCTGGAAGCTCCATTCTTCATTTTTTCCACAGGCTTGGTACAACATGAACAGCAGAAAGTAATTGGTGTTCTCGCTACCCGCTCTATGTGTTTTAAGCAACTGCTACATGGGGTGGAAAGTTTAGCTCTGTCTCAGTGCCCATTCTGTGTTTGGTGTTTTGGCTGAGACTGCCGAGGAGCAGGTTGTGTGAGGTTACTTTATATAATATGTATTGGCATCCACTAGCAGCTGGCATCTGACCACCAAGTTGTATCACACGTGTGCCCACCAGCCCCCCTGACACACAGGTATCAGGCAGTACTGACTTGCAGTCACTACCAGCTTGGTCCATATTTGATTAAATGGCTTAAACTCTATCCACTATAAATCCCTGAGTCACCCTGTTCTGCAGTAAAAAAAAAATAAAAAAATCCGAGACAGAGATCTTTTTTGCTTGGCCACCTGCTGAAGACTTGGACCTATGGATGAAAAATTAAACAAATAGAATGTTGTATGTGTCACAATATTCATTTAATCCATGCACACTACATAATTCATTTCATGTTGCCTCCTCCACAGGTTTCAAGGAATTCCAGACTGAATTTATCTACTCATCTGACATACATCTGAGCATTCAACTTTACAGTTCAATTCCTCTTCACGCACATAAGAAACATCTTAAAAGATCTAAACATCTTTTTTTTTGACATTAGTTTTCATATTATTCACCTCAGTTTTAAATGTCACTATATTTGTATTTATTCATGAGGCCACTGAATCTTATGTGTAGTAATTTCCAGGAAACACATTAGGCTTTTTTTTTTTTTTTTTTTTTTTTCTCAAAATGACTTAAGACAGGTATACTACTACCAGAAACAACAAAAAATCCTGTTTAAGAAAACAGGACACAAATACACATATACAGACACAAATAATCACAAAGCAAGGTTTTATATTTACATCATATGCTGTCATTTCTTGTAATCGCTTTAGAGAGGCCACAACCTTTTCTCAGCCCTTATTCATTGTCTGTTAGACACATATGTCACTAGATCCACAGTTCACAGAAAGTGATCTCCCCTCTCACTAGTTTCAGACAAGCTAGTTCTTCAGGACAGTGCTACCTACTGTATATACAATTCTTATAAAACCATCTCTTTTAATTTTCTTTCTGTTTGGGGATCTAAGACGTGTGTGCTCGGAACAACGCTGACATTAATAAAAAGGTCAAATAAAAGTGCTTATATTGGGCCAACAAAGCTGGGATCGGAGCCAGACTTTTATAAGCTAGCTTTGGCATTAAAGTAGACATTCCACTATCCTGAAAGCCAAATGTACTTAGTTGCTCTCCTCATCACTACAATCAGAAGTCTTTGATGACTCTGAAGCTAGAAAATTACTGTTTAACCAGTTCTTCAGTTCATCTGTCCCAGGAATTGGAGAATGGTCTTCTTCTGTTTTTAGCTTTATTTCAGATCTGCATAAGCATTTCTTCTAGCTCTGGAAGAGGAATAAAGTACTTTGCATACTAAGTCCTCCAACCTCTGAAAAAGAGCAGATAAGAAAATAACTTTGACACCATGACTCATTTAGTAGTCTAAAAGAGGCTGTTGAGGCAAGTCAGGTCTAGGATAGGAAGAGATCCAAATGCTGAGTAGTCAGTGGAATCAGCATATTGACCACAATAGTAATGAAAATATTGCTGCATTAATTCCTTTTCTATGGCTTTGACATTTTCTTGAAAAAAGCCTGGCATTAATCTTTCTATGCATCTTTTTACTCCGCTGCTAATATACTGATTTTAGTGGAAGGGTGCCTATAGAACAAGGTATTACTTTAAGTAACAGCATTGAATCTCTTTGTGAGAAGTTAAACCGGAACTGGGAATTAACGAGAAAGTGAAGTGAGTAACATGATGTCCAGAAAAAGACAAAGAATGAAACTTCAGCTCAAAGTGTCAAGATTCAGGGCCATAATAATGAAGCAGTTAGTTCCTAGCAGATAGTTATGATAATAAAATCTAGATTAATATTTTCTGGTCTTCTTATAGTCTACATAAATTCGTACTCATGTTGTCATTGGAATACCTTCTCCCTTCCTGAGAGATTTTCCAGGAGAAAGCAATGTGGTCAGGTTTTAAAGGACCGAACTACTGTATGCATAAAATAGCTGGAGCTTTGTCAATTCCATCCTCACAGATTGGTCTCCAGAGCCGAGCTGGCAACAGAAGTGGAAGGAGGTGTCAGAAGCATTTGCTGCCTTTGGGACAAAAATAGTGATTCTAAGAATGTGGGTTTCTTCTATGTTTTCTGTCTTCTTTAGAGACAAAAAAAAAAAAAGCAAAAAAAAAAAAAAAAGCAAAAAAAAAGTGTAATTATTTCACACTTGGGTACGACTGGTCAAAAAAAATTAGGCATTATAGATAAAGGTAATATCTAAGATAATTTGAAAAAAAGATATATACTCTACCTACACCTACCATAAGATATCAAAATTATAGTGAAAAAAATACCCATTCATTGTAGTGCTTTTGTTTTCTGTTTGTTTGTTTGTTTGTTTGTTTTCCTGTGAATTATACATTTAACAATATTTATTTAAAAAAAAAAAAAAAAAGCACCAAATTTAAGTTTCTTTTATACAAGTTTAAAACTTAGGCTGCTATATTGTTCTCAATGGAGCTGTATAGTGTGACTCTTTTAAAAAGTGGCCAGTCTGCTTTAGAGATTATTTTAAATGAAGTTTCATTATTTAGGGATATTAAACATATCAACTGAAGGTGGAAAAGCTGTTTAATGTAAGTACTTTTTAAAAATTCTTTTTTTTCCAAAAATGAAATATTACCACTATCCTAATAACACCACTCAGCCTGGCTGAATATTGCCAGCGTGAATATTTCCATCTACTTCAATATTGTTTCTTGCAGTCTTATGCAGTATTGGGCCATAGGGAACTTTCCTTTTATTTTTTACAAATGGCATGTATCTTGGAAAACACTTGGGGAACTTCTAGGATAAAGAACAATCTTTCTCTAGAATTTGGATTTGAACCACCCAGAGAGAAGACAGAATTTCATTATGAGCGCAGGGCTTTTAGACTTTTCATTGGAGCCTTAGTATCAAGCTAATTAGAGTGTGATATCTTCCCAATACTCTCAAGTCTTGAAGCTCCCATCCTGAAGCTCCAAAACTCCTATCTCGGTTTGACTTCTGGGGCTTCTAGGTTCTTCTCTCTCTGTCATACAGACTGATGAAGAGCTGGAAGCCACCAAACTTTGTTTTACACTAAACAAAACTTGATTTTTTTTTTCTCCAAAATGTTTTTTTTTTTTTTTTTTTTTTTTTTCCAGTGTGTTAGATTTCCCAAAGAGTATTTCCAGCAAGTAAAGTCCCATATCTGTTAATCTCTTTACTGCCAGCAACTAGCTCTTAATTTGATTAAGGAGAAAAAAATAATATATATATATACATACACATATATATATAAATTCCTCATAAACGAACTTCCAGGGGAAAAAAAGGATCCACAACTTGATCCATATTATACAGATCCACTTTTGTAGAGTGCAATCCTGTATGCATTTAGGTCTGGACTAAAAGATTTCAGAGATGAAGCCCCTATTAAAATAAATAAATAAATAAACATTTGCTTTGCAAGTTCACAGAACAGATCTCCATTGAAATTCTTTTAAAATATGAAGTCATATCTGGGTTATGACTTCTTAAAGCTTTTAAAACCAAAGACAATTAAATTCCAGTACAATCATGTTATAAGAAGCCTAAAAGCAATCTCACTGTCAGTGATTCATAGAATCACAGAATGGTTTGTGTTGGATGGGAGCTTAAGGACTATATAATACACTCTCCTCCCTTCCCCCCCTCAAATCCCCCAGCTCCCCCAGCATGGGCAGGAACACCTCCCACTACACCAGGTTGCTCAAAGCCCATTCCAACCTGGCCTTGAACACTTCCAGTGATGGGGCATCCACAATTTCTCCGGTCAACCTGTTCCAGTGCTTCACCACCCTCATAGTAAAGAACTTCTTCATAATGTTAAATCAATGCTTTTTAATTCTAAATCAATGCTTTTTTAGTTTAAAACCATTCCCCCTACTCTCCCTTTCAAAGAGTCACTCCCCAACTTTCCTGTAGCCCCCTTTTAGGTATTGGAAAGTCTCCCCAGTCTCCCCAGAGCCTTCTCCAGGGTGAATAAACCCAACTCCTGCACCCTGTCTTTATAGGAGAGGTGCCATCTCTTTGATCATCTTTGTGGCCTTCCTGAAAACTCATTCTAATAGGTCCATGTCCTTCTTGTGCTGGGGGACTCAGAGCTGAATGCAGAATTCCATGTGGGGTCTAACAAGAGTAAAAGAGGAGAATCACCTCCCTCAACCTGCTGGCCATGCTTCATTTGATGCAGCCCAAGATATGGTTGCCCTTCTGGGCTGCAAGAGCACATTGCTGGCTCATGTTGAGCTTCTCATTCATAAACACCACCAATTTCTTTCATCTGGATTGCTCTCAACCTATTCTCCGCCCGGCCTGTATTTGTGCTTGGAATTGCCCTGGCCCAGGTGCAGAACTCTACGTTTGGCTTTATTGAACTTCATGAAGTTCACACAGGTACACCTCACAAGACTGCCAAAGTCAATTCTTTATGTTTGATTATGTTTAATATATTCTTTATAATATATTTTATTATATATTTTATTATTAAACTATTAATATTAGTCTTTATATATAACCTCTAAAAAATTGAAAGAAAGTTTGTGGTGAAAATGCTGATAGAGCATAATGATTTCATATTTTAGTATAACTACTTATTTTTCTAAAATTTGGTAGTTTCATAAAAATCAGTGTTATGTTTTTCTGAGCTCACACATACTCTTTAAATGTCATCCTGTAATTTTCTGCTTACCTTTCTTTTTTTTTTTTTTACTGTGTGTTTGTGAAACACAGTCATTTTTATGTTACATTTCTCCAGAAACAGAATATATTTGTTACTGAATAAAATAACATCACTTTAAAAATAACAACTACATGTATGTTTTAAACTTATGTAGTTTAGGCAGTCTGGATACGAACTAATGTAATCATATTTACAGACACAGACTCTTTTCTACAAAACACAAATATGTGACTATGTGAATATGTAAAATATGTGACTATGCATTTATTTCTGTGAATTATCAATGAATTATCAAAGTTGGTCCCCACTTTTTACCTTATGGCAAAAGCCAATTTGAAAAATCTGCAAAATCTTCCTCAAAGCCACTGCCAGATAAGCAGTCAAGGAGAAGCAAGCTAACTGAGCTTAATAAACTCTAAGAAAGAATTTTTATGGGTCTTGCTTATATCCTGTAAAAGATATCTTTATTTTAAATGAAGAGGTTGGTATCATCAGAAGCAAGTAAGAGTTAAACTAAAACACAGCTTCTCCATCTTTCAACCAGCTGGACATCTACACAAGATTTTCCTCTAGCTATTCCTTTTCTAAGGGACAGCCTTATGAATGAACCAATAAATATGAGACAAACAAGTATGTGAGGATGTTGACTTCTCCAAGTTTTGAAAAGGGAGATACCTGAACACTGGGATACAATAACTTGTAACACTAAATGATTAAATTAACTTAAGGAGAACAAAATAGATCCACTCAGAGCATGAGTAAGTCCTTCATATGCTAAAACAGTTCAGTTAACACATACAACATTATCACAGACATAAATAGAAATTAAAAATAAATGTTTGTAAAGTTTGCTTTTGCAAAATACAATGTATTTTTTTTTTCATTTTGACATCAAAGAATAAATCATAATTTTAAATAATCACATTCACTTTTGAAGTCCTTATTAAAATCATACATACATACATAAGGACATACATTTTCCATATTAAAATGCACATTATCCCAATGTGCATATTATGTAAGGATTTTATTTTATTTTTGTTCTTGTAGCTATAAAAATAATTATTTCCACATTTTAGATAAAATTCCTTTTCTGAAAGTTGACAGGTTGAAGGAGTTGAACATCAAAAGAAAATAAAGATGTTTTATTTCTGACTTATTCCAGTCAGTTTCCTTATTTGAATACTAAAGCTTTATTGGGCTTTTTATTGTGATTGACTATTGCCAGTCTGACAACAGTTAATCACAAAACCAAAAAAGTTAGAAAAAGGAGCAAATGTATTTAAAAGAGTATGCAGAATCCTTTACATAAGCTGTTTTGGTGTCTCTTTTAAAAAAACCTGCTTTTCTTATGGAAAGGTGTCAGAGTGTTTTTCTATTTGGCAGCTACCTGCTTTGTCAGGAATTCTGTCCTTCCAGGAACCTTGGAAGAAATAAAGTATTGTGTGCTGGAGGCAATGGTTGCCTGAGTCCAGTGAGGTGAATGAGAGATTTAGTTGTGATGCAGCAGCTCTAAAGTTCCTCTAAATTCCTGCTTCTACTAATCATAATAAATCATAAGTTTGGCAAAAAGACTGGAATGTGAATGATATAATTTGGATAGAGGAATTTCTTCCAGCAAATATGAAATATTTCAGTATTCCCCAAGAAAGAGCTCTCCCACCAAAGGGAAGTCTGTACCGAACAAGAGAACTCTGAGTGCTCCACATGATATCTTGCTTGAAATAAGTCAAACAGAAAACAGTACTTGTTACAGAAATGTTATGTGCCATTTGATATTACAACAGAAAGTTGCATCTTTTGATGCTCCTTCCATCAGGCAGGCTGAAAAGCAGAGGTAAAATCATTCTCTACTGACGTCAATGGGAGTCCTGCCACTGTCTGAGACCAGGGCCAAGAGTTCACTCCAGGATTTTTTTTTTTCAGGTGATTTACAATTACTATCTTTTTTTATTTGACAGCTTCACAGTTGAGAACCAACTTTGTCTTTTTATATGTTGTATTGGAATATATTTCTGCTGTTTATGAATGTTTGAACATATGTCACAGTAAGATTTAAAACATAAAGGTGGGTGTTGAAATCATGCTACTGTGTGCTCTCTAGTATATTATTTACCCTTCTAATTGTGGTTACTTCTATTTGTATTAAAAGTGTCCTGTGGATTTGCTGGAGATTTGGCTCTTCATTTTGTGGTTCCTGGTCTTCACTGACCTTTGAGTAAGAAATCCTCCCATTCACACAGAGGTAATTTTTTGAGCCAAGGATAATGTTACTTCTGTTTGTTGAATTATAATGATATAGTTCAATTTCTATTTCTGAGAGCATAGGCTCTACTAGCCATTGTAAGGTACCAACAGTAACAAGTTTAGCATGGATCTCTAAGTGTCCTACCTAAATGTCAAGGAACAAAAATAATCTTTCTCTTTACTTAATAAAAAAATACCTCATTTATACATTATTTGGAGAAAGAATCAAATTACTGTTAAAAATCTGAGGTCATCTGACATGAATGCATTCTTTCTTGTTTGTCACACCACATTAATCTTATTAATTTGTAGACAGCTTATTGCATTATGTTATTTCATAAATATTTTAAAGTAAATGAATGAGTATTCCAGTAGAGTCTTTAGCTATCTAACAAAATGACTATAGTTAGTGAAAGAATGTAATGTAGGAATAAACATGTTTCAGTGATGTGCTGATTTTGGATTTTAAAAGTTCTCTTTTTTTTTTTTTATTCAAATTTTGCTTTCAACTGAAATAGAAGAATTGTGCACATGAATTCAAGGAATTGGACTGAAAGTCCTCCTAGAATACCTATATTCATTGTTTTCCCCTTAGAAGGGTAAAAATGCATCACTTGGGATGTCCTCAATACATTCCACATATATAATAGGCAAATTCAAATAACAAACAGGTTATTTTTAGAAAATATTAATTTGGGTATTAAAAGAGTAGTATTCAACCTGATGGGTTAAAAATGGAAATAAAGCAGACTGGGCATTACTTACTATATAACCTTTCTTTCTATCCAGAAACTAAAGAACTAGGAAATGCTAGCAGAAAATGAAAAACATGTCTTTTTCTGTTGAGTTAACATTGGCTTCACACCAGTGTTCTGCACAAAACAAGGGCAGTTGTCATTACTTCTTGGCTTAAGACAATTTTTTTCAGCTCAGCTCAACTGGATTAAAGAACAAAACTCTTTCTGAACATCAATATATTTATATATACAAATGTATATAGAAGAACTGATTGATATTTTATACTCAGTTCAATAGCCAAGAACTGGTCACGGAAGCTTTATATATGAAGGGCAAATAGAACACAAAGGCATTCCTCATACTTCTAGCAAAGGTCAATTTACCAATCTAATGAAAGATGTTTCATGTGATCCTCCACTGAGATAAATTTTAATTTTTCATGGTTTCAAATTATTTACCAACAGTTAGGAGAGGTTCCGCTAAATAAAATATATATTTTTTTAATAATGTAAAATAAATACTTATTTTATTATGCTACTGTTAAAAACTTTCCAGAGGTCTAAGAAACTCTTAAATAGAAAATTTAAAGTCAGTTAAATATCTTATGAAGTATCATGTTGCTATGTTCTTTCATTTCTGGATAAAAATGAGAAAGGGATACCAACAGTACTGCAAAACAGATTATTCTCATGATTGTAAAAAGCCTAAAGGTAGCGTAAGTAACTTAAAAGAAAAAGCATTTAAAAAGATCCTAATCAGTTGCCAGTGCTTACATGATTAATTTCAGCTAGCATATGCTGGCACTTCATCAACTATAATCCAACAACTTGATACAAATTGTCAATGAAACAAACATAGGGTTTATTTTAGTGGATAAAGCATGTGGAATTTTATAATACATTTCTACCTATATCTGGCTCCCCAGAGATATTTTTGAAGTGACATAAAAACATTCTGATGTTCATGCAGGTTGAGAGTCGCATTTATGGAAGACAAGACAAAATATTCTCATAAATCCAAATTAATATTTTCATGAATGCTACAATAATCTAGCAGTTTCCAGTGTAAAGCCACCAAAGAAAACTGTTTGACTTCAAGAAATGAATTAAGACTGTAGACCAGGAAGACATAGCTATTCTTCACGCTACTATTGTTGAGTCCTTTCCAC
This sequence comes from Aythya marila, assembly GCF_965140915.1. NCBI lineage: Eukaryota > Metazoa > Chordata > Aves > Anseriformes > Anatidae > Aythya > Aythya marila. Next base: position 102,555,229 of record NC_139042.1, read on the forward strand.
AATAAGATATTGAATTGCAAAAACAGCCATTAGGACAGATGTTAAGATACCTCAGAAAAGTGATATATGTGTTGTTGAGATGGTTGGAAACTAGCTAAGAGACACCATATACAGTGAAAAAGATAGTCAGGTTCAATATGGGGGTGATATTTCATTCCATAAACAGGTTTCTGAAAAGCATTGGTATTTCTTTCAAACAAGGACAAGGAATATTTTGAGATTCTGCATTTGTTTCTGTATGATAAATATGGCTTCCTTTCTTTAAGGGATGCTCGTACATGATATATGGAAGTACTTTCCCAAGTACTTAAGTTCCCAAGATTTATAATACAAAAACTATTGAAACACTTACAGGGATCTCAGAGATTGTGAAATCACCAGATTTGAGCACTCCCCATCCCAAATAAAATTAAACAAAACAAAACAGAAACAAAACAAAGCAAAATAAAATAAAATAAATTACCAGAAAATTTCAAGAAAATACAAGAAAAAGCATACAGGGGATTAAAAATAATGCATATACAGTTTATAATTGCAGATAGAAATACTGCCTGAATTCACTGTTAGTGTACCTATCTATAGGTACCTGTACATATCTATATTTCTATAGATAAAAAGACAAATGGATTAGATGAGTTAGTATCAGATTTCCAGATCTGAATCGATCAGTGGTCTTAGTAAATGAGTGCAAATCAGATATCAGTTTTTCATTTCTGTTTGGATTAGCCACAACAAAATGAAGGTTACGATTCCTAGTCAAAATCAAATACAGAAGTTCATCCCAATTCATGGTACAATGACCAAAACTTAAAATGAATCTAAACTCACAATAATACAGAAAAAGGAGAGCAGTTCAAAAGAGCAATTATTAACTTCTTAACTCCAAGATACTCACTCACTCATATTACGGAGACTTGATTCTTTTTTTTTTCTTAGTTATCCGCATTTTGTTTTCCCATTAGAAACTGACATAGTCCACTTGTATTCTAAATAAATTATTTCCAAAAATAACTCCAAAAATTATTTAAAACTAAATGAAAGGTATTCTAAAACATCTTGCATAGCATACAGCAAAGAGATGTTTTACAAAGATTTTTTGTGAAATTTGGCTTTTTTAGTACAAATAAAATTGGAAAATGATAACTAGTCAGGGGAAACTGGAATTATAATTAAAATGGTACAAACTAATAACGGATATAAAAATATTTTTCCATAATTTAATTTAAGGTCAGTCATTATATTACTGATTTTTTTTTTCTTTCTTCTTCTGTTGGGGTGTTTTAAAAATGAAGCTTAATGCATTGACAAGGTGCATGCAATGTATACACTAAATAATTATGAAGTGAATTCAACTGTTAAGTTTCCATCTTTGACAAAATATTATACACTGCCATCTCCATACTGACTTGGATCTAGTCCTCAAAATGTCCTTGGCTTAAGAATGGCTTACAATAAAGTCTTGAGCCAAAACAGGCATTTTCTTGGCATTGGGTAGGACTACCTCTGCCCATCCCAGAGAAAGTGTTGCAATAAACAGGGCTCAGTTCAACATTTATTTATATTTTTATGCAATAAAAGCATTAGCTATTTACTCAATACTTTGTAAAAAGAAAAGAAAATGTTAGTGTCTGATAGAAGAACTACCAAGGCCAGTGTGAGGGGGTGGTTTAAAAGACAGGTTGTAGGTGAAAGGAAGCAGTGATTGTGATTCTGATTAAAATACTAAGATTGTTCTGTTGTGCTGAGATAAAAATGTTGATATTATTGTCCTCTAATCAGACACCAAGACAAAACAAAACAAAACAGTGAAATTGAATTCTGTCAAAATAAAGATACATTATTTCTCTAGCTTAATTTATCCATTAAACAGCCATGCACCAAATAATGCCACAAAATGTTTTCTGCCAGTTTCCAAGCAGACACAAAGTCTTGAGTTTCTTCAGTGAGTTTCTTCAATTTCTTGTTGAGATAGAAATAAGTGAATTGCCTTTTGTCTTATCAGGGAGCTACAGACAATTATTTTTTATCTAGACCTTCAGACAAAAATAATAGTAATAAAAAAAAAAAATCTCTGTCAAAAAGCATAATTACTTTAAAAATGTGGAGAAAACCTGGAGTTTCTACTCTCACACAAAATGACTAAGGCACTGGACCAGTTTATAAACAGAAGTATTCTATATATGTTTCTTATTATAAAAAACTTTAAACAGTTCGGAACCCTTTACTGCAGAAAAAATAAAAGAAAGTCAAGAAACAAAGGCAAAAATGTAACACTTTGAAGTGAACTCAGCTTGGACTATTTCTGTAGAATTACATCACTGCTGGGAAACTACTGTACTGTGGTCATTTACTGGAAAACTAAACGCATAGAATATGGAAGACATAAAAATTTAATAAACTAAATATAAAAGCAGTGAACTATGTTAAAGTTCTGAAGAATTTCAATTAAACTCAACTAATTTATATACAGACACCAAAAGTGGTCTTGAGAATTTTTTTTCTTGTCATGGTTACAGACAGGTTAAATACTTGCAAGAACTATAATTTACAGTTATTTTATTTACTCAATCTTTCATTTAATGTCATTAACGTATGGTTAACCTCAAATATATTTAACACCAATTTTACAGCTTAAAATAAATCTAGTGTTCTAACTCTGTTTATTTGTTTCAAAGCCCAAGCTGTGGACCAAGGAATGGTTCCAGTGTGCTATTAAAATCAATGAGAATCTTCTGTTGACTGCAGACAATATCGACTCAAGCCACCCATCCAGAGCCTCAGGCAATGTGACTTAATTCTTGTATATCAGACAGTCAGCGACTCTCTGATAGGGCCTCATTTCTGTCCCCTGTAGAAAGAGGGTCTTCCCTGTCATCAATTTTGTAGGAAGACTGAATGGGCACATACGGCTAAAAATTGCAATCATTAATGAAAGCTGTGCAGTGAAAAGCAACACAGGAAAGAAAAAAAAAAAAAAAAAAAGGCTTGTCATGATATGAATAAACACTGGCTTCAAGCCACAAACTTCATCTGATCTTGTTTATTCCAGAAGTAAAGCAATAGAGGAAAGGGACAGTCTTCCATATTACAGGTACTATATATATATATATAGTATATATATATAAATACTAATGAAGATGTATGTTTATTAGTACACTTTAAAATTTTTGCTTGAAATCTATGATCTCCCATTGAACTTTTGGCCTATCATTCTTCTGATTTAGAATTGGCTGAGTGCTTAATGTCATGTCTTCTCTCAGATTGTTGCAGTGATGTGTGCTTTTGTTTCAAGATTAATTAGTGAGTGCAGTCAAACAAGAAGTGTCAGCACCTGCTTAAACCTTCATTAGCTGCACAATTTCCTGAAGTCATTTCAGCCTGTTGAATGGTGACATGGAACCAACAGTATAATATCAAAGTATAAACAAAGGTGTGAGAAAGGGATGGTGCTCACTACTCCTAGCATCACGATGGAGTAGTTCTGCTATTGGGCATGATCTGAGAGATTCAAATGACAGAGAAATGCTTATTCCAAGATGAGGTCCTTGATCTCATCTGATATTGCTGTGTAGTAGAAATGTATGTTCATTCATGGAAATAAAGGCTATTGTACTGTTGAGTCCTAACGTCATTTAGAAATATTTTTTTTTTTCAGTTAAATGAAAGTGTAGTCATATTCTGCATAAACATAATTAAAACAATAATATATTTTCTTGTTTGTGCTTGCTTGTCTCTCACACACACATATTTAAAACATGTAATGTTTGTATCCTTTTAAAATATATGTATATAAAATTCCCACATATAAATTTGTATCAGAAAGTTCAACACCTTATTCCAGCCAGTGGACTTTCTCACTGATGGGCATTTTCAGCAGTTTGCTGTATGTAGTTGTTGGAGAAAATAAATATCTCTTTTCTACAGCAAATAATGCATGCCTAGCCAGTAAGGCTCTGCCACAGCTATTTTCTCCCTTCTTCTCATTCACTGCTTAGACTTCTCTTCACAAACCACTTTTGGTATGAACGATTCTTTCAGTCACTGGTGTTTGACTATAGGGGTGGTTAGAGGGGAATTATTACTTAATAAATAAGTAAATACATAAAATATTTTTTTATTATTATCTAGATGGACCCACTGTAAAACTAATTTAAGCAAAATTAGACTCTTCTGTTGCAACTTTCCATCCTGCTAGCCCCATTCACTGTGAACAAACAGTCCTTTTATTTTTTTTTCTATTGTATTTGTTAACAATTTATAACCATTTCTGTATTATGATAGTTATAGGGTAGTTATTCAGTAGTTTCTCAGGAATAATAACCATTAGTGTTATGAGTGCTGTATACAACTTTTAAAGTTCTTTTTGTCAGATCTTCTATTCCATACACACAACAAAGGCAGGGAATATCTTTAAAGGTTTAACAAGGAACACTAACTGAGTATGCTATCAGCGTAGAATTTTCCTGAACATCTAAGTTTAGACTAACTACGGCAGGTTATTTTACTGCTTGTGTGATTAATTATTTGGAAGTTAGCTCTTCCCCTGTAGAACATAATAATGAGGTAATATAGTACATGTCCCAATACGGTACACTTTCACACATGTCAACGAATGTCTATTCTTCCATAAAATACAAACTCCCATATTTATAACTTTATTAACTTGGAATGAGGTACAAGGCTTCCCTAGTCTATGCAACAGACCCCTATGCTAAAAAGCTAAGATTTAGAAATGAGGAACCAGAAGAAATTATCACTGGCAACAAGTCAAGCACCAGGAATAACTACCAACCATGCAACCCATCTGTAAGGTCACACAGTCCATCTTTTCCAGCCACCAGCTGTCAGAAAATATCCAATAAACTTATGATTTAAAACCCAAAACTACACTAGACAGTAGGAAAGATTAAGGCCATTGTCACTGATTGTTATATTATGATTTACTCTAGAAAATTACTATACATAGTACAAAGACATATTATTACACACATTTTCAGCAAGAATATTTTTGTCTTTCTAGGGAACAGTCTCACTTACTTCGAAGGGAAATGACTCAAGAAAAGGATATAAACTGGTGATAGCTACATCTTTCTGACAAGTATACTGTTCTGCAGAGACCTGGATAGCTACTATATGCATTGTAGTTTAAAGCTGTTGTTAATTTTCATAATTTTCCTGTATATAAAGCAATTCTCACATTAATTTATTTATTTTTGGTGGTGGTGGGTATGTGGATGGGCAACATTCCTTTTTCTGCACTAAACCCTTCATATTTTAAAATATTCTTTTAAAATCATACATGTTATAAGTTGCCCCCTTAATTTTTCAGAGAGCATTGTATTAACCATAGAAAGGAACGTAAAGGCATAGTAAACCAACAGCAAGCAAAACAGCGCTGGGCGGCCGGGGAGTCTCGGCTCCACCAACAGTGAGCACCTCACCCCCACCAGGGTCCCTTTTTATATCTTGGTAATTCCGGGATTACGCAGCACATCCTGGTATATTCTGCGACTGCGCGCACTGTTGCTAGGGGGTCGTCTTTGTCTCTCTGGTGGTTGTGAAGATGAACGCCATAGTCTTCCTCGGCGTTGTGGTTCAACGTCTTTTTTCATTTGGTCATGTAGGCAAAGCGTGAGACAGTAATGCAGGATGTTGATACACTAGTTTAGCAATTTACCAGGAGATGGTTACATGAGCTTTGCAGCAGTGTCTTTGAACAAAAGAGGCAACTGAGATGCAGAAGGAGAGAAGGGCAGGGGGTTCTCTTTTTTGTTACATTAAGCAAAAGAATTTTCACAGTGTCTAGCCAAGCATTATACAGCTCCTTACTTCAGCAGGGAGCTTTTGCAACTCCTGCTCCTCAAAAAGAACTCCTTGTTTTTATAATACGAAAGACAATGAACAAACTTTTATTGTGTGTTACAATACAGACTTGGAGAAAAGCTGGAGATACTCATCTAGAAGGCCTAGATACCTGTACTGGGTCTGGCTGGAATGTTAACTTTCCCTGCAGCAGCCCATACAGCGCTGTACTCTGCACTTGTAGTTGGAACAGCAGTGTTATCATGCCAGTGTTGTGTCTACTGCTGAGCAGTGCTGGCACAGCATCAGGCCTCTCTCTAACCCTCCGAGGGGGTGGGCAAAAAGTGAGAAGAGAAACATCACCAGGGCAGCTGACTTAAACCAACCAAAGGGATATTCCATACCATGTGATGTCACACTCAGCAATAAAAGGTGGAAACAGGAAGAAGAGGGGAGGGGTGGGCTCTTGTTGTGAAAACATTGGTTCTTCGCCTGAACACTGGCTACGTGTGTTGAGGCCCTGCTTCAAGGATGTGGTCAATCATCGCTCATTTGTGGGAAGTAGAGAGTAATTTCTTTCCTCTGCACTTCCACATAGCCTTCATTTGTTTTATTTGTTTGTTTTCCTCCCTTTTTTTATTTTCCCTTTCCCCCTCCCTTTTCCCTTTTCCATTTTTATTTCCCTTTAGTTAAATTGTTTAGTTCATATTAATATTTATTTTATTATTATTATTATTTCCCTTTAAATTATCCTTATCTCAACCCGTGAGTTGTTCTTTGCTTTACTTCTCCCCCTCCTCATCTAAAGAGGGGGAGTGAGAGAGAGGTTGTGGGGTTTAGCTGCCTAGCATGGTAAAACCACCACAATATCAGAAAATCAAGAAGTTTTATATATCGTGGGAATGTTTTAGCCAATCTCATGATTTTGAAGGACTTGAATACATGCTATAATAGTATAAGATAAAAGAATTAAAAAAAAAAAAAAAAGACAACAACAACAAAAAACTAGGCCAAACTACCAGCACTTTTGAGTTTTAGTATAAATAAATGATCATGAAATACAATGTAAAAACGTGCCTGATTTCTTATGTTGAGTTTGCCTGTAAGGCATATAATATTAGCTTCTGAATTGTGTGTAGGTCTTCTCTGCACAATTAGGTGGGTCTAACCTCAAAATGTACTCCTAGGAGACTGTCAAATGTCACTGCCAAATGGAGGGTGCTCTCATTTTACTGGTCATTTATTAAAACTGAAATATTTTACAGAACAATTTAGCAACCTGTCTCTGGAACTGCAGGTACAGAGCTAATAAACCTCCATGCTGGCTCTGAACAAAGTCTTTTTTAGCAGGGTCTCTTTCAACAGTAGCTTGGAACAGGTGCTCAGGAAAATCATGTGAGGAAGGAAAGAGTCGGACCTGAGTAAGACCTCCCTTTTTCTGGCAGTCTGTATCTCTGTTCACAGGAGACCCAAAGTATTGTGCTTTCTTTATGACCCACTCTTTACTTTAAGCATCCTCAACGTTAATAAACTTATTACTTGCTGTGTAAAAATGTACTTCTTTTGCTTGTTTTAATACTTCTGTCTATCACTTGTTTTTATGATATATGCAATACTGAATACTTGTTCCTGACCCACCTTCTCAATATCTTTGATTCGTTATACTTTTACATATTCTTCTCAGTTATGTTTTCCCTGGGCGGGAGAGCTTTAGTCAAATGCACCTTTGTCTGATAGAAACCATTGTACAAATTAATTTATTAAACCGTATTTAATATTTTAGACAGTTCTACTAATATTCCTTGTAAAGATTTCACAAAATATTTTAACTTTGATTTTTCTGGAGAGGATTATTTTTTTAGTCATTTTTGCTATTTTCTACTCCTTTGTTTCTCAAAGAGAAATGCCAAGTTATACTCCAAAGCAGATTGGCATTTCTATTGTTGCTTGCTCTTAGTCTGCTTTTCTGAAAAAAATACTTTGCTTCTGGTCACTCCTTCCTATGTGTGTCATCTAGCAGTTTTTCAGCCCTGTTCAAATGACACTTTGATCTGAGACAATCCCCTCAGTTCATCCATACAGCATGTGTATCACCATAATTTACTCCATTCAGAAATATTTGTGACTATATTCATCCAGCGTATTTTCTACTCTCTTTTTTTCCTCGAGTTCCTACTTATGCTTAGGACTAGAATAGTAAGCATAGGATAAATCGCGAGATCTGTGACAGGCTTCTGCACACAATGAATTTCACATGAATTTCACAGTTAAGATGCCAGGTTTAAATCTGCAGAATCCAAGTTCAGTGCCTAACCTCCAAGATCACTCCACCTTACCTATACTAGAGAGGCTAAATAGTACACATGTACACTCATTTGAGGTGAAATCTATCGCTAGCATTTCAATAGGTAAGATTCAAACATATGAATACACTGTCACTGTGGTGAATTTTTTCTTTACCCAGTAAAATGCAGACTAAACCTCTGTACACAGTTAAACCTTGAAGTCTTTGCGTAGCATTCACTTTTGCCTAAAACTCACTGATGACTGGGGAGTTAGTCCAGAAATATGTATGACGTCTTGCAACTTAACATCTTTCAACGACATGTGAAAAAGTATAATGTAAGAAATCCTGAATATAAGGAAAATCTGATGAATCCATTAGTGTTCATAATACATCTGACAAAAAGCAGCTCCAGCCCATATTAAACAATAAAATAAAATGTGTTTGTATAAAATTTTATTTAAACCTGTAAGGTCTTATTTTCTATGACAATGTTTTTAAAATGAATATTTGATATAAATGATGGAATTGGAAATCTGGAGTTAAACAGGTAAGGACTATTATTATCATTATTATTATTTTAAAGTACCAAAATCTTTCCAAACACTAAATAGGCATTTTTCCCTTTTTGTGATTGAGCAAGCTTATCCCTTCCAGAAGATCAACGATACATTTAACATTAGGTAACAAGCAATGGTTTCCCACTAGTTATCAGATTTGTAAGCTATGCATACTCCATAGTCCTTTTTGGTTTGTAAAAGCTGACAATTTTTGTGGATGTACCTATTATGTGGAAACATAAATTAACGTTTGATAATATTTTTTTTCCTTAGCATATTTTTTAGCCATATTAGAGTTCACAGAACTAATCTAAATGCATATCCCTAAGCATCTGAATGGCTTCTTTCAATTCATTCTGTCCCATGAGAGTATTCTACTACTACTTAGTAGTACTAAAAGTATTACTTTTTTTTTTTTTTTTTTTTTTTTTTCCCTAGCCTGCCTCTGAAGAAATAAAATTGACCCAAGGTGTCAAGTATGCTCTCTTCCTTTTCCTGTTCTCTCTCCCTCTCCCATAAATTAAAGCAATGTTAAATAAATACTTTTCTGTGAATCACATTAGTATGGGTAGACCTCTGTCAACATTTCCTTATGCCTTCTTATACAAGGTTTAAACATATAAAAGAAAAGTCTACAAAAAAATATCTTTGTCACTATTTCTATAAATTTACTGTTAGCTTCATTATTAATTATGTTAATAGGTTATAACCAGAGTTCTAATCATATTTTTATTTTCCTAACCGGCCTCTCAATCTACTCAGTCAGTTAATCTATCTGATGTTCAGCCTTTGTAATCTGAATGTGAAAATTTATATTCATCCTTATTTACAATTCAGCCTTATAATAATTAATCTTATTATTATAATATAGCTGAATATAGCCTTATTATAATAAGGCTGTATATAGCCTTATTGACATGAGAAGAACAACATTTCTTCTAATTGCAATATGATAAAATAACAACTCAGTGTTCTTTCTGTTGGAGGATCTTGAGCTAATTCCTCAGTCAAAGACAAGAAAATACTGAATATGCAAAAATTAGTGATTTTATTTGTGCATACATACAGTCTTCACAAGGAAAACCATCAAACCACTTGTGCAAAAGAAATGAAAAGGAAAGGCAATACAAAATGGCAATGCAAAATAAAAAGAAACAATAAATATGCCTGATTATTTTTCCCAATTTTAGGCTAAGACCATGTGAAAGTCAGGCTTCTGGTTGTTCATTTTTCTATTTCCCTGCATTGTTTAAATTGATGACTCATATTTTCCTCAGCTCTTTTCTGTCTCTTCACAGTAGTGTTCTCCAGATTCCTCTGGCACTCCTTTTCTTCAGAGTAGAGAACTTGCTAGACAAATATTTTCCATTCTATGCTGAATTATGGAGGTCTTATACATGTTGCAGAAGGCATACTGTTTTGTTGTTTGCTTGCTTGCTTGCTTTACTGTTTGCTTTTTATAGAAGATGTATTTCATCCACAAAGTAATTTATACATTCTTCATGGTATCATGCTGTTCAATATCTGGAAGCTCATTTATCTAATTGAATAACACTTTAGAAAGTGACTGCCTGATTCAAGGGTAGCATAAAGGACCTTCTCAGAGCAGCACCACTAGAATTTAATCATTCCTATAAAATAGGAAGACTACAGTGAACCTCAATCCTGAAGCCACCGGAGAGGTAGTTTATTAACTAAATGACTATTTTGTTGCAATCATTAGCTGACTGTGGTGATGGGGGGGAGGGGGGGGGAAGGGAGTTAAAAACAGTCCTCAAAAACCTTCAGTATGTTCTGATCTAAAAAATAAAAAAATAATAAAATATGTTAAGAGAATAAATTATAAATTATCCTAAGGGAATATAAAGTTTGTGCAACATATGGTTAATTAACTTAGAAATTATATTTCCTAGTAAAAGACTCTGTACATTTGTTCAGAAAAGGGTTGGCTTTCCAACTCTGGAACATTTTGAGAAAAGTATTGTCAATACCTTCAGCAATTAGGGGGAAAGGCCTGCAATATTTTGAGTAACAGTATAATTGAAACTCAACAATCATTTTTGTAGTATTGTCAGCTTGGTGCATTCTGATTATCTCTGGGGTTTGCACAGTTCCAGGATTTCCCTTTGCAGAAGGGCCAATCATGTTTTCCAAAAGAACAAGAATATCAAGGAGCAGAAACTTGCAACATTTTTTTTTCCACTTTCTCTGTCTATAGTATTTAATCAACAAGTAGAACACCCCTCCTTTGTACAACCAGTTATTTTCATTACAAAATGTAATTATGCTACTTCTCCTGTGGACACAGAGAAATGTGTAGACATAATACATAAGAGCAGATAAAGTCGTTTTAGCAATATATGGACAAAGAGTAACTCAGAGAGTAACTAGCTCTGCACAACACCCCATTGCTTGCTCTGATATGCATCTTCTGCACCCAGGTCTGAAAAGCCATTTACCATATGCTGGGAAGAGAAAGCTGAGAAGTTGCTTTACTGCTTCACATTGCAAAATACACAAGCTATTTCATTCCTGAAATAGTTACGCTCTTCATTTCTGTACTGCATATCATAATGAATATTATGATTTCAGGCTTGTAGAACACCAGCAAAGTGAATTGTGTGAAATACCCCCAAGTTCAGGTGTTAGTTAGCAGTAAGATATTTAGCAGGGACTCCCAGTGGAGGTCTATAAAACTGACCAGAGTGCTCCCTCTTCATAATAACATATTTTCAGAGCAAAGTCATGAAGGCTTCCTCATTATTCATCAAAAGCATGTTAGTGTTTACATTGGCACTGCTGTCTGGGACAAAGACCTGCTGACTGCCTCAACTCAGTGTGCAATGTGCTATGAAAAGAGAGTTCAGAGTGTGAGGCCCAAATGTTGATGAGTATTTTAACCACAATGAATGGAAAGCTGGGTTTGTCAGGTTGGGCCTGGGTTGTGGTGTCAGAGCTATATTAACCACGATGAATCATTTTATATCAAGCAGAGACTACCATGGTCTCATGGAAGCTCGCCTCTTATCCTAAAACTTTATTTCACACCGCACCAGGATCATGCAGTGGGAGGTGCAGTGAGATACCCAGGAACAAGTGCCACAGCACAGTCTGTCTAGATTTGTCTTCAGAAAAGCGGAGACTGAAAAAATCCTTGGTGGAAAATCTGCAAAAACATGGTACTGTGACCTTGCATTCTTGGTATCTGCCAGAAGTTCAGTGGGTAGCCAAATCTTATACTCATGCCACTTTATTTCAATACCAAGAAACCAAAGAAAGTTGTGGAGAAGATAAATCTGCTCATTGTCATTAGATTTATCGCCTTTTCTAATGACAACCAAAACAAACACTGAAAAATCCTAATATTTTCAACTCCTGTAGTTCAAGTTAGCCTATTCTTTAAGACCCTCTACCCTTAAATTTTGTGAAATAAATGAAAAGTTCCATTATGTTTCAGCAACCTACAGTATATATTTTACTGTCTTTTCTTGAGCAGATTTCTGTATGTGTCTCTGTCATACCATACGTCAATTACAAACTCTTTCTTATATTTTTCATTTAAAAATCCCCTTAGCATTGAAGCTCACTGCAACTTTTGCAAAGAAATACTTTTTTTTTTTTTAATTCAATTCTTTTATTTAATAGTGACAACAGGGAAAGAGGGGAGAAAAAGGAGAAAGAAATGGGAAAGGAGAAATAAGTGAGACATTGAAGTAGAAGCTGGTTTTTAGTAGAAGTTAAAAATATATAATTTTAAAATATATTCTGGCATTAATCAGCTATATGAGTAGCTTAAACAACAAATACTTTGACTTAATTCTCTTAATTACACAAAACCTGAGAATATTTACTGTAGCTGTCTCATAGGGTGTTAGCACTGAATATATAATGGAGAAGTTACAAAAGGAAACAAGTAATGAGACATTGTATCTCTTATGTGCTATCCCAATGTAGTGACACATTCTAGAAACACTAGTTTTCTTAGTTTGTTTTCATAAAAAAAATGTAAGCTCTGTGTTTGAATGAGAATTCTTGGTTGAATAAGACCCAAGACTCACAGTGAAGCATAATGAAGACTGCCAAAATTTTAAGCAGTTGTAAATCAAGCCCAGTAAGTACTCCTGCTATCGCCACCTAAAACAATAGATTGGCCAGGTTTTCTTGAAATGTGACCAAACTGTCTCAAAATTCAGTGTGTTCTATCTGGCCCAAGATGACAATCAGTAATAATCTAGAATTAAATAGACATTTGTCTGGACTTATTGCAAAATTTTTACCATTCTGATGAATGGAATTGACTGCATAACAGGGAAATAAGCAGGGAAAGTTTACTGCCCACTAAGCATATTTTTCCTATTTTTTTTTAAATTTTTCCATTAATAATTTATCTCTACATTATTGTATAAAATATTTTACAGCTACAAGTCTAGTAGAAGCTGGAAACTATAGATCTTTCAAAACCATCAGGGGTCCTTACCTCCATTTATGCAGTCTGAAGCTTGCAGGCTGACTGAAGTAAAGAGAAATGGTGATAATCTCTGTTTAAAACTGTGTTTTAAACTCTGGTAACACAGTTCTAGTTTCTCATGGACTGTTTGATTCCCCCCCTCAGCCCCCCCCCCCCCCCCTTTTTTTTTCCTTACTACTCATTGTAGACACCAGGAAGAAAACTTGTGAATTGTTATTCACTCTTCTTTTACACACCTGAAAAATGCAAAGAATGCAAACAGAGTTTACCCTTGTAACTATAGGTCATCACAATACTTCACAGAGCATTTTTTGAACTGTAAATAAGACACTGAGACAATTCCATCTACTGATTATTAGTAAGGGAAACCACTGACCAGTATTTTCTTTCCTTGTAGGAAAAACAAACAAATAAATAAATTCGCAAACAAACAAAAACAAAGTTCAAGGGAATACCTTGCTACACTAGGGAAAAAAAAAAAAAAAGTTTTTTACTTTGTCTTTTTGTACATGAGTTTATGAAGAACTAGTAATCTTATAGAAAACTTGGATATATATTAATTATCACTACTAAAACTTCACTTTACATCCCCTTTACAATTAAACTAAGACTATGTTATACATATTTTCTTTTAAAATATGAAAGTATTGTTAGTTGTTCTGCAGAAAGCTTATTGAAAATATTTTTACTCATGAACTTTATTGTGTTTGCATGTGTGGCCACTCATGTTGCTTACACAAATGAATTCATAGCTTCATTCCATCTATTGAGAAAAACAAACAAACAAACAAAAAATCAGAGAGTGAAATAAAAGTCTCACTGAAACCACAGTCAAAACTCTCTACCAGTTTGAAAAGGAGCAGTGTAAATTCTGTTCTTCCAACAGCTAGCTTGGTGTTTCTGTGGAATACAGTGTTAGTGACCATGAAGTTAGATCTGGAATGGGTTATAGGCACTTGGAAAGGGACATGAATTTGAATCTAAAGTTGAATTAGCTTGTTAACTGCCTTACTTAGAAAATGAAATCCCTAGGTGCCTCAGCTGACATCTTTAAAATCCTCTAGCCACAGGAAGATCCTGATGCATCTCAGTTGCAAAGCTCCTTCTGAACATCCCAGAGCATCATGGATCAGGAACAGGCTGCAGAGATCAGGTGTTTCTTTTCCAAAGGCTTCAGCCTTGTAGATATTCTTAATATGTCTAAGTTATGCCAACAAGATTCAGTGCAGAACTCAGTCATAGTTGCTTCTCTTTAAATAAGAAAGTAGGCAAAGGAACTGACATCACTGTGAAGTAAATGAATGTGAGTGAAGAAGATACTCCATTTCAATCTAGCTGTTAGACAGTATAGTTAGGGAATGATACCCTCTCTTTCCAAAATACAGAAGAAGAAAGTATTCTTCTTTTAAACTTTAAACCTTTATTGAAGAATTAATTGCTTGAAAATATTAACATGCAGAATGAGTCATCTACAGTGTCATTTGCTAGTTGTATACCAACTAATATTTTTCCACCACAGTGGAAAAACAAGTTTTTACTATATACTTAAGTGGGAACTAGAACTATGGACTTTTGGGGAGGAGTTTTACTGTGAAGGAAAGTCATGAGAAATTCAATAACATATGTGATAATCTCTGACTGACTGTGATGAGTGAGGAATAGGAGATTCCACATATTGTCATTAATGTGCTAATACACAAGTGACTTTTTTTTTTTTAGGAGTTGTCTGACCACAGGTATCATTGAATCAGAATGGTTTGGGTTAGAAAGGCCCCCCAAGGATCATCTGGTTCCAAACCCAAGGAATGAGATCTATTATGTTCTGGTTTTTATTATTTTTGCTCCAGTTTGCTGTATCTTCTTGCATACCATTACATCCACTGTTTCCCACATCTGTGAAAGAAGTGAAGCTGCACAGGCTTCAGCTCAAATTTGTAGGAAAACTACGAGCAGCCTTGCTTTGCTACATATGTGCTAGCCAACAGCTGTGATTTCCTCAGATTTCCTATGTCTGTAAACTTTCTGAAACTGGAACTATTTTGATGCATCTAGCTATACATTCATTTTATCAGGCCACTGTATATAGTAACAAAGACATATTTGCTAGTCTATGGTGTTTCTCCTATACTAACAATCAGACATATTCAAGAGGAATATCAATAGATAACATTTTGAGATGCATTTAATTTACTATCCAGGTTAATCATTGCAGCTTCCATGGGCATGTTTAAACTAGCTTTGATCTCCCTGACCCAAACATGTACAACTGTATAGATGCAGCAACTATACCATTAAATTAACTGAATATCTTTCCCAACTTGGACATATGCAATAAAAATTAAGGTCTGTACTATCATAATCATTATGCCCTAAGTATAATACAAAGGCAGTTAAAGCTAACACTGGCATGACCTGTAGTTACACCTCTGGAAAAAGTTCTAGACCTGTCAGAGAGAGATGAAGAGAGAGAGAAAAAGAGAGCATCACTTATCCAGAAGTTTCTGATCTGCTGTGAATAATCAAACCCAAAAAGAAAAGGGGGAGAAAAATGCCTGCACAACAGGACAACTACTAAGCCTCCCAGTCTATCATACTCTTTGAACTCTTTATTACCTGCTTTAAAACTTTTGGATATTTGAAGCCATGATGTTCTTATTGTATACCTTGGCTCATACCCCTAAATACATTCCGGTTTTGGATGAGGACAATTGTTTTTTGAGATAAAAGTTTTCTTGTGTATCAGAACTAATTTGCATGAATTCCTAGCAGAATAATATACAGTCCTGTAATACACATAGTTATTGTCATTATTTTCTGTAATTGCACATGCAAGTATAGGCCAATTCTAGAGAGACAATTTATTTCTATGAAATCAGTGTTCTGCTTTTATATTTAAAGTGACAAATAACTCATTCATAGGGTTATACAATTAATACTTTATATTTCATATAGCCTTAATTTTGAGAAACAATCTTCATTTCATCCTCAGTTTTACTCACTCACCATCTATACCTCTTTGTTGTCCTCTCATTTTTATTTTGGGGAACCATTTACACAAAGAAAAATGAGTAACTGAACAACATTTTGAGAAAGAGCTGTTAATTTCAAATGCCATAGATTCTTAAATGTCTGTCATGAATTTTCTCACTTTGGGTCTTTAAGGCCAGATTTTTCATGGCACCTATATGAGTATCCACTAGGATTAATTACTATTCACAGACAGATTCTGACTTTGGGAAAAAAAAAAAAAAAGAAAAAAAAAGAAAAAAAAAAGGTTGAAGGGATTACATTTGTAAACATAAAGAGCATAGCTTATTCTTAAACACCAAACCAAACCAAATCAGTACAGTTTTGCACAACTGTCTATTCCCAGCAGAGTGTGCTGAAAAGACTATCAAAAGACTATCTTCTCAAGATCACAGTTTAATAGAAAAAAAAAAAAAACAAAAACAAAAACAAACAAACAAACAAACAAAATCACTACTGCATTATTATTTTTTATTAATAATACTAAGAATGCTGGAACCACTGATCTTGAACACGTTCTCGCTTTCCTCACTTGTGTGATTAACGAGGCCATCCAGACACCATCCTTTCCACTCTACTCTAGCACTTGTGCAATTTGCTCTGCACAGAGGTATTCCAGGACTGGATTCTGGTGGGAATAGATCACAGCTTGCAAACCTAAATGCCATCTCTTGCTTTTCATATAGAAATACATGCTTGAACAGTGATGTGTAGGCATCCTCTCTGCAAATGTTTTAGCAAAAGAATGCACTTTTAAATGATAGCCTGGGAAATAATTAAATGGTCTGATCTTTCAAGATGCTACTGCTATTTGAAAGTATTTATATGCATGACAGTCCTGTCTAACAGCAGCTTCCTAAAAGCTGTTTTTCTTCAGCATCACAAGCAATAAAGATTTGTGCAGAGATAGTGAATGCATTGAGTTCCAAGCTGCTGGTAATACTGTTGATACACTTAGCGTATTATCTTTGTACATTATGATGATCCCATTTCTTCAGGCTTCTTCCTCAGGGGTACGGAACATGAAGATAATCTTAAAATAATCTTAAAATATCTTCTTGTTGTTCCAAAGCTTTGGAACATTGTCACATAAAATATGTCACATTTCAGTTATTTATCATGCATTTTCATATTTTCTGTCAATTTCTGGAAAACCTTACAAGCAAGAGCTGTAGAAAAATCATGGGGCTTCACTTGAGAGTTATGGAAGACTGCAGTAATTACCTTGTAACCATGTAACTAGGTTTTGATGAAAAGCGAACAGCGCGGGAAAGACAGTTGTTCCAGTTTCACAAAACAGACAGGAAAGACGCATCTGCTCTTCATTCTTCAAATATTTTTCCAAAAATAGTCCTGTACTAAGAGGGATTTTTAATTATATGCAACATTTGAAAACTACATGTAAGGCTCAGGAAAAAGAAATATTTCTTAAGGGTCCTATTCTTTAATAGAAAATATGGAAATAATTTATTTTTAGACACGCCAACTGTCAGTATTATTTACTGTCTCTATTCATAAAATTGAAGACAGACTTTAACTTCTTTCAATGCAAAGAGGCTTTCACTTTAGACTGACTCTGAAAAGAGATGCCTCTGTGCATGTTAAAGAGTGGAGCCCTGCTATCAGTCCATGATTTGTAATTCAAGTTCTTTCCTAAAGATTAAATTCCTATATTGTAACAGGTTTCCAAAAGCAGTCTTGACATTGGAAAACAGAATATGACTTATACTGCAGACTTTTTACAGTATCCTATATATAAGTTTTAAAAACAACAGCTTTTAAGAATTATATTATTATATCGATTTGTCCAGTCTGTATATTCTTGAGATAAATAAGTGCAAACAAGGGAAGTTTTAATCTTCTGCATTGTCTCAATAGTAAAACAAAAAAACAAAACAAAACAAAACAAAACAACAACAAAAACAAAAACTAAGATAAATATACTAATTCTGAAACTTTAAAAACTTGTGGTTTTAAAAGTAGGTCATGTAAGGCACAGAAAATGCCCTTCAGCAACTTAGACTGAACAATACCAGAGCTTTTCTTCTTTTAATATAAATAGTTTGAAATAGTTCTGCTTAATCATAGAATTTTTGAATTCTATCTTTTATTTCAAATCTTAAAAGACTGCTGTCTACTTCCTATCTGCATTTGACAATAGTTTCATCCAATCAGACAGTATTTTCAATGTGATCATTCATCACATGAAATGTGAATGACATTCGCACATGAAAAAGACAACTTCTAACAAGAATAATAATCACAACTTCTTTGTTTTACTGTTGATTTTGCTTGATTTTGTCTACCTCAGATTAAAATATTGCTTCTCAGAATTTGGTATAAGAAATAAAAGTAAGTATATGGAACCTGAAAGCAAAAGACAGCACCTTAAGTTGGAAAAGTTGAAAGAATAGCAAAAACTTATTTCACACATCTTCAGATTCATAAGAATGGTCTAAGCAAATAATATTGGTCACTTGAAATTGCTGTTTCTCATATAATCTCTATAATCTTTATGTCACAGTAATAACAGTTGGAGCTTTGGCATCAACTTCAGTGAAGCCAGGATTTCAGCCCATATCTCACAACTGGCTAGGATGGAACAGGAAAATTATAGTATTACATCTGTTGTGAGGTTTACACACAACTACCTGTTATTACTATTTATTTTTTAAACCTCTTGATCAATTGTATATTTAAGAGAAGAATTTTCGAGGGTTCATGCAATAATATCCCAACCATTGGGATTCTTACAACAAAAGGTTTCAACCAAAAAACATTACCTGAACTCACTTCACGTCTGATATAGACATTTTCACTTCACAGTGAACTACCTGAAAAATAAACTTTCCCTTCAAGTTGTTTCTCATATGTATCCAATCCCTTGATTTTACCTTAACATATAAATACTGCAGTTGGGAAGGAAAGCATATCTACCATCATTTTTAGACAGAATAGTAAGACATGATCATGAAAACCTGAAGAAGAGTAGAGATTTGAAAACTGATGTAGTTTTCTGCAGCACCCTGCTGTTGAATATAGCAACAATTTTTGTGACAACCCTATCTAAACAAGTTAAATGTATCACCATTGTATCAACTATGCTGAATACAGTTACTGATAAAATTTTAAATAAATCTGTGAAAAATTATGCATTAAATGAAAACATATTGGGAATTCCTGAAAAGGAGTTAATTCCTGCAATTTCATGAAATGTCTGTTTGGTATTCTGACTTGGATATGGAAAACAAAAGCTATATATGTGTACGTAACACACTAAGTTCCTCTCCATTCCTTTGTCTTCCATTTTTGCTCTCCCACTATAATGCTGCTATGGTCAGGTACCTCTGTATTCTAACCCAGCAAATGCCCTTTTTCTCTATCCACTCCTTTCTTATAATTTTCTTCTTAAAATAGTCTCCTTTTTCTTCATTTAATCATTAACTACCAAAACACATTATGCATTTTTGTGCATGAACATTTCTGTTTCTAACTTGGTATTTTTAGGGCCCTGCTTGCCACATAGGCACATATATGTCTGGCTTTCAACACCTGGGCTTGCCAAGCACAAAGTGAATACAGAACCACAGAATCACCAAAAGGCTGAGGTTGGAAGGGACCTCTGAAGATCATCTATTCCAACACCCCTATCAAGCAGGATCACCTAGAGCACATTGTGCAGGATGGCATCCAGGTAGGTTTTGAATATCTTCAGAGAAGGAGATTCACAACCTCTCTAGGCAACCTATTCCAGTGCTCTGTCACCCTCACAGTAAGTCATCCTCTCATATTCAGCCAGATTCTCCTGTGCTTCAGTTTGTGCCCATAGCCTCTCATCTTCTCACAGGGCACAACTGAAAAGAGACCAACTCCTTCCTCCTGACACCCTCCCCTCAGATATTTATACGTACACAGTGATGAGGTCTCCCCTCACTCTTCTCTTTTCCAGGCTAAATAGGCCCAGATCTCTCAGCCTGTCCTTGTACGACAGGTACTCCCATTCTTTAATCATCTTTGTAGCTGTCCTCTGAACTCACTCCAGTAGTTCTATGTCCCTCTTGTACTGGGGAGCCCGTAACTGGACACAATACTCCAGATGTGGCTTCACCAGGGCTCAGTAGAGGGGGAGGATCACCTCCCTTGACCTGGGGGCAGAACTCTTCCAAATGCACCCCAGGATACTGTCGACCTTCTGGCCATAAGGACAGATTGATACATACGTATCAATTGAGTTAACAATGAGCATAGATTTTTACAACATCAGAACTCATGATTTCTAAAATGCAAATACGTAAACATAAACATAAAAATAAATCTGTTTTACATAACTGTGCTTACAATTCCCTTAAAAATGAAAACTTTCTAGAATAATCATTGGTGTCAGATACATATTTAGATACACATGGAGCTAGCAGTTAAATTTCAGTCAGGCTAGATTAAAGATTTCTGCTTAAGTGCTTAAGTTGTTGAAGTGCAATATTCTCCAGTGTCAACAATGTATTTTTTTAACTGTCGCAATCCTGTAAAGTTTTTCTTAAAGGCTAACACAGATTAGATAATTTTAGTCTCCTTTTCAAATACATGTAGATTCATTAATTCATTTTTCTTCTGACAACTAGGTAACACTGTCCAGGTTTTCAGGAGAAAATCCAACGGGTTCCAATTTTCAGAACAAATTATCATAAATACTTCTGTCTTTTATGTCTTTTAAATTTATGGACATATGAGGCTAAGTCTAGAATAAATGTAATGTTCCAAACATCCTGTATACAGTGGAATGACTTTCTCCTGAGACTTGCTTAGTGAAACATTCTGAATATCTTCTGTTACCTCTGAAATATAACAGTTGATTTTTGTGATTTGACATGACACAATGGGATGGGGGAGAGAATGAGAAATAAATAAATAAATAAAATTGAAAACTCACAGTTCGAGATAGACAGTTTAATGGGACAGAAAAATAAGGCAAAATAATAATGATAATGATGATGATAAAAGAATATATGAAGCAAATGATGCACAGTGCAATTGCTTACCACCTCTGTTTGATTACCCGCTAGATGCCAAGCAGCAACCACCACCTAAGTGGTCAACTCCCCCAGCTTTTATTGTTGAGCCATATCCATGGGATATCCATATCCCTTTGGCCAGTTTAGGTCAGCTGTCCTGGTTCTGTCCCCTCCCATCTCCTTGTGGACCTCCAGCCTCCTCTCTGGCAGGGCAGCATGAGAAGCTGAAAAGCCCATAACTTACTGTAACTGTTCTGCAACAACTAAAATATTGGTGTGTACTGGGTCTGGCTGGGATGGTTAGCTTTCCCTGCAGCAGCTCCCAGTGCTGCTGCACTTATAGTTAGAACAGCAGTGGTATCACACCAGTATTGTGTCTACTTCTGAGCAATATTGACGCAGCATGAGGACTCCCTCTAACGCCCCAGAGCCAGCAGACTGGGGGTGGGCAAGAAGTGAGGAAGGAACATCACCAGGACAGCTGACCTAAACCAACCAAAGGGATATTTCATACCATGTGATGTCACGCTCAGCAATAAAAGATGGAAAAAGGAAGAAAAGGGGAGGGGTGGGCTCTTGTCATGAAAACATCTGTCCTTCTGAACAACAATTACGTGCGTTGAGGCCCTGCTTCAATGACGCAGTCAAGCATTTCTTGTTGGTGGGAAACAGAGAGCAATTTCTTTCCGCTGCACTTCCACATGGCCTTTGCATGTGTTTTCTTGTTGTTGTTGTTTGTTTGATTGATTGATTGTTTTATCTCCTTTTCCCCTTTCCCTTTTCCCTTTAGTATTATTATTTAATTAATAATAATTTTCTCTTAATAATTATTTTTCCTTTAATTAAATTACCCTTCTCTCCATCCATGAGTTGTTTCTTTCCTTTTCTTCTTCCCCTTCTCTTCTGAGGAGGGGGAATGAGAGAGCAGTTGTGGCAGGGTTCAGCTGCCTAGCAAGGTAAAAGCACCACAGTGTGTTATCTACATTATACTCATCCTAAATCCAAAACACAGCAACCTACAAACTACTAGGAAAAAAATAAAATATAATAAATAACTCTATCCCAGCTGAAAACAGGAAAATGACTTGGCCATCTTATATCAGTATTCTAAAAATGTTGTCACATGAAACTATGAAGTGCAACCTAATTCATCATTCTAGCTGCAGAAAATATTCTAAATACATATATTTAAGGTTTCTAATTGAATTTCAATTACAGATATTAGAAACTTCAGACTTTGGGTTGAACTTGTTTATATTGCCCTTACAGATTCTGGTTAACAACATTTAAATCAAAACCTCTGTAATTTGTTTTTTATTATATCTGTATTGTAACTCTATCTTATTTTAATGCCTAACAGCTAAAGCAAATTAATATTTTTAATAACTCATTGCAAATTTCATGAACACCTGGGTAAATTTGTATTTAGGAAAGTGAATCATCTCTTGTTTCTAATTCATGAAATATTTGAGTTCATCTCCAGGAAGCACTGAAATCCCCTTATTCAGTGAACAAGTACTTTGGTACTTGTGTGGGTTTTCAATCATGCTTAAGAATTTCAAGTTGTTTACACATGGAGTATTTCAGTTGCAACCTGAGAGTGACTTGGAAGAAAACTCATTTTTATGCCAAAGACAACTCAAAAGCATTCTGGGTAAGTACCTCCAACAGGGTGGATGAGTTAATGTAGCTTAAACTTCTTTTAACATCCAGAAAGAACATTATAGAAAGTAGGAAAACACTTTGGTGCAGGAATCTATCCAGAAAATATGTGCGGTATTCTTTTCCTGTGTGTTAAAAAGTGCACTTTGACCTACCTAGTTAAAAAAACCTTCTATTGTTTTTAGCTGTTTTCTCTAATGCCTTTTATTTTTGCGTTTAATGACATTTACTTAACTGTTAAATAAAATTTCAAGGTATTATGGCATCATCTATAAAGTAGATTAGTGTCTGAGTATGATACCAAGTTATCTACTTTAGACATCATTACCAAGAAGTTTATGTACTCATCATCATCTTTCAACCAACAAATTTCTTACTTTTGAAAATGCTAGATTACAGCTGTATATCCTGCAAACATCCTTGTTTAAACAAACACAGTTCCACCAACTTCACTACTGGACTACATCTACACTGAAAGTTATTACAGATCCAGAAAAAAAAAAAAAAAAGAAAAAAAAAAAAAAAAGAAAACAATGCAAGTGGAACTCACATTATACAGTATTTTGTGAGGAACTTGCAATCACAGATCACTTGTGATTATCATTAGCTGAAAACTTTGCTTAGAAATAAAATTATTTTTTATAGAATGAAATAGTTGTAAGGAAAAATATAGATCCAAACAGCTTAAAAAAAAAAAAAAATGTGTCTCCTTTTAACATGATCCACGCTTTTTGAGATAATATTCCCTTTGTTCCCTTATTGTCATAAAATCCACATGGCCACAGCCCTGAAATTCTCTCTGTTGACTACACCAGTAGTTTATGTCCTTCCTGGCAATTTAGTGCACCATACATTAGTGCAAATGTCTGTAGCATGGCATTAGTGCAAATGTCTGTAACATGGGGAGAAATTTTTTAGTGTGTGAAACCCAGATGTTGAAAGTAAATGTCATGTCAGTTTCTGATTTCTCTTCCCCTGTATGTTTAATTTTCCCTGTCAGAAATATACATAGTTCTATTAAGTTTTCTATCCAATACAGATACAGTGTGTAGTCTGAGGTCAATGGCATCTCCCTATGTTTTGGTTTCAATTCTTTTTTGGCTACTTTGTCTTGTCTAGAACATGCATCAATAATTTATAAAACAGATTTTTTTTTTTACTCTTTCTGCCCCAGATTCTGAAAAATTTCTACTTACCTTTATGCAAGCTTAGGAACTTCTTCACGAAAGAGATATGTATAGTATTTCTCAGTTCTCTGTTTTGAATTTAATAGGTTTAAGCAAAGTATTTGAATATATATATATGTATTAGTGTGTGTATATGTGTGCTTAGCATCTATTAAAATAACCTCATTTGTCATTTTTAACCTGAATTAAGAATTCAGCCAGGTTTCAAAATTCAGAACTGACAGGAATCCAGAAACTGCCTTTGTGAAGATGTGTGTCTAGAACTCCAGTCAGAATACCAGAAAGGTTTTGTTTGTTTGTTTGTTTGTTTATTTGTTTTTGTGCTTTGTTTATTTTTTATTTCCTGAAAAGAAAAAAAAAAAAAAAGACTTTAAAAATGAGTAGTTTTAGAGTCTGAATTAAATTGCATTGTAACCCACAACACTCTTCTGAAGTCTCAGCCTCTGTATCCTAAAGAAAATTACTAACTGGTTCCTTCAACCTGAAGCTCTCCTAAATAGCAAACATAACTAGGTACAGGAGTCGTTTATGAAGAAAAAGAGGTTGCTATCTTGGCCATCTTATCTTCTTTCTCAGAAAGAAGGTCCTTTTCCCTTTCTACACTGTGTAGATATTCTCTCTTTTCAGAAGGAAAACATTATGCCTCACTGAAGTCTGTGTAAAGACATGACTTCACTCTTATCTCAAAGTACTTTACAAACTCACAGGGTACTACATGGAGACCCAAATGTCCTCTGACACAAAGCCGCTCATAGGGAGGGCCATAGAAGGTTGTCTGGGACTTAAAACTAATCTTTTTACCTGATGCTTGGGATCTCCCTGTTTTCCAAAAATGCTCATAACTGAAATGTTAATTCTTCTGTCTCCTGAACAAGCTAGGAGAAAATAACATAATAATAACAACAAAACAACAACAGCAATAAAAAAAAGTATTAGGCAATGTTTCCTTAGATTAAGATTTAACCATATACAAGAAGAAAGAAGAATAGACAGACTACACAAGCAGAAAATTATCTTCACAGTAATATCTTTGTCAAATTGGTTAGAGTGGGATGTGCAGTTTTCAAAATAGAGTATGATTAAATAAATCTGACAAACAAGGACAGAGTGAAGTCTTCCAAAGCTATCAGATTGATAATTTGATAGGAAGAGTATTAATTGAAAACACACCTTTCTGTCTGTGAAAGATCTCATCATCTGTAGATCACCAGTACAAGTTACTCAAGGGTCCTGAAAGTTACTTAAAAAAGACAGCTTAAAGCACTCAGGTCAGGGCCACAAGGTGTTAAAGTTCTGATCTGAGTTAAGTATCAGGAATGGAGAGGCCTGAGTTTAACAAGCAAAGGATATAAATTAAAACACAGTCTGAGCACTTGAATATGATTGTGAGGAGGGCAATGGCATGATGAAAGGCAGAGAACAGCTGGGAAAAAATACACTTCTCAAGATGTGGAGATCTAAAGATCTAAATCTGGAGCTCTAAAATATGATATACAAAATATATAACAAAATAACCTGACAGACAGAAAGCAAATTAGGAAATATTCAGGCATAGGTATAACAATTAAATCCAATGAGTTAGTAAAACTGTGTAAAGTTCACTTACAGGAAATCACGAAGGACAACTCAGTTTCACAGCATGGAAATGATTCCTCTTGAATGCGGAGAAATATTCCCAATCCAAAAGACATAATATAAACCAGGACTACAATGTAACACTTCAGATCGAAATACAATGATAATACTAATCATTCCAGTTTAATTTTGTTGTTAAATTTTGTTACATTAGGGAATATCTTTGCATTACAGTATACAACAGAGCAGTCACAATTATAGTGTTCCTAAGTGCTTTAAACCTTTTTTCTTTTTTTTTTTTAAAAAAAAAAAAAACACTTTTTTTTTTCCTTTTTTAGTTTTATTAAAAAAAAATATAAGAAAATAAAAGTAAACAATTGTGACTGGGGTTCTCGTGTTACAACAGGAAATATTACACAGCAGGATGTATCAGTGTATATTCATATCATACAAATTAGTGTTTTGTTTTGTTTTTTATCCCCTACCAAGATACAAGGCACCTTAGGAAAAGTGTATTGATAAAGTAGATTACCTTGGTCCTTACCCTGCCTCAACCACATATCCCCCAGCCCTGCCATGAAACTTATTTTTAAATATGATTAGTATATGTAGAACATGCAGAGCAAAATTATGCACTCCAATGCAACTGTAGACCTCCCTTAGAGTTCAATGGAAGCTGCATGCATGTGTCAGAGGACAGAAATTCACAGAATCACAGAATCACAGAATTTCTAGGTTGGAAGAGACCTCAAGATTGGCTCAATATGTTTAAAAAACATCATCTCTTCTGCCCTCTGTCTCCAGGCTGATTCCCATTTGTAACACTAGTATCATCCATGATTAATAAGACACATGTTAAAAATTAAAACTCTCCCTAACGTCTCTGCACTGATTGCTAATAAATATGTTAATAAAAATCTCCCCCTGCAATCTCCTTGCTAGTAGCAGATTCCCAACACCTCAGAGCTCCTACCCTTAAAGCAAATATATATATAAAGAAATATATATAAAGTTAAAACCATCCTCTTCAGTTGTAGAAATCTTTTGCCATCCATTTTTCATCTTCAGTTCCTAGAAATATTTTGGCAGCAGATATGACTGCTTCCCAGTGCATCTCTCAATCTAACTGCCACTGCTTTGAGCTAATGTTAACAGGCTGCTTCAAAGCAGGAACAAACCAAAGTGCTCAAGAGGTCAAGAATTCCTTTGCTACATGAAGCTTGAACCCTCAGATAAGCACATTGTGCAAATACCAGGTAGCCGGGATAAAAGCTAAAGTGACCAAAAAAAAAAAAAAAAAAAAAAGCCTACCATTTTCTTGCCAACCTATGTATTTACCACTTTGAAAATTTATCTCATGAGCTCATTAATGTGTTTTCTTCAGCTGAGCAATAGGTTTTCTATGATAGATAATTCTTTTCCAGCCCATTACTAGCAGGTAAAATTTTGTCAATTTTGTTCTTCTCTACAGTCACCACTGACAGCACATATACTGCTTAGCAAGCATCCTTGAGTATTACTTCTAAGTTATATATTGAAAAAGAGACAAAGATGGTTATCATTACAAAAATACAGAAAATGCAACTATTTAGTTATGTCAGGTGGCTGGATTACCCAAAAGCAAATAGCAGATACAATTTGTCCTTTATTCTGGAAAGAATAATAAATAAACCAGGAACCGATGGCTTTCTCAGGTGCATAAAGTTAAAAGAACAACTTTACAAGTGTGGGGGCCTCAGTGGATGTGACAAGAGGGAATGCTGAACAATTAACAACCATTAAATTTACCACAGCCAATGAAAAGTAGACTATACCAATAACTCAATACTTCCATTTGATAGCATTCCAGAATTGCTCAACAGTTTTGTGTGGTTTTTTTTTTTTTTTTTTTTTTTTTTTTTTTTTAATACAAGTGTGAATAAGAGGGAAAGTGGGTAGATTCCTCCACAACATTAGAAAGCTCTAATGCAACAGCATTGCAGTAGGGTTCAAGGAGTGTATCCTGCAGCCTTTTCAATACAATTTGTGTTGGTATTCAGATAGCGCAGATAGCAGTGTTAATTTTAGTTGCAATAAAGGCTAAGACTGCATGTTTATCTTTACAGTCAGTATTCTGACTGTAGATTACTTAGTTACTTAGTGTTAAAGCTGAGACAGCAAATGGAGGAATGACAGTATTGATTTACTATGATTTGGAAGGAGGAAAAGAAATGGGTTTAGGGGAATCTCTGAAACAAGATATCTGACTGTGCTTGAAAGACAATGAAAAGGTCCATGCACTTCAGGAATTATGAATCCTGCTTCCAAGCAGACAAGTGTTTTCTGCTACACTCTGGATTTGCATATCAAAATGCAAAAATGACCTATTACAAGTCTGTCAAAAGGAAAAGAGAATTATGCCAGAGAAGTAGATTAGAGAAAATAATAAAGAGTGTGTGACAGCAACAGAAAGAGACATGTTTTGCTGTGGAAAAATAGTTTGTCTCCATAGGACTACTCAGATGTGGGAAGCAATGTCCTTGGAGAATGCCTGCAACTGCCTTTTAAAGGTAGTTTCCCTTAACCCTGTTTTTTTTTTTTGTTTTGTTTTTTGTTTTTGTTTTTTGTTTTTTGTTTTTTTTTTTTTTTTAATGAGTTTTATTTCATTACAAAAGACTTTTTGATTACTGACTACCCATCTTCCACTTTGTAGAGAAAAGAGTTGAAGGATGTGAACATGTTGTGGAGGACTGGAAGTTAAGATGGGACTGAAAATTAAGATCAATCTTAAAAATGAGAGAATTAGACGAGGCAGATAATATTTTCTGGTTTGGTATTCAATAATAAATATATATTCCCTGAGAAAAGGAAAAGTCATATGTGCATTCTGCCCATGGAAGAAAAACAAATGTGTATATCTTCTTGTAGACAAAATGCATACAGAAGTTATGAGGGAATGAAAATTTTCTAGAGTATTTCAAGTCTTGTTTTAAATTCTATAGAAAAGATGCATAATTCTGTATCAGCTTTACTTTGTAGGTTGATTTAAAAAAACCAATAGATTTTCTTAGCCCTACTTCTTGCTTGGGATTCTGCAAAAACATTTGTCCCCCATACTTCCCAATACACCAGGGTGGACTGCAAAATGAGAAGTTAAGAACCTAGTCCAGAAGAACAACATTCATGGGCATTTTGAATGTCTCAAAGGAATCTATTGGAGCTGAGAATTTGGCCCAGTGTACTGAGTGCAGACTCTTTGGAAGAGTTCCTGCTGGCTGTCACATACCATATTCAGAGCTGAAAACTGCAACTATTAAAATATTTTTTAATGGTTGAACTTGTAAAATTTAACAATATTAATAATAGCGATCTTGTAAAGATGAAGAATTAAAAATGAAGAAAAAGTATATGATTTCCTAAAAATGGAAATATATTAAATAATCAATTATTATTCATTTATTTTTCCTAAGGAGAAAGTTACTTTTATCTGCTTTTCAGTAACAATATTAAATAGTCCTGTAAGTCCTGAAATAGCTGTACAGACAGCTATTTCAAACTAAAAATTACAATTTGCATTTACTGTGCAATCAACACACTCTCCAAAGAAAGATTCTCTCTTATTAAATGTAACATTTGGTTCAAGTTCCTGTAAGATTAAATTTTGTTATTGCATTCTTTAAAAGCATGAGCCTTGTAACAATTAGAACTGATTATAATCAAGTTCAAGATAGGAAACATTTTCAATGACCTTCCCTGAAATCTTTGAATGTCCTTTGTCTTACGTTGATTCTCTTACATATGTTTGCCCTGGACTTTGTATTAGGATGATATTTAGGGTCAAACCAGTTTCATGGTCATAGTTTTTGCAAGTTTTTATTATTATTATTACTGTTATTATTTATTTTTTTTCTAAATGGGATTTTTTTCTTACTCTACCATCCTAGTCAATGTCCCTTATTTAAGGTGTTGTGGAAAAAAATGTACTCATCATATATGTTAAAACGATGTTAGTTGTAATAACTCTCTTTCTCAAAGTCAATCTGTTGACTAGGCTATATGATCAATAGTTAGCAGTATCAGTTTGTCAGTCTAATGGAAATAGAGTTCCCGACAAGCAGCCTCAAGCTTTAAATAAAATTGTAAGTGCATACTTAAAGGATATTGCAAGCTTCAGGAATGTTCATTTATTTTAAAAGACCTGAGGGAGTATTTATATACTCACTATTTTCACTCTTTTAAGAGTCCCTCACCACTACCAGAAAGGGACACCCGCTGGAAATAAAAATCAAGGACAAAAATAACCACTGTTGGTTTCTGCTAAATTGTTGCTTGCCACTGCTGGAATCTAATGTATGTGTTCATTTAATTCCTACAGCCATGCTCATATCATGCCCATATTCAACATTGATATCTGCAACATGGTATTCTACTGCAAAGTGCTCTGATTTGGGTTCTTTATATTGGGAAACTTTTCAGTGCATTAGGTAAAGGGCTCTTGTTTAAAGTCCCAATAAAAGGCACACGTCCTAACCACCATTATTCATCTGTTTTCTATAAGACTGCCACGTAAAATGTTGCTTTTCCATTTTATGTTAATGTTTGCAATAATATTAGTTCCATTTCTAGATAAAAGAAGAAAGCATTGTGTCAAGAAAATTATTCCTTACTTAGTGGAAAATAAATTAAACCAACCAACCAAACAAAAAACACTAGAGTAAGATGTGCAGGGAAAAAAGAACAGCTTCAATGTGCATGTTGTTGATCCAGAGGACAGTTTCCAACATTTTGTCCCTTCCACTTAAAACAAACAAACAAACAAACAAACAAACAAACAAAAAGTAAAATTCTAATTCTAAGAACAATCAGATATCATCAAACATGTAACAACCAAACTACAGTGTTGTTGATGTTTAAAACTATTTTGTAAACAGTTCACACATCCATATTTTTACTGCATGGACCACATGCGTTTTGGTACATTTGGGGGAAATTAAATTATATAACACTTGTCACTCCAGCTTCAATTCAGCAATTAGGTACTTTACTCAGAGATTGGGAATATTCATACATTTAGCCCTGAGCTCAAGCGTAAACACAGTTATGAGTTAGCCTTTATTAGAAAAGAGACAGATGAAGAAAGAGAAATAAATTATTACATCAGGAAGTTAAAAAGTGTTTGAAGATATGTATTTTTTTTTACATACTTCATGCAAAGTAGACACAGATATGAGAGTTCTTGATTTGTTTGCTTTTCAGCAATCCTTTCATGATCAAGAATCATGAAATCATGAAATCATGAGCAAGATTAGAGGTGAATATTATGAAAGTGGAAGTTAATGATAAGATGTTATTCTACTAAAGGTAATGACTTTTCTCAGCTTATTGAAGCTGAGAAAATTACATTGTGTCCTGAATGAACAGAGTTCCTTGAGGTAACTAGACAGAAAATACGGATTTCATTTTATTTTTTTAATTTCCCCAGTGTGTACTAAGTGTTTCATAAAGTAAAAATATCTAAAATATAATGAAGTACTTAACATACCCCTTGAATAGAACTGACACGTTGTCCAAAATTCAGATTCTGATAATGTGGTCCACTGTCCCTCACAGAGCTAGACCTGTTGAACTGAGATCCTCAAGACCTAATTGATGTATCAGTGGGGCATCTACCCACTCTGGCCCCCTCTGGGGCCCTTCTCCAGCCAAAGTGATCACCAGGATACGTGCCTTTGAAGTACTCTTACCATACACATCTTCCACCTGGGCAGCCAACACAGCAAAAAAATGTAGTAGTACTCAGAAGTTCTGTCTTCTCTATACAGCAAGGAAAGTCTCACCCCCAAAGTGATACATGAGACCCCACTTCCCCCTCTACAGCAAGTATTTCAACCTTTGCCACCAGCTCTCCAAGACAACATTCCAGCATGAGCCTCTGAGAGGCAAAGACTCTGCATGCTGGCCACTCCTGGGCAGCTCATGTATTTGGTATGAATCAGATGTGGATGATTTATTGTTGTGTGTGTGTATTCATATATGCATATGAATACATATACATATGTACATATGTATGCACACATTTAATATTTTAATAATTAATACAAGTTAATAATTAAACAAGTTAATAATTTAACTTGTTACATATGAGGGGAAGAATAGAAAAGACTGAGAAGTATTCTTTTGGGGAGGGATTAGAAAAACATCTGAGTTAGCAGGATTAAAAAGACATTTGAAATAAATATGAAGGATTAAGGATTTCTTTCACTGCTTTAAAGAGTACTTGTACACTAGCTCTAAGTATATGGTTCCTGTTAATCCCAGCAAAACACAAAATATAAACAAAGAAAAAAATATAGCATAAAGTATTGAAGTGATTTAAACCAGTGACACCAAGTATGTACTGAGTCAGTACAATCCTATCACTAATGAACATGTTGCAAGTGGCTTCTGTTAGCTACAGAAACATTCCAGTTTTCATCCTGGCTTCTCTCTGAAAGCAAAGACTTTTCAAGTGTGAATGCACTTTAAAGCACTTTAACCTTGCCACAGTTACATTAAAACCTCTAAGGGTACCTAAAAAGTCATATTCCAAGCCCTCTTTTTTCTCAGTTAATATAAAGTTTATTTAGCAAGTTTTAAATTAAAACCTTAAAGAAAGTAGTTTCTCTACATAGAGCGGATTCACATTTATTCTTATCCAGGGAGTATACACCTGGAACATATCACTCACTCCTGCCTTTTCTGTTGCTGTTGCAGGACTGGGCAGCTAGCTGACAGTTTGATAACACAAGCCACAGTGGGAGAATCAGCTGAGATATAAACACAAGTGCACCTTTAAATTCAGATTTGGGAAAAAAAAAATCAAATCTGTAAGATAATTTAAAAAAATAAAAAAAGTGTTAGAACACTACATTTTTTAAATTATTATTATTTTTTAACAATGATTCAGTAGAGAAAGTCCTCTGAAAATTTTGTCTTATTTTTTAATATTTTCAAATGATATATAGCACAGTGGTAGTATACAATGGAAGAGAAATTATAGTTATCATTTCAGATGAGGTGTTGAAAGAACTAGGACTGATGCAAGTTGGCAGCCTTGGAGGTTGCTTTCTTATTACTACCATCTGTGTCAACTTCAGTATCCATTACGAGGAGAAAGAAAAAGTGCTTTCTTGAGTACGTGACCCTGTTTACGTGCAGACCTTAAATATCTGCAGCAGAGACTGAAAGTGTGTTCATTCCCCACTAAACATAGTGAGAAATTCCAATGGCCAGATAACCATTCAGTTTATCAGCTTGTAAACAAAATTCAGCGATAATATTGTGCTTTTCTTCTTTTTCATAAGACTTTCCTCCAGATTTTTTTTTCTAACTGCCAAGATGGTGATGAAAAACTATCTCTTTGCCTTCTTGAACCTGATGTCACTTGAAGCAGCAATCTTTTATAAAACCTAGGAGAGTAGTAGAGTAGTGCTTTAGTGCTTTAAGGGTTTTGTTTGTTTGTTTGTTTGTTTGTGTGTTTGTTTGTTTGTTTTTCTGTTTAGTTTGGTTTGGTTTTAGCAACAAAGCATTCATGCCAGATGAAAGTAAGTGAAGGAAAAACATTGCACCTAATATGTGAAACAGTTGGCTTATAAATTAGTTTGGAAGAAGCCTGAATTATTTCAGGGAATTTAAGTGGACTGTAACCAACTGCAAGCTTAATGTCCAAAAGAATACTGCTGATACTGGATTTTTAGAGTCCCTTACTGAGTTTGTAAGAGATGATATCATCTGAAGACTAAATGAGATGACTGGTAGTTTATATGCATGAATGATAGTTTTACCTTTCAAACCAGAATGAAGCATAGAAAAATGTATTTAAGTGTGTATAGCAGGAAAAAAAAAAAAAAAAAAAAAAAAAAAAGCTGCTTTGCTTGCCAATGTTAGAAATGAGGATTTTATTTCACAGCCTTCAAAAAGTTGCATTCATCTCCTAAAAACTTCATCTTTATGTTGTGTGAAATACACCCTGACAGCCTAGATAATGTCCAAGCAAAGACTAGGTAAATGAGGAGCTGTGAGGTCTACTTGTCATATTTTTACATATATTTTGTTGTTGCTACACTGTTACCTGTCCTTTCCGTTTCTCTCTACATAATCTGTTGTAAAAAATCTCCAAAAGAGGAGTGATTGGATGCTTATTTAACATAAGAAATACTGGTATCCCTAGAGAGCTACTCAAAGCACTGAAATAAGGAGGTAAAAGAAGTTATGTTTATTTGAATTCCATTCCTGGGTAGCAAAACAAACTTAATCCCCATGAGTTCACAGCTGGTTTACTCCCAGTACAGAGTAATCTCTAGAGATCACAGCCCCTAATGGGGAACAATTTTTGCCTATCATATCCAAATCATGTTTCCAACAGGAAGTCTCACTGGATGCTTCAGAGAAAGAAACAAAAAGTGGTAATCATAGAAGTGTCTCATAGCATTACTACAGAAACCTGGGGGTTACTATTACAAATTATACAGAAGCCCAAAATTTCACTATTAAAGACAGACTCTGAACTATTTTCCTGTCTTTGTAAAAGGTCCCTACAGGTGAATACTGAAGTGGGTAACAAGCAATGTAAGTATATTTTGATTTCCATCCACATGGCTGAAATACATTTCCATATGCAACATACTTTTTTTTCTTTTTCTTCAAGGTATAGTTTGTATTTACAGTGATACACTTAATTGGGGCATGTCAGCCCATTCTTCTAGAGACATTCCCAGGGAGAGAGCATGTGAGCAGGCAGCACTATGAATGTAACCACTGTGAATTACATTTCAAGGAAATACAGGTATTTTTTAAACAGTCGAGAATCTGCTGAGTACAGTCAAGATAATTGGTAGGAATTATATAAGAAAATTCTGGTATTAAAGATACTAGTAAAGAGATTGTTATTGGATTGTCCAAATCATCTGTACTTATTTTATTTTAAAGTTACTTTTGACTTTTTGAATACTTGATGAAAAAGTGCCTGTCTATATAACAATATCTATAGACAGAAATCTTAATCTACACAATAGATATTGTATAGACAATATCAATACACAGAAATCCAGATGAGCCACAGTTCCACTGAAACTGCAGTGGTTTAGGTATAGTTGATGACAGGTGGAAACAACAAGTCATTGCCACATGCACTTCCTAAACAAAGTTCTGGTTGTCCTTGTAAAATAAGTGTTTTCCCTTTGACTTCTAAAATCATCAGTACATTAGTAGCAAAAGGAAGATTAGGGAACTGTGTGCCTGCTGATGAATGGGGTGGTTGCCTGGTGATGAAGTACACAGAGAAGGCAATTACTGGATGCCTTTTTTGCTTCTGTTTAAACTGCTAAGATGTCTCAAACTCTAGAGATGAGAGAAAGTCTGGAGAAAGGAGGACTTTCCCTTGGTTGAGGAGGATTGGGTTAGAGATCAAACTTGGCACCTACAAATCCATTGGCCCCAATGAGATGCACCCATAACTGCTGAGGGAGCTGGTGAATGTTATTGCTAGGACACTCTCCATCATCTCTGAAAGGTCGTGGAGAACAGTAGAGGTGCCTGAAGGCTGGAAGAAAGCCAACATTACTCCAGTCTTCAAAAAGGGCAAGAAGAAGGACCCAGGAAACTACAGGCCAGTCAGCCTCATCTCCGTTCCTGGAAATATGACAGAATAGCTCATCTTGGAGGTCATTTACAATCATGTGGAGGATAAGAAGGTAATCAGGCATATCAGCATAGATTCACCAAGGGGAAGTCATGCTTTATTGGTCTGATAGCCTTCTATGATGGCATGACTGGCTGGGTAGATGAGGGGAGAGCAGTGGAACTTGTCTACCTTGACTTCAGTAAGGCTTTTGACACTGTCTCTAATAACATCCTCATAGATAAGCTTGGGAAGCACGGGATAGATGAGTGGACAGTGAGGAGGATTAAGAATTGGCTGGATGGCAAAGCTCAGAGGGTTGTGTTCAGTGGCACAGTTGGAAGCCTGTGGCTAGTGGTATCCCGCAGAGGTCCAGTCTTGTTCAATTTATTCATTGATTACATGGATGATGGAATAAAGTGCACTGCAGCAAGTTTGCTGGCAACACAAAGCTCAGAGGAGTGGTTAATACACCAGAGGGCTGTGGAACCTCAGAGGAACCTGTGGTTCCTCAGAGGAACCTCAAGAGGCTGGAGGGTTGGGATGAGAGGAACCTCATGAAGTTCAACAAAATCAAGTGAGGGTCTTTCACATTGGGACTAAAAACCTCAAGTGCCAGTACAGGTTGAGAGTTTACCTGCTGGAAAGCAGCTCTGTGGAGAAAGACCTGGGAGTCCTGCTGGACAGTGGGTTAACCATGAGCCAGCAGTGTGCCCTCATCATCAAGAAGGTCAATGGTATCCTGATGAACATTCAGAAAAGCATTGCCAGCAGGTTGATGGAGGTCATCCTCCCCACCTCTACACAGCCTTGGTGAGGCCACCTGGAGTGTTGTGTTCAATTCTGGGCTCCCTAGTGCAACAGAGTCCTGGAGCTACTGGATTGAATCCAACAGACACCTACTGAGATGTTTATGGGACTGAACTATCTGTCATACAAGGAGAGGTTGAGAGATCTGGGACTGTTTATCTTGGAGAAGGGTAAGAGTGGGTCTTATCAACGTGAATGCATATCTGAAGAGAAGATGCCAAGAGGATGGGGACAGGCTTCTCCATGGTGCTCATGGTCCATGCCATCCATGGTGACAGGATGGCAATGGGCACAAATTGAAACACAGGAAGTTCCAGATGAATATGGGAAAATATGTTTTTATTGTGAGGGTGACAGAGCACTGGAACAGGCTGCCCAGAGAGGTTGTGAATCACCTTCTCTGGAGATATTCAAAACCCACCTGGATGCTATCCTGCACAATGTATTCTAGATGAACCTGCTTGTCAGGGAGGGGTTGGACCAGATGATCTCCAAAGGTCCATTCCAACCTCAGCCATGCTGTGATTTTTTGAAAATCTGTGGTATTCCAACAGGGCCATTAATGAACTGTAATGACCACTGAAGATCACAGAGACCCATTTTTTTCTCTCTCTCTCATTTTTTTGTTTTTGTTTTTAATGTTGCATTAGTATTAACTATTAGTACCTGAGGAAATATGAAAGAAATTAATATAAAGTACACATAAAATATCAGTTTAAGAAAGAAATATGAACTTTGAAACACACATCAGTTTCATCACTCAAAAATACATGCTTTGAAAAAAAAATCATATTTTTTATTTCATATTTTAATTTTATTTCTTATTTTTATTAAAAGTTTGTTTTCTTAAATCTCAGGAGAAGTTTAGTAGAATATGAAAAACAGATGACATAATTTTGAAGAACGTAATTCTGAATTTGACAGTGAACTTTGTACTTTTCTAGTGTTTTACAGGTAGATTTATTTGGCCAAATTAAGCCTATATGATACCCAAAGAAATTACACAAACATACCCAAAGAAATTACATAAACACATTCATGGAAAAAAAAAAAAAAAGTTAAATCAGGAAATGTAAAAATGTAAGCAAAAGAATTCTTCCAGAGGTCACCAGTGACCAGAGCCAAGAAGAATAAGGAACTGTATATTTACAGTATTCTAACATACATTGCAAAAATGTTCATAACTTCATATATACACTTCAGATTATGCCTTTTGCTAGAAAGTTGACAAATTGCAACAAAGCTACAACTGAAAATAAGTAAAGCTCCCACATATGCAGTCTTTTAACATCCCTAGGCAGAGTGAAATTGTTAAAATAATTACAGTGGCTGATTAGATAAGCATAAGAAGAGAATGCCAATTCTCTTCACACATCTATATTATACTTTTTATTGGAGGAACAATTCTATTCAATAAAGTTCCTTTATCTGATTGCTGGAACCAGCCTCTTGTAAAAGGGAATATTGGCTGTGAGTGAGTGTTACTTTTTTTCAAAGTATCACTTTCCATTAAGTCTAAAACATCTATCTTAAGTGTCTTCGAATCTTCAAAAGTCAAATGCAGTGAATGACATTACAAATAAAATTATATTGCTTCAACTCTATTATTCAATATTCTATGATAATATGATAATATTTTTTTTGTTTGTTTTATTTTCATTTAATTTCTGTTTTTTTTTTTTGTTTGTTTTGTTTTGTTTTGTTTTGTTTTGTTTTGTTTCTATAAAAGCTTCTAAACAGCATTCCCCAGGGTCACAGAACATTTTTATCAGCATTTTGCCATCATAAATACTTTGAAGCTTTGCATGACTGAAATACTAGAACAGGTGCTAGAATTTGTCTAATAAGGAAGTAAGTCCTACTAAGGAAATAGAGTTCTCTTGTGATTTCAATATCTTATTTAACAAAAAAAAAATCCTTCTTGTAACTTGTGTCTTATAATTATGTGTCAGGCATATGATAAATTTCAGCCTTTTCCTGACTTATGGAAAAAGAAAAAGATAACATCTTCTCTTTGGAACAACAAATGTTCAGAATGTGCTTGAAATTTAACAGAGCAACCATGCCTTCACACTGTTTCATTAACTTTAAACAATGGGAAAAAATGCCCAGAAATGAACATTTCATTAATAGGTGTGGTGATCTCTGGGAGGAAAATTGAAAGAACAGAATCCTTTCCAGTTCTGTAAATCAGACTGACAGAAGCAGATGGAACCATGTCCTACCTCTGATAAAACTGTTATCTCCATTGCCAGGACATTTCAGGACATCTGAACAGTTCAATTTTATTTATTTATTTATTTATTTATTTTCAGGAACATCTGATGAGACCCTTACAAGAAAAATTAGAAGCACCTTGCATGCTGTGCTTGCCCTAACCACTTATACAGATCTAGTAGCATACATATGGCAAGAGTTTGTCCATGAGGGTTATCTATGTCTAGATATTCCTCACAGAAGGTCTTATAAATAGTTCTGAAAAAGTGTACAAATCTCATATCAGCACAGGTATAAATTTCATTAACTTAGAGGTGTTAATTCCTTTTTAGAGACTATCCATTTCTCATACTTTCTGTTGGAGTTTTCACATTGTTTTTTTTTTTTTTAAAGCAAGGATTTTCAGACTTCTTTTAATGGGGGAAGGAGTGGTCATGGGCAGGGAGTAGTAAAAAATGTCCATACGGAGAAGTAGTAAACAAACAAGGGGAAATTTTTTCATAATTGTGCACTACGTTAGTTTCATTATCCTCATTTTACAAGAATCTTGACAAAATCCACTTTTGTCACTTACAGATACCTATTAGCCCATGTGAGAATTACAGGGCATTTGTTTATGCTGATAACAATTCTATTATATATGTTTTTCCCATCATAAAAAAGGCTATCTTAGCTGCAGAAAATTAGTTATTCCCAGAGAGGTAGTTAAGTTACATGTTTCCTCAACCAAAGTATACAGCAATCTAATTTGTTATCCATGCTAGTATGGGGATTTTACTTCTCTGAGGGAGGAATCTTAGTATACCACACAAATAAAAGTACCTGGGCTGGTACTCAAACATGCAGACATGACTTGTGATAGTCATAACCGGCTTTGAAAATAAATGCCTATTCTCTCCTTAAAACATTATAAGGAATAATTCATTGTTTTCATCATACGTTGCGTAGGTAATGTCTAGAAATTTGAAACTGGAAAACCAAATGCTTACTAACTGTGGTCATAAAATAAAAACAAAACAAATGTTTACAGTTGGGAAATGTTAAAGCTGATAGACTGCTGCTCAAAATTCCTATTATCTTAACCTAGAAAGAATATGAAAAAATACTTTGAATGGATTGTTCAAATGTTTTAATCACCTGCTGAATAAAGTCTACAAGGCAGTTTGATGTTGTCAAGGATCAATTAGCACTCTAGCTGATGAAATGAGAAACAGGTAACTAGGATGGGTACATCAATTCAGTAGTTGAAAATTGTAAATCAGGCCAAGTGGAAAGTCTGAAGTAAAACTAATCCATTCCAGTCCCCCTCTCCATATCACCACCAGCATCCCTTTGCATTGCAGGACTAAAATCAACTTCAATGGGTGCCAGCTGGACTAAGATACAGATTTGACTAAAACCACAGCTTCAGTTCATAAAGATCATTAAACAGTCATAAAAGAGAACAGAATCCAATTTTAAAGGCTTTTCAAAGTTGTTCTTTATTTTTATTTTTTTCCTCTCCCCATAGATTCATAATCTATATAACAAAGGAGAAATAAGTTTGAAGCATACAGATTTTCTGTTCAGTAAGACAGAATCTCCTTAGACTTTATGTTATTAAGTGGATTGTAAGGTCCCCAACAGTTTCCATACAGAGTCATCAGTAGAATCAATACTGAATTAAGAAAAGTAAAGTAGTGGCTTTAAACTAGAAAAGGGGACAGATTTCAGAAGGCTTAAAAGCAAGTCATTCTCTATTTTAAGCTAGAAAGAGTTAATGGGATTTACTAGCCCATCACTGAAAAAAAAAAAAAAAAAGAAAAAAAAAGAAAAAAAAAAGTATTCTTGTCAAGGAAATAAAAGGTGGAGTGTTCATGCTGTTGTGTATCACTCAGTGATTACACCTCAGGAAGCATTATCTTGGCTGGTCTGGGCCATCCCACTTCCGATTGGCACTTCCCCTGCAACCTCCCATCCTTTCCCTGCTGTTTTATGTGGAACTTACTAGCTCCCATGCTTTCCTTATTTAATTCTCCCTAAGGGCATCAGCAGGGATTGAAGTAAACAGTTTGCTCCTATTTCTAGCATACATTCGTGCCAGAGAAAAGGCCCAAACCTTGGCTTCCTTCACAGAGGCTGCTCCATGCCAGGCTGCTAGTAAAAAGAAATTGCAAAGAACTTTTTGGTAGTCCCAGAAATTTTCCTCATTTTTCAGGAGTTTTTGGCTATGGATACCCTGTACAAAGAAGCGTCTCTCCAGCTTTACCCTTGTATTTGCAGCTTACAAGCTGTTTTTAAGGTACAGCTGAGTGAAAAAAAAAAAAAAAAAAAAAAAAAGTATCTTGAATACTGTTGATTCAGTTACTAAAATGGCCTACAGGACTCATGCAGCTGGATGTAAATTCAAACAGGCCTGAGCCTATACCAAAGCATGCTTGTGGCAGGTATGCCAGGATAATGAAGGTAGTGTTCCATTAGTTTTGTCCTCCCATCCAAATTTTGTACCATGTGGAATCCAACTGGACCTGCCCAAATTCTTTTTTCATCAGCTGGTTGCAGCCCACAGCTTCTCAGATGAGTTCCAACAAATCCAAACTTGATTTTAAAACAATTTTTGTTTAATATCAGTAATGGCATTCCTTATTTCCCTTGTAATATGGCATAAACACCAATTACAACTCTAAACATCAGTACAGAGAGTTCACAGGATTTTTTTTTTTTTCTTGTTTGTTCATTTTTAATTTGGTCATTCCCTTCAACAACTAATCTCTAGGATGAAGAAGTAGTTTTAAGAAAAACAGCCTGGGTATGTTATGGAATGTGCTTAAAGATGGCAACATATATAGAGATATATACATACATGTACGTAGTGCCTGCTGATGTTGCATTGATGCTTCCTGTTGTTTGCATTGCATCTACTAAAACATAGTGAAAATATAATGATTCCTGAACATAATGGAATTTAATGCAGTGATAAGATTATTTTCATGCTGAACTCACAAACCATTCCCAAATTCTCCTAGTTTCAAAGTGACATTTAACATATGTAAATGTTCTGTGGTTTACTATTTTTGTATTATGCTTGTGTCACTGTGTGCACACTGGTCACTATAGCCTAAGAGTTTTTATTTATATGTACTATCTCAGATTAAACACATTTTGTGAGCAGGTACCTCAAAGTTTTGAAAGGAAGTTTTCCAAACAGATCTCTACTCTTGAGAAAATTAATGGGCAGTTCTTAATACATTCCATTAAACATCAGTTGCGTGGCTGTAAAATTACATCTAGTCTGATATGATTAATTGAATGTTGTTCATCTTTGAATAATTCATTTAGAAAACATAGAATCAATTCTGCTTTATAGTCCTAAATATAAGCCAGATGCATCATCCATCCTTTCTCTAAAACTTAAGGTTGTCAGCCTCTGAGTGGGTAGGTTCTGTTTGCCAAGTCTTCTTTACAGAGGATGGCTACAATCTCCATGTTATTTTTATATCCACACGGACACCCCCTATCCTATAAGCCTGGCTAGAACTCACTGAAGCATAAAATTATGTCTGCTCAGATCTAATTGTAGTCTAACAGTCTTTAATAATTAATTTTCCCAGTCATACCGTTCCCTAGGACACTATAAACCAAAAATGTCAGTGGCTTGGTGATTCAACTATGGGTATAAAATCAGAGGAAAGAAGACCTGTACCTATTCCAAACTGCATCTCTTAAGTTTCTTGCATGTGTGCATCTAATGTACATCTAATGTGTATTAGATAATAAAAAGCCATCCTGCTTTATTTACTGTGGTCTGTTATAAGCATATTACACAGAGTTTTCTTACTGATGGATATGAAAAACATTTTTATTTATATGATGCAGCATTGTGGTTATGTGCAGTAAACCCTTCGTATCATGCCAAAAATCTAGAAGTGGATCAAATATAAAATATGGGGATTTAGATTTAGCCCTTTTAATTAGGTACAAAGACTTGCATTGTTTTAAGGAACTGAGCTTACCTTATTCTGCCTTAATTGACCTGGGTTTGAAATGCTATCAAAGAACTACTGTTAAAAAAAAAATTTAAAAAAGTGTTCACACAGTGCTGCACCCTGCCAGACAGAGCTGCAATAAAGAAAGGAAATTTATCTCAAAAGGGATAGAGAGGAAGGGAGGGGGAAGCTTTTTTTGCTTGGATCAGAGTGCACTTGCCTGGTTTTAAACAGCTTAACTTTGATCCAACCTTCAAAACCTCAGTGCATTTGCTTTTACAGTGTCTCTATTCCTCATCTTTAATACTAATTTACAATACAGGGCACCATGCCAAGGAGAGGAGGAGAGCTCAGTACACAGTTTCAGTGTTTGGCCTTGGAAACTCAGACCTTCATCTCTCAGACTTCAACCTACTGAAAAAAAGGTCTACTGAATTTTGAGCTGATAATCTGTAACAAAACCTGTAAATAAACACTTTAGCAGATAGCAGGAGAAGACTCTTCTGGTTTAAAGTCAACAGCACTAGTACCCAGGAATTTGATCACACGGATACTAGATAGTAATGAGACAGAAAAAGCACAGTACACTGGTACTTCTTGGGCTTTGTAATGCAGAGGAAGAAGTCAATGTCCTGATGCAGGCTTTGAGAAAGGGTTTAGAAAAGTATAAGTAGAAGTATGCCTGCAGTGAATTTAAACTGCCTGAAACTTCATTACTCTGCATTTGGAAACTGGACTTTCTTGTTCAAAATGTATATTTAGAAAATGGGAAATCTTATACATTTCCTGGCAGCAACGTCATCCTTTCTCTTGCTCATGAATATATTCCCCCAAATCCGGACATCGTGACTGTAAAACCTGTTGTGACCCTTTAATATTAATACCAGGAAAGATCATCATGTCAGAGAAATCCTGTTTGTCAGCTTGTTTGTTTTTGCTAGAGTATTTAATTCTCAGTCCAGTTTCAAAGCCTTCACCAACACAAACAAGCAAAAACAAACGCCCTAATCTGAATGAATGATTAACCCCCCATTGTTTTTACAGAATACCAATTTTCAGCATGAGGATTTTCATTTAGTTGAAAATCAAATTAAGCTCTTTTTTTTTTTTTTTCTTTCTTCTTCTTCTTAGATATGTGCAATCCCTTGATCGACCTTTCCCAGTTCATGTCATTAGTATTGTCACGTGTTGCATTAATGGCTGCAGCAGAAAAATTTTCATGCTAATGAATGAAAAAAAAGGCTTAACATCTACTGGAAAGGACAGTTCTTGATGAAAAATCATACTCATTGATCAAAATGGTATCTCTTTATTATCTCCTATATCAGAAGATTATAAATCTCTTCATTACCTGAAGCCAAATACGGTCAGGAAGCAAATGTAGGAAGTCAGGTATTGTACTGGCTTCGGCAGTATGGGCTGAGCCATTTTGAAAATACTGTTAGCAATGCACCTTGCAAGCTAACAGTTTTGCAGCCTCTAAGCACTGCAGTTTCTCCCTTTGAAATCCAGCTTTCACATGAATAACTTCTGAGACACAGCATGCAGCTGCAGGACAGAAATCCGAAGTCCGTTTGACTGCTATCAGTGCACTCATGCACTAATTCGAATAAGCAAACAGGCTTTATGGGACTTATGAAAATCAGATCATAAAATATAAACTTAAATCAACTTAAATGAGATTATTCCCCTATATGCTTTACAGCAGAGAAGGAAAGCCATGTGTGTGTGTAAAAACTGTTGCATAAATAAAATCAATGACAGCCCAAGCCTAAGGTTTTTGTAATAGGCAAATTATACATGTCAGGCATTTTTTTTTTTCTCTGAATTCCTAACCTCCTTCTTGGAATGGGAAAAAAAAAAAAAAGACAAGAAATTTGCACATTGTATGATAATGACAGTCTTAGATGACAATTTCCTTTTTAATTTTTACTCAATTATTTCAAAGAACAAAGGCATAGTTAATAACAGTAATTAAAAAGTCATATATGTGCATTTTACACACTCATCAGCAATCTATATACACGTCCTTACAGTTTATCCAGACTGTAAAAGCAAGTCCTATCTCTGCTTAGAGGATATTACTATTAGATGCAGCATAGGAAAAATCTCTTGACAAATTCTATAAATAATTGAATCAGCTGTTCTTTTGCCTGTATCATGTAGCAACTAATGTAACATACACTCTAGAAGCCGTTGTTAATTTAGCGGGATCCAAGAGACATGCTATGACAAATTGTCTACTTAGCCCAGTCTACAGAAGGTACCAGGCACTAAAACAAACATTGACAAACTGCACAGTCACACAACATTATGAAACACATAATAGCAAGTACCACAATGACTTTTTCATTTTCCATTTCTGTGTATCCCACTGTTTTAGAGAGAAATTCTTGTGTGTTTTTGTTGTTGTTGTTGTTGTTGTGTTTTTGTTTTGTTTTGTTTTCTCAAATTTTGGGTGATCTATTCATTAGCTTTCCAAAAGCTTTTTAAATTT
Source organism: Aythya marila (assembly GCF_965140915.1). Lineage (NCBI taxonomy): Eukaryota > Metazoa > Chordata > Aves > Anseriformes > Anatidae > Aythya > Aythya marila. Next base: position 102,599,929 of record NC_139042.1, read on the forward strand.
TTAATGTAGGTCAGATTAAACTCTTAATAGTATATTTAACCAAGTCACAGCTACTAAACCTCCCTTTAAAATAGTCTCATTCCCTAAGCAAGAGCCCTGGCTCAGTGTTCTCATTATAAGTTTAAAATTCCAAAATTAGTAAGTGGTAAAGGTGAAAAAGGATGGAAACACAACACACCCATGATTCATTATTCACTGAGGGAGATCTAATATTGGATGAGAAAAACGACAAACACTGTACACTTGACTTATTTGGAGCTGACCTGACTGCTTCTATAAAATGCACAGAAAAGGCAATCTTTATCAGATGCAAAACAAGCATTGCTCATGTTCCATAAGAAAAGATGTTCCTTCTTGGAAAGTAAGGAAAACTGGTGACTTCACCTGACGAGGGACCTCCACCAGCTCTCTAAAGGAGCAGACTAGGAGAGCTGCATTGAAAGTACAGCAGTTAGCTTCCTCAGCTTTCTGGCAGACATGACAGCTACTAATTCACACTAATGGTAAAACTTCTCTAGGCAAACTTTTTTTTCCTACCATTGAAATATTTTACTATTTTTTCACTTAAGACAGCAGTTAGTAGTAGAAGAGAAGAATTCAAGCAAAAGGAAAACTATATTTTTTTCCTTTATATACTATATACTCAGGGAAAAGCTTGTGGGTGTGGTGGATGTCCTTTCCAATACAGAAATGAGATTTCCTAATTTGAAGTCCTTTTTTCTTCCACAATTAATAGGTTTCATTACAATAACAGGGGAAATCCATTGATTTCGTACTTTCCTTACTTACTGCTTGGCTAGATTCCTCTGCTTTAATCATGAGTAGTAATTCTCCACCAAAACCACCACCCACCTTCAGCCAATGAGTTTCTACATTACTATTGTAGGACTTGGGTGCTGGACAAGCACCCAATGGAACATGGAACTCACATCAGTTTACCCAGCTTAAAATAATATTTGCTAGAGCTCATTAATTGTAGTCAAAGAATATTTCTATTTCAGGTAGTAAAATACTACAAAGGGAATTAAAAAAAAAAAAAAAAAAAAAAAACACAAACAAACAACCAACAACAACAACAACAACAAACCTAGGTTCAGAACAAGCCAAGCCTATGTCTTGTGCAGAAGATCTGAATTTTGCTACAACTACAAAAAAAGCCTACATTCAAAATCTTCAAGACTGCAAGGCATATCTATACTGTCAGAACTGGAGCTTATCAGAGAACAGGAGACAGTTCAAAAAGGAACCATTGTATGGGAAGCAGCAATATTATGTATTTATTGAGGATTGACTGTTCTTTCAATTTTTTAATGAAGCTTTCTCTCAAAGAACTATGGTCAAATATCCAGGCTGGACTTTTTCCCTTCAAGTGCATCCTTCACTTGATTTCCAACATAATGAACACCTCTTTTATGGACACTTCATACTTTGTTTTATTAATTATATAATCCCCTTCACCACCACCCCCATGCCTTGAATCAGACTGCTTTTTAAAGTTTACCAGGCAGATCTGTATTGCCGTTTTATAATTTCTCAGGACTCTTTCTTAGCATGAAAACTAATGACTAAGTAGAGCTACATTCTTTTAAAGGTTAATCTTTAGTATCTTCCCAAATTATTAGTGTTTTTTTTTTTGTTGTTTGTTTGTTTGTTTTTGCCTGGGAGTTAAGAAAAAAAAAAAAAAAAAAAGGAGCAAAAGAGGTCATGGTTGCTCTTTTACTTTCCTGCAAGCATTTTTCATAAAACAAATGGGGAGGGGGAATGGAGGGGGGACACAACAAACAAACAAACAAACAAAATATGATGGGAGATATCTACCTACCATAGGTACAAAGTGGATTACTACAATTCTTTCTATTGGCTTATTTGAAACTGATTTTTAATCCTTACAAATATTTTATAAATCATGGGGCAAATTTTCTATATACAGGCTAATTATACTACCTGTATTCACTTGAAACCAGCATTTTCCACAAAGTAGAAACAACACTTATTCAGTTAATACAGATTGCCTTACTCTTTCTTTAGCTAGCTATAGACTGAGCAGAGAAAGCAAACTTTCAGTGACTGCTTTTTTAAAAGGATGTTGTTTAGAAGGCAGAGAGTCTATAAAACACCACAGGACACATCCATGATTACAGCAAACCATAACCCTAGGCTTATTGACCATCATTGCCTAGTTCAAAATACTTAGTTAAGCACTCTTCGGTTTTATCTTTGTTTTCAGTTTTGATATAAATTAGGCAAATAATTATGCTTTTGTTATCAACAGCAAGAAGTCTTAATTTAAGTATAAGAATATTTGTAATTATCTTATGAAGATTAACAATGGCAGCTACATGCAATTTCTTAACACTTATGGTTTTAATTGATATTCTTCAAAAAGTTGGCAATAGAAGTACAAAAGAATTCAGAAGAGTTCATCTGCAGGACGGCTAACATGGGCCAGGCTCCCTGCCTGATAAACAGATTATGCCTGGGAACTGGTATTACTCACTTAACATGGCTTTGTTTAAAAGCCATTCCCCAGCATCCCCAACCCCCAAGAATGGGGTCCTTCCAGCAGGGTGAAGGAGGATGTTATTACACTTTTTCATTTAAGCATATGCTTAATGTCATCATAGTCAGCAAAATACTTAGGTACATGCTGTGCTTTTTTTTTTTTTTTTTTTTTAAAGTGCTCTCTATTGCCTTAACTTTCCATAGTGTTGAGTTTATTTTAAGAAAAGTATGACATTTACACATGCCCTTATAACCCTTAGAGTTAGGTCAGAAAACGTTTTAGTTTTGTGACTCTTATTATTTTATACAGCACAAATTTTAGATAAAAGTACAGTCCTGTAAAAAAAAAAAAAAAAAAAAAAGAAAATATGTCCCGTAAGTGAAAAACAAAACAGCAATAACAACAAATCAAATAAATAAACAAATAAACAATCAAACAAACAACAACAAAAACAATACTTCCATGATTCTTTCTGCAGAGCAAGGTTTGCAGGAGATAGTTTTTACTAGGACATTATCACTGGAATAAAAAAAATGAACAAGCTTTTAAGCATGCACTTCCCTCTTCAATTGTGAGACAGGAGTAGGAATCTTGCAAGGTAAAAGGAATTGTTCAGTTGAATTTCATTAAGTCAAACATTTGGATGGTCTGAAAGGCCATCTAATAATCCAGAAGCTCAAGAATGTCCTCTGGGCCTGGGGTTTTTGTGAATGCGGCAGTAGTTGCAGCCCTTCTACACTCTGTGAGCCGTCTCTGCAGCCAACAGGGAGCTGCCAAGGAAGTCAGCAAAACAAAAAAAAAAAAAAAGGGGGGGGGGGGGGGGGGGAGAACCAAGGCCTTCCTTGCGCAGCCTAGAGGCTAAGCTTTCTTAAAGCATGCCAGTCTCTGCACATAGCCCAAGTTCATTCCTCTTTTTTTTTTTTTTTTTAAAAATTGGAAAGCTAGAATTTATGTTTTATTTTGAACATTTTATAATAATTTTAAAAACATGTACATAGGACCAATTATGTGCATAAAATAATCTTCCCTCCTTGCCTCCCCTTGAAAAACAAGCATGAGTCTTCACTGACTACACTAATGACTGAGCATTAGAATCACAGAATCACAGAATTTCTAGGTTGGAAGAGACCTCAAGATCATTGAGTCCAACCTCTGACCCAACGCTAGCAGTCCCCACCAAACCATATCCCTAAGCTCTACATCTAAACGTCTTTTGAAGACTTCCAGGGATGGTGACTCCACCACTTCCCTGGGCAGCCTGTTCCAATGCCTCACAACCCTTTCAGTAAAGAAGTTCTTCCTAACATCTAACCTAAAACTCCCCTGGCTCAACTTAAGCCCATTCCCCCTCGTCCTGTCACCAGGCACGTGGGAGAACAGACCAACCCCCACCTCACTACAGCCTCCCTTGAGGTACCCATAGAGAGCGATAAGGTCGCCCCTGAGCCTCCTCTTCTCCAGGCTGAACAAGCCCAGCTCCCTTAGCCGCTCCTCGTAGGACTTGTTCTCCAGGCCCCTCACCAGCTTCGTCGCCCTTCTCTGCACCCTCTCAAGCACCTCGATGTCCTTCTTGTAGCGAGGGGCCCAAAACTGAACACAGTACTCGAGGTGCGGCCTCACCAGAGCTGAGTACAGGGGATTAGGCCAACATGTCTTCCGTGAAACTGGCAAGCTAACCATAAGGAGCAGATTTTTTAGGGAGCTGCTGCTAATTTCATGTGTCTTAAACTGTAATCGTTATCAGATTCAGATAAAGTAAACAATGGTGCAAATGGACAGTAGGAAATAAATTTGTTTTCATTGGAGCAGAAATAAGATGAAGTATGTTTGTTCCTGAATAAAGCAAATATGGCTATTGACTGAGTGCAGCTCACTTGGATGGTTCAAATTAACCAGGTATTCAGGCCTTGATGTTCATATCTCAGTTACACAGGCAGAAACTATTCTGAGAGCTTGTGTACAACACTACTTCATTACTTGCAAGTATGTATTCACAGCAGCTTTTCTACTTGAAAGAAAAATGCTCTAAAATAGCTCAAAACTGTGAATTTAAGGACAAATAAAAGTTCAAATAAAATTGGTTAAACCTATTTTGATGTGGTTATTTTTTTCAAAAGGGCAAACAGGGACAAGAAATTAGGAATCCGGGATATGGGACAGAGCCAGGAGAAACAGCCAATGAGAGCAGGAAACTGAGCAAGGTTTTATTCAGACATAGAAGAATTTGTAACCCTGATGTACATTTTTCTTAGAGCTGAAATAAGATGCAGGACTCCTGAATTTCAGCATACCTTTATTATCAGCATATATTAATGAAACTCACTAAGAAAAAGCACAGTTCATTATTTCCCTTTAATGTCTATGCTCACATCTGTTTTAAACAGTAAAGATAAAAAGCACAGTTTCCTAATGGATCTGGAGCTGAAAAATAATTAGAAGACCCCTATAAATGTGCATATTTTCAAAAAGCTTATCAGCAGTTGTGGAATGAACCTTTCTTCTTCTTCTTCTTCTTCTTCTTCTTCTTCTTCTTCTTCTTCTTCTTCTTCTTCTTCTTCTTCTTCTTTCTTCTCCTTCTCCTTCTCCTTCTCCTTCTCCTTCTCCTTCTCCTTCTTTTTCTTCTTCTTTCCCAAACTGTAATAGTGTTTCTTCAAATATTTATTTACTCATTCATGTAAGTTAAATATATACCCAAGTGCATTGTATGATAATGGGATAATACCTTCTGTTTACATACTCTTGTAGTTACTATGTGACTTGTGGTTCAACATACTGCAGGTTTCAAATGCAGGTTAATGACTGCAGTCATTAACAAAAAACAAACAAACAAACAAACAAAAAGATAATTTAATATTAAGGTTACATTTTTGTTTTCAAATATATAATCTACCTTTTTCAAATTTTATTTTTACATTCAAGGACTATAAATAATAAGGAACATTTGTTACTTTTACTTTTTCTGCCAAAGGTACTATAGAGGGAGTTGACACAAAGTTAGATCATAAGGGAAGGAAATAGCATGCAATTTCTTTTCTTAGGACAAAGAGATCCTTAGACAGAGTTTGACTTTGCAAGAATATAAGAGCTATTTTCATTCAAGAAATGATTGACTTATCCAATTCATGTTGCATGTATCAACTGGAAACAATTACCTTTTGAAAGAGGAAGGTTTCAATTTTAGAATGAGTGAGCACCATCTGTAATTTAGTGCCTTCAGGCTGCCTTAACTAAAAAGTTCAATAAGTTAAAGCCAGGAAAAGGGAAGAAAGAAAAAGAAAAAGAAAAAGAAAAAGAAAAAAAAAAAAAAAAAAAAAAAAGGAACTTCAAATGTTTCCAGAAAGAATGAGTCTTTTAGTTTTTTGTTTGCCTACAGATGATTATCCTTGTGAGATGGTTGTAAGTAGTGCTTCTTTTTTTAACCATTTTCTGAGTTTGTTTGAAGTGTCAGTACTACACCATTGTGAGGATGTAGTCCAGATGTCGTCATTTTGAAGTTCAGGATGATGATGGATTATCCTCAGCCCTGTTTATAAACAGAGTGCAAATGTTGAACCAGTGTAAGAGCCCTGCTTGCCCTTCATATTAGAAATAAATAACTTTTTTTTTTTTTTCATTCCAAAGAGCATTCTAGAAATTCCATTAAAAAACATTTTAAATCAGAAAAAAGCCACAAGCATTCATACAGAAACATTAGCTTTTTTTGATCTTCATATGAAGCATTTCAGCAACAGTCAAATTGCAAAACACATCAGCTATGTTATAAAAAAAAAAATCTCAAAATGGGTTCTTATCTGACTTTTATCCTAAGAATGCATATAAGCATACTGTTGGTCCACAAAGCAGGTCTGGAGATATTGAGAAATGTCTTTCTGATATGGTTTTCAATCATATTGCTTAGGACAGAACTGGAAATACTGTTTTCATACACACATGGTTTTGAAGTATGTTAACACTTCTAATCACCTCCACACTTAGAGGAAATATTTTTAACTAGATTGGAAATAATAATAATAATAATAGTAAATAAATAAATAAATAAATAGTAATAATAATAATAATAATAAACAGTTTTAACTGAATGGTATGCAGTCTGCTAATAAGGTTTAGACTGTTATTTTATACCTTAAGTTTCTTCTGTGTTATAGTATTTACATCTTGTTAACCATTAGTAATATTATTCAGACCTGGTGTTATTTTCCCCAATCTAATATTTACTGTTTGCTCTTTACAAGGACCACAATTATTTAAGTTAATATCTGGGTGTCTTGTAAACCATCTTGCCTTCTTCTTTTTCTAAATACCATGTGTACCCTAGCTAAGAAATTGAACAAAAATCAATCAATAAAATATTAAGGGTTTATAAATCCCAAGCATTTCTCACCTGATTATGTATAAAATTCATCTGTTTTATCTTTTTGTTTGTGGTGGTATTCTTGAATCAATTGTATCATCTCTCTTCCAAGGTTTTTTGCCTCAGCTAAAGAGAGTGCTCTAGCCTTTGCAGACTCAAGGGTTGGAAGGGTGGAATACAAGGTGCAAACACAGAACCAATTTGACCCAGGAGCTATACAGCTACTTTCTCACAACTATGCCATGGTGAAGATATAGTCCAGATGTCATCATTTTGAACTTCAAAATGATGATGGATTATCATAGGTTGACATAAAGGCATGGATATTGCTTACCAATTACCATCACAGGCAAGACAGACTCAAATTAAATTTATTAATCAAATATTTATCAATAGTCAGAAATAACTACAAATTAAAACTGCTCCTTCTCTCACCCTCACTGCTCTCTGCTGTGCAGTGTCCTCTCGTCCCCAGGCTGCCCCCCACGCGCCACCATCTTGGCTGCAGGGCCCGGCCATGCCTTGGAGTGGGGCCACTGGAGCTGGCTGGGGCTACCCCAGCATCATGTTATACAATGCTCAGCAGTCGTCATCCCTGTTGTTATATATTCTGCCAATACAGAAAGATAATTAATATCTTCAGACAAATGAGTAAAGCTTTTACTGTATGAAATCAGCCTTTGAATTCAATGGTGTATTTTAATCCTTTCATTAAGAGTATCTGAGAACAGACTATTAAATGAACAGTCCTGTGATAACACCACTTAAAGCAGGGAACATTACAGGGGAAACACTATCAGAAAGTTTTCAAAGGCATTTTGAATTTTAAAAAGTGTTGAAAGTGTAGGGATTATCTGTTACATTATGTCTTTTTTTTTTTATCTGCCAGCAAATATGAAACAGTGACCTAAACTAATGCTCTCAAGTGCACACATATGTGGCTGACACTTTATTCTTTAATTTTTAATAGTTTTTTACTTTTTTTTTTTCAGATCTGCTCTTCCCCTGAGTTCAAGAATAGTCAGACATGGACCATGTGTATAGTTTACTTCTGAGTCTATATGGGAAGAGTCCACAAAGACAACCTGTTACATAGTATGTAGCTATTCAAAATAATTTAATGGAATAAATGGTTCATTAAAAAGTTTCACGAGATTATTGCAAAGTTATTCTCATTTACTTAAGCACTTACAATTCTTTATTGCAAACGAACACCTTCAAAATAAAATTAAAAAAAAAAAAAAGCGCTGTTAAATACATTTTTCTGAAATGTGTTTCTGTAACCAAGCAAACAACCAAATAACTTAACGGTTTTGCCAAATGTCACCCATCGTGGATCAATACAAAAAATAATTTTTCTTCTTGAAGTCCAGTGCAGAGCAGCCTGTGGTCAGTATCACACAGTTGGCTTTTCTACTCATAATTTTCATGGGAAAACTGTTAAGTAAATCCTACTTGTAAATCTCTGTAGCACTCCAAGCAACCTCATTATACCAGTGTATTTCCCTAATACTGCAGAGTGCAGATCCAGCTCTGTGATATAGATAAGAAAGATCATAAGCTGTCAATGGAAGTACTTTTTATGGTAAGGTGACATCAGTTGTAGCTTCTGTTCAATGGGTTCAATGTTAAGTACAATAAAAGCATTTTCAAATGCCTGACTGCACTGCAACTTACTTAAACTATGACTAAGCATTTTGAAATTAAAAAATAAAATAAGGAATTTTTAGTGCACTGTGAATAACCCAAGAATACTAAATAAGAAAATTACTCTAGCAGTAATACTGGATGTGTCTCACATGTCTATTAAATCTTTTGAAGCAGTCAGCTAGCACAGGCTTGAACAGGTGAAGGCAGACCTGAATTATCACAAAGTCTCCACCATGGCCTTTCATTAAAAGCTTTGAGAGAATCATCTACCATAAGCACATAATTAGTTTGGGGAATTTGTGGCTTTTACAACATGCTGTAGCAAACAGTGTTAAAGTTTCAAAGGTTTTGACTTGTAGAGGATGGGTCCATCAGTAGCTAGTGAATATTTTGCTAAATGCAGTCTCACATTATTAGCTGTTTAACATGGAGCTGTTTAACAATTCCAGACATGAAATACTCTCTGTGCACCTGGTTTACACATACACTTTCTTAGGCATTTGGTAGTAACCAATGCTGATGATATGACACTGAACTAGACAGACCTTTAGTCTGACCCAGGACTGAGCTTTTATGTAAGCTTCAATTTTTGTCTACACAATTTCCTTTTCTCCACCCTCTTCTCCTCTACGTTATTAGTTCATATCCTTTTATATTCCTTTTGTTTTTGAGTTATGTAAAATGTTTTCACCACTCACTGCTATTAGTTATCACTTGAGTGCACAATTCTGTTCCAGGCCACAAACCCTTCAGAGAAAACAGACTCTCCAAGAGCAATGCTATTTCTTTGATGTCACTGCACTGGAGAGGGGAAAATGGCCAAGATATCCTTTGAAGCTATCCTGTACAATCAGGATGCTTTACTTCCAGTTGTTTTGTTTCTGTTTGTTCTGTGCAACTAATGTACGAGAACATAGGGAAGTCTGAAGTCCTCAATATTTTCTTTTAAAGTACACCACACTTATTCAAATCAGGTAATTTATTTTATTTTATTTTATTTTTATAGGTACTGGACTTGCTGTTGCTGTTAGAAATCTTGCTGTTCTTAAGAACTCATATTTTAATAGGGATTAGATAATCATAACACAAAGGGAATTTATAGTAGGAATAAAGATATGAATAACTCTCTCACTGTCTTTTAAAGTTAGTGGATTAATTGTATGCCTCCTAACTTACTCAGGTTCCCAGAAGGCCCAGGTTACAGCTCACAGTAAGAATAGTAAAGCAAAAGTAAATTGCAAAGATATTAAGTTGATGTCAAAGATGCGATGTCCATGTTTTGATTTTTGGAGAATTAATTTGACAAGATCAGCTTTAACACAGACACTTTAAAAATAGTACCACCAAAAAATCTCCTCACAGAAATTAATCTAGGGATATTATTCAGTAGTAGAAAATACCTGTTAGACCCTTCTTTTACCTGTGATTGCTACTTAAGCTCAATTTGTCAATCAGCATATTCCAAAAGATTTTTTAAGCTATATTTTTAAATATAAGAAAAAAATACTTTTTGTGACTTTAAAATTATTAGATTTCAATTGTAGTTCATGGTTTATGAACTTACAACAAAAGAGCATAAGTACATTGGAAGACAAGCTGTCATTCAGCCTGTTTTTCCTTCTGCTTAAGATGTGGTCAGTTTCAGCTTTCTATATCACTTGCTAAAATAAACCTTGCCAGTTTACCTTGCTAAATTGATCTTTCCTTTTTCTAAGGGATGGGTTAGAGAGATTGAAGTTATGGCTTCATTAAACTTTCTGCTGATTAAATGTTTCTGGAAGAGAAAAATAGAAACCATAAAATAGAAACCCTTGTTCCTATTTTGACCTCTGTCACAGATTAATCAGGATGAGCCTCATTACTCCTACAGTTAGGGGGTAGCCTGATTTACCACTCTATAAAAACAAAAAGTTGAATAATCGGTCATGCACATATTTTGAGAAATGTAGTTGTCACTAACAATAGTAATCCACCTTCCTGAAATGATCACCTTCTACCTTAGTTTCCTTGGACCTATTCTCTTGGTTTTCAATATTCACAGCTATTAAGATAAAAAATAGTTATACAATAAAAGAACAGAGGAAACAGTACATTTTCTCTACCACAAAATGTGAAGCTATGAAGAGGACTGTGGAAGATCTACAGCCAATCCTCTGCTCAATAATTTTTTGAGTAGGTTACATATAACAACATCACGGGCCACCAGTGACCAGACACAAAGAGGAATTCAAAAGTAGATATTAGCTTTTACTTTGATATATCTCTTTTCCCCTCAGTCTCACTCTCATGCTAACTTTTAGTAGATTCAATTATAGCTTCTTTCATTTTCAAAACTCATTAGCACCAGCCTCGCAGCTTCACAAGGCAATAGCCCAGAAGGGACCTAAGCACAATCTCCTCTCTGACCAGCAATTTTGAAAGCTTTTCTCCACCATGGGAAAACTTCCTCACACTTTGTCTTTGTATGTTAGGCCACCTACCTGCTCATAAAAACCTTTTTTTTTTTTTTTTCCCCTAAGTGGTTATCTCTTTCCCATTTTGACTGAAGTTCACCACTGGGTTTGTTTTGGTTTGTTTTGTTCAGGGGGAGGAGAGCTGGGAGGAAATGGGAGTTGAGGTGCTGAAAGATGGTTGCGCTGAGCCCTTCACAAATGACTAAACTCACCTAATCACATGAGGAAGAATCAGCTGACCTCCAAACCTCAGCAAAAATTGGTTCATCCAGGAACAGTAATTAAAGTGCATTTGATACAACTGTCTAAAACAGCTGTGCAATTATACTATTTTTTTCTAAAATGCAAATCTTAAAGTCGTTACGTATGTTCAAATTATTGGATGTTGGTGTGTCATGGTTCTGCTCGAGTGGGCAGCCGAGCTCCACCACAGCCACTCTCTCACTCCCCCTCCTCAAAGAGGAATGGGGAGAAAATATGTGAAAAGGGCTCAAGGGTTGAGATAAGGACGAAAAAATCACGCAATAATTATTGTAACGGGCAAAACAGACTCATCATAAGAAGATAGTAAGATTTATTGATCATTACTAACAAGCTAGAGAAGTGAGAAACAAAAGAAAGAAACCAAAAACACCTTCCCCCCCCATCCACCCTCTTCCACCTCCTCCCCCCGAGCGGCACAGGGGAACGGGGGAATGGGGGTTATGGTCAGTCCACAGCACTTCTTCTCTGCCGCTCCTTCTCGGTAACTCTCGTCCCCTGTGCTGTGGGGTCCCACCCACGGGATGCAGTCCTTGATGAACTGATACAGCATGGGCTTCTCACAGGCAGCAGCTCTTCCAGAACTGCTCCAGATATGGGTCCGTACCACTGGGTCCATCCCTCAGGAGAAAACTGCTCCAACCTGGCTCCCCTACAGGCAGCAGCTCCTGCCAGGTCACCTGCTCCTGTGTGGTCTCCTCTCCATGGGCTACAGGTCTGGCCCGGAATCTGCTCCGGCAGGGGTCTTCCACAGGCGGCAGCCTCCGTCGGTGCAGGGCCACCTGCTCCACTGTGGTCTCCTCCATGGGCTGCAGCATGGAACCCTGCTCCACCGTGGTACTCCATAGGCTGCAGGGGGACATCCTGCTTCACCATGGTCCTCACCACAGGCCGCAGGGGACTTCTACTCCGGCGCCTGGAGCACCTCTCCCCCTCCTTCTACACTGACCTTGGCACCTGCAAGGCTGTTTTCTCACTCCCTTCACTCTCCCGGCTGCTGTGTGGCACAGTGTTTTTTTCCCTGTCTTAAATATGCTCTCACAGAGGCATAAAACAACATCGCTTATTGGCTCAGCTCTGGAAAACAATGGGGCCCTTCCCAAACATGGGGCAGCTTCTAGATCTTTCTCACAGAAACCACCCCTATAGCCCCCTGCTACCAAAACCTTGCCACGTAAACCCACTACATGGTGTCTCATTTTGTAGAGCTTATTTCCTTAGTCATCCAGGTAAACTAGAGGATTTCATTCAAAATTCCTTTATAACCTTTCCTGTTGTTTTGTATTAATATCTCAGTTTAATCTAATTTTCCCTGTCTTTCCCCTTCCTATTCAGTATTCTTATAGGCACTGCACCTTGAAACTAGTTCAAATCCAGAACACAACCTATAAATCTATTCTACAGGCACAATCCCATACTCCCTATGATGCAAAGTAAATAAGTAGTTTCTGGAGAGAGGTGAGCTATCTCTGACGGCCTCAGCACTTCACAGGGGTAAGTTCCACACAGGTTTTCTTTCCATTTGTGTGGCATTTGCTTCCATTCTGTGGTATCTAATGCCCCTCTTGCAATAGTAAAGGGCTTGGGAAACCCAACACATTTTCTGAATTCAGTACTAGAGTTAAGAACTTCAGGGTTCATTTCTGCAATGCCAAATGCCACTAAGTATACATCCTCTACATCTGCCCTTTACTGTCTTGTTGAAACCCCTATATGAAAAAAATTTATTGAACCGATTTTATTTTGGCAAAATATGTTGATGGATTGATACGAAATATCATATAAGAGGTAGATAATTGTTATCTCAGGTGTAGAGCCACAATTAGATATTAAGGGAGAGGTCACAGTGCAGGTAAAAAATATAAATAAATATGTATTAGCTAAAAAAAATGTTAAGGAAAGTGAATGTGCTTTTCTTTTCTCGATACTCTTAGATCTATTGTAAAGGGAGTTTATTTTGTTATAATCAGTAGTGAAATTAATGCTATCAAGCATCACTTCAGGTACTTGGTTAGCATCATTTGCTATGTAAAGAACGATTCGGATTTCATTAGAATGATCTGAATAGTTGGAAGATATAAACAGAACAAGACAATGCCACTTCACCTTTAAAAGGTTTTAATTAACTTTCTACAACATAATATAATAGGTAAAGTGAAAACGAAAGTTAATTGAAATATTTTCTTCTCTTGAAACTTTGTAGTGATCTTACCTCTTACTCATTACAAAAGATGGTTATTAGGTTTAAAGTAATATTTCAAAAAAACAGGTATGGGAATTGTGTTTGTGTGAAGAAGTGGAACCACAAGGCAGGCATGTGAGGCTAAAATACCTGTCTGAATATGTTGAGGTCACAGTGGTTTAACAGTTTCTTTTTCCAGAATTTGAAATGCATATAAACATAGGGCAAACCAGGAACTGATTAATATGTTATTAAGTCTATGCATTGTGCTTACCTGAATCTATATGCATGTTGCATTCTTCCTTGTCTGTGAAAGCTGTAATAAGACAGAATATTGTACAAATATTTGAATCTCTGCACTAAGTCTCCTCCCACCTTTTCCTAGTGTACAAAGGTGACCAAGGTCTCACATTGTCAGGAGAATATAATTTTTTATGCATAAAGACAGAAAATTAATTCTGGTCTGAGCAGAATTAAGTTTCATTGCTGCTTGCTAGTCACAGGCAGTATAGACAGCATGCAAAAAGGGTTCAAAAGATGGATAATGTGTAGACACATGCTTATATATGTATGCTTATATATGTCTGGAATTCATTGACTTTTACCTCAAAAATATCTTCACATTAGTAAAGGCTTTCTATTCTAAATTCTTGCAGACAAGGAATGCTTTAAAACATGGCTCTGACTCAGGCTCTCTTAAGACGGAGTTGCTGATAGCATAAGGTATCACTGCCTCATCAAGATTTAGCAGGCCTGTCAAGGTCTAGACAGGGATGTGATGAGTTCTGCCACTCCAGGTCTGGCTGTATTGGCACAGAACACTGTTCTGAGTATGTGTGTCCAGATAGGCAAGGCGAGGTTTTCTTTTGGTTCATGCAGTATGTTCACCTGGAAAACAACTCTAATCCAACCTGTTCAAATCACATGTGGGGTTCCACCATCTACATTTTACCTCCTATCTAACCAGTGGCAACATCCTCCAATTAATAATTAGCAGAATAACCCATGTTCTTGCATTTTGACTTCTGCATCCTCATGTGTCAGTGCAAACCCATTCTCATCTGTGGTGTAAATAAAGCATTCTCCAGCAGAAGAGCTTAGGGGATAGAAGTGCCTTAAAAAAGCATAAGAAGAATCTGTCTGGAGTAACTGAACTATGAAATTACAGAAGCACTCAGGACATTTTCTCCATCTCAGAAGTTGCCTTCCTAAAACTGAGTTAGGAGAAGCTCTGATTCTATAAAGAGTTTTTACATGATCAGCTTAGTGTTATCAAATCAAATTTATACAAAACAAAGAATGCTGTAATAGCCCTATTGACTATAGGTTGGTCTGATACTAATTTGACTGAAGCATCGTGCATGTGATATATGTGCATAAATCTTGCAAAGAAGCTGTGTCTCTAGGATCAACTCTCACCTGGCACAAGAGCAGAGTAGGGAAGATTATTTGAACTGTGATCTTGCCTCATCCACAAACTTGATATGTTAACAGGAATTATCTTGTTAGAGCAGCAGGACAAAATCATAAATCTTGCCTTGGAGAACAAACTATGTGTCTGAGGAAGACTTTATGACCTATCTTTCTGCCCTTAGGGATCCCATGTTTGGTCAAAACATCTACTCTGAACAGATGCCTGCATGTTATAGTATTTTTCCCCACCCTGTTTCTTGAACCTTTTGATAAACTTTTTTTTTTTTTTTTTTTTTTTTTTTTTTACAGAAGAATGAGAGAGGGTATATTTTCTGTAAATTTGTAAATTCAGAGCAGCTCTAATGTCAATGCATTTGACAAAGAAGCTATGTACCAGTAAATGTAATTGTAAATATAATACACAACTTGAGAAAGTCAGTGTTTTTTGTTTTTGTTTTTGTTTTTTTTCCCCTAAGTGTAATGAGCCTTTTTTATTTTATTTATTTATTTATTTATTTTTCCACACAGTTTATGTGAATTAACATATTACATGCTTCTGGAGCTGCTAATCCATGTTTGACTGCTGGGTCTGAACAAGTATATTGCTGTAGAATTCAAGTGTCTGATGTTTATGAGCAAACTATGTATATATTTTTAAGCTGTAATTTTTCACAAGAATTCTTACATGTTGGTGTGCAGTAAAGAAGTTTCTGCACTGAATTTCCTATTCCCCACCCTTAATTCATTAAAACCCAGTGGCAGGCATTATGCATGCACATCAGATATTGTAGTGAATAAAATTTAAATCTCCTAAATGCTTTCCTCTTCTGTCTTAAATTTGAATGGCAAACAATCACTGCACACACAAGCAGTTAGACTGCATGATTCAGTTCAGTACCTACCATTCACCTAATATTTCCTACCACAGAAAAGATGAAACTACAATTCTATCATCATCCATTACCAAGTTACCTTTCTCACTTGTAATGTTTTTTAATATTCTTGAAAAAGAAAATATTACCCTTTGCCAGTGAACTCCCAAAGATTATTCCACTATAAACAATATTCAAAAATTGGAAAATTCCCACTTTTTATTATTTTTTTAATATGGGAATTCATAAAGTATGGCTGAGTAAGCTCTAGTTTCCCAGTTAAGCTCCAATTTTGCACCACCTCATTTACTTCTACACAGGCCAAGTGATGTCAGTGGGAAACAGACCAAGTACAAGCGTGGGTCTTTATAAATTCTAATCTGGGATTGAAGCTGCTATTTAACTTATAGTTTTAAAAATTTGCATATCCTATTTTTCCACTCCAGTGTAAGATCTCAATCACAATGCATAAAACAAACCTGAAGCTTGAAATGCAGAACCTTCCATGCACTATATGCCTGTTGAGACTGACATAAGAATGTGTCCACTATTAATTTATGCCTCTAATTCTACTCTTCCTTCTGCCCCAATTTGATTTTATTATGTATTTTAACAGAATATTTCATGTTGGATTTTGGAGACTCTGTTGGTTAAATATATTTCTGTTGGCTTATTCCAATACGTGTTTCATTGTAAAAGCTGACATAATATAAAGTCTGAGAAACAAAACAAAACAAAACAAAAAAAAAAAACAAAACAAACAAACAAACAAACAACAAAAAAAAACTGTAAAAAATTTTATTAATGTTTATATTACTTCTAATCCTTTAGAATTTGCTGTCTTCTTGACTAGTCACATAGTGCATGGATGCTTCTTTTTCTTCCATAATTGGACATGGCCAGTCCACATTCTGATAATAATGCTCTAAAGGGGATTAAGAAAACTCAACCTGTTTAAAAAAGTTTTGCTCTGACATACATGCATAGTGTATTTGTTCCATACACTCACAGCCATAACTGTCCAAAGCAGTCAAAGAATCTCTTTAATAGATAGTTTATGATCTACCTATATGAATTTTAATGGAATGTTTGTTCATTTGTTTAAGAATAATCATGCATAAGAACAGCTCATACTTAATTTATATTACAATGTATATATATTTCTTTAGAAATACGACATTGTTGATATTAATAGAGGCTTCTATATCTGTAATTTTAACTGTAAGGGTCTCAATCCTATCAGTAGTAAGGGGCTCTGTGTGGAAGTAGAAGACAAAATGTTTTCATTCTTTTCTCCCAGTGAATCTGAATTAATTAAAAAAAAAAAAAAAAAAGAATACAAAAAAATATGTTATTTGTAATCTAAGTATTATCAGATATTTATGTATAATGAGTACAAATTCATCTTTATTCAGTAGACTTACCTATGGCATTTATCCACTGCTAAGAGTCTGACTATGCTGTTGCTGCGCTCTTCTATCATGGAATTTGATTAAATCCAAAATCCATACAAGAAGACATTCTCAAATTTCATTCTATATGAACTTATTATTATAGAATTTGGTTAAACGAAGCAAGCTGAAGTTCTGAGTTTTGCTCAACTACAAGATACCTGGCAAGTCCAATGAGAAAGGATTGGAAGAAGAGACCATTGGTAATGTGTACACTTAGCTGTTACATCATGTTGTCATGCTTGCATAGCAGCTGAGAGTAAGATAAAAGCTGCTGGTAAAATGGATGAGGTGAACTAAATGTCCATAGAAAGCAGACATAATCCTCCACCTCAGTGACCTAATATGGGCCATAAATCTTGTGTATGAGATACATTCACAAGGGAAATCCTTTGTTGATTAATCTAATAGATGGATTAATTAGCAGCAAGTGAACTGGTGAGGTGAATGAAATGCCTCTAAAAAAAAGTTACAAATCAGTGATAGAGTAACCCTTTGAATTGCTGTTCTTCTCTATATAATAAAGAACAGCTGCTCCTGCCAAGGATCAAAAAGTAGTTTGCTGTCATATTAAACAAAGTCAAGACATAGCTGCAGTTCAGAGTAAGATGGATAGCAGGTACTCAAAAGGTAGAGATTTGCCATAAACAATGGGTTTTAATAGCGTTCTTTGTTCAAAGGTGAAGTAGAGAGGAAGAGTTAAATGTTGACAGAAAGCAGAGAACAGTATCCTAAAGTTTATTTTGTGTGGTGTCTCTCAGAATCTTATCAGAAATTATGTGTACTAGAAGTAAGGCTCCTTATACATATGTAGCATTGAAAAACTTGCAGACATAGAGGTTCTACCTATACACATAGCACCAGAGGATATAAACACTATTATCTAATGGATTCTGTGTCCTCCACATGCTGGTGCTGTAAAGAAATACAGATTGAAAACTGAGACTGGAAATAAATAGATTAAGTGATTCTCATGTGATAGATGACATCTGTGCATATGGCAAGAACTAATGTTTTCAGGAGCCAGTTTCAGAGTAGGAACGAGTACACTTTTGATCTCATATTATCTTCTGTGGATAGTTGCCCCAGAACAGTGTCCTAGATGAGACAGTGGACTGGCAGTGGAAAACAGCAGGAGTATGACGCAACATAAGGTCCATGCCATTGGTTTACACCTCAGCATCTTGGGCAGCTCCACCCATTTGCACCTCACTGAATGCCCACATTGCATGCATGCCATGGCTCCATCAGAGGTGTTGGTATAAGCATCCATTCCCATCACCATCCCTCAGCTTCCGCCACCCATCTGTCATAAATTGCCCCCTGCTGGTTGGTGTTGATGTATTTGAGGACAAGTATAAGACTTCCACCTCAGGGTCATTTCATCCTATGAGATGTTGTAGTGTTTTCACTCGGGTGGGCAGCCAAGCTCCAGCACAGCCACTCTCTCACTCCCCCTCCTTAAAGGGAAAGGGGGAGAAAATACAATACAAAGGGCTCAAGGTCTGAGGGAAGGAGGGAGAGATTGCATAACAATTATTGTGATGGGCAAAACAGACTCAGAGTAGAAAGATTAGTAGCCTATTACTAACAAGATAGAGAAGTGAAAAACAAAGGAAAGAAAATAAAAACACCTTCTTCCCATCCACCCTCTTCCAGCTCCTCCTCCTGAGCAGTGCAAGGGAATGGGGAATGGGGGTTGTGGTCAGTCTATAGCATTTTGTCTCCGCCACTCCTTCTTAGTCAGTACTTTTAAGAACAAAAAATATGAACTCAGAAATTTCCTACCTGATAACATCCCACAAAAAGTAACTGTATTTTTCATCTAAATAAAAATAAAAGTACTTAGATTGGTGGTCCAACATTCTCTCTCTCTACAATAAGTGAAAAGATAAGTTTCATAAGGATCATATATATTATCAGGATCATTTATACTATGGATCTGGATCATATATACTAAGGATCATTTATACTATGAAGAGTATTCAGGAATTCATCTGATTTGTACCACCATTGTCAATCTTATAATTTGAACCTAACATTTTAAACCATGTGTTGAGAATCCTTGGATGAGCATTGTTGCCCTAGGCTGGTCTTAATAGTCATATATATTGGTATACATCCAGTATAAGATGTTAGCTTATTTGTTAAATCTTTCAACTTCAGTTCAAGTTATTTCAGTGAAAAAAAAAAAAAAAAAAAAAAAAAAAAAGAGAGAGAAAAAAAGTAACAGCAGTGGGGGGATTTTACTGTAGCTAACAAAAATAAGAGCAGTTTTCCTTCAAAGGAAAAAATATTGGAGCTTTGCCTTAAGAAAGCCAGTTGTACCCACTATAGACACTACAGCTGCATTACTAGGAAATTGCTCATGGGAGGCTGGAACAGCATGGAAATCAGTATTTATTCTTTTGATGAAAGTAAGCCTGATCACAAAAGATATCTGAAGTTCTACCCTCCCCCCTCCCCAAAAAAAAAAAAAAAAAAAATCCAAGAACCAAAGTTTTTCACATCACTTCATCCGTATGTTTGTGAGTATGCATATATACATAAATGTGCACACACATACATTTCCCTTTTTTTCTGTTAGTAGAAACAAAGTTTAAACGTTTGACTTATCTGCATTCATGTCATGAATCACTATCAGAAATAAGATTATTACATGAGATGTCCACACTTCTGGGCTTCTACACTGAATGCCAGTAGGACTTCAGTCTGTCACCTTAGAACAGAAATTCAGTCTGTCTCCAGTGACTTGCTTGGAGTTCTGTGGGTTGTACAAATACAGATGACAAGAATCAGTATCCTCTATTCCCCCATCTACCTGCATGTTTATATTCTGTATTTTTACTTTTAAAAGTCAGGGGTTTCTGGAAACTGCCAACACTTAACAGGAACATAATTTATTTATTATATATATATATTTATATATTTATATATAAATATAAATAAAATATTTATATATTATATTTATGTTTTTATATATTTATTATATAAAAATAATTTATTGATAACTACTCAGTACAAAAATAGAATATACATATATATATATATGAATGTCTTCTAAATAAAGGAAAATATACATTTTAAATATAAAGGAAATAGGAAATAGGAAACGTACTGATTGCTTCCAAGTTTTGGTGTCTAAGCTGATGCCTTCTTATGTGTAATAGCTATCTCCTTCGTGATTTAGGAAAATTAGCTTTGGAGAAAGTTTTCAGTATGCCTAAAGAGTGGCACTATCTGAGCTGGGAAATTGTATGTCTGTTGTATTTTCCAGGCTAAATATTTTTTCAAAGCTAGAGGAAAATCTACTCTAGCCTCTCTTTTCAAAATGCTGTGTTCATAAGTAAACTTTGTCCAGTTTCGCTTCTCTCTCTCTCAAAAGTACTCAAATTCTGCCATCTTTACTTAGGATAAAGTGCAGTTTACTTCATTAATAGTGCCAGATAGTTTCCATAGAGTCAAATATAATACAAGTAAGACAGATTATATTGCCTGTCCTCAGCTGCACTTTCTTCTTCAACATTTTTTCTTCTTTTTAAATGCAAGATGTGAATGTAAAACAATTGCTGAATGGGCTATTTTGTATCCTAACAAAATATAACTAGTGACAGTCGAGTTTTATGGTATAAAATAAAATAAATAAAAGAAGCATGCAATACTTGGAATGCAAGGGACTACAGAGAGACAAAGAAAGGAAATTAGCCTTTTGGGATCTACCAAGTGGATTGTTTCACTATAAGCATTTCATAATATTACTGGGGAGAAAGAAAATTTCATTCTTCCAGGCGTTTTACTGGCATCTTATCTTTCCAGTGAAATTTTAATAACAAATGTACTTCCTTCAATATGCTCCAGACAATTCCAAGGACACCTCATTTTTATTTTGAATGCAAGTGTGTTTTAATGAGATTTATAATATAACTGCTTACAGGAAACAGAGAGGAAGAACAGTTCAGATTGTAAATGTAAATTGTCTCACCATCAACTTTGATGCAATGACAACAATTTACATCAGCTGACATTTGCACCTGTGTTATTTATTATTCCATCCTATGTGGTTGGGAAAAGGGAATACTTCCCAATTTACTTTTTTTTTTTTTTTTTTTTTTTTTTTTTTTAATAGCCTCCCTTGTATATATTTTTTTCTAGGTTTCTGAAAATCTTCAGATTTAGCTGCCAAAAATTGAAGCCAAGCTGAAATTATAATCATCCACTGTTTCAAGTCTAGCTCCATTTCAGTGTTGCCTTGAGAAAAGATAAATAAAACAACTAAAAACAGATCTGAGATGACTTAGATAAAGGATTAACAGCAATGCAAACCATGGATACCAACCGTAACAATATTTAGACATAAACTAGAGACTTCTCTCACTTCTACCTGATTAAAAAGTAGCCCATGTTTTCTGAAATGCTCCTTTGATGCTGTGATGAAACAGTTATATACATGTAAACACTGATGATAACTGAACAGTTAGAAGTGCAAAAATATTACCAATGCAATAACATTTCTGAAACATTTTTGAAGTTTATTCTACAGTAACAGTGGTTAGAGGATCTTACTTTTGTCACTGCTACATATGACACTCCTACTATCCACTTCCACCTCAAGTTCCACTGTTTCATTTATACAGGTGGTAGTTAGTCATACCAAATAATTAATCATGAAGATATTTTTACTCCTAATATATATTTTTTTCTAATTTCCCTTATGCACAATGGAGCTAAGATAAAACAAACTAAACAACCTCCATTAACATTATATATGCTGAAGACTAGTCAATGTTCATAAAGAAACACTCAAGTTCAAACATGGATGCCTGTTTTCAAATGTGTTGTTAGTATGTTGTCATTTAAAGATCTTCTTGCCTCCAAACAGCAAGAATCAAGTGTCTGCTGGATTTGTTAATAAATATATTGGATACTAACAAGGTAAAAACCCATTAGCTAGGAGAAACCTGTATTAACCCAATATTCCATGTTCCGTAAGGATGAACAGTTCAGTCATGTAACCAATAAGAACTGTATTGTGAATAAGCAAAACTTCAAGAAAATTTGTAATTGATGTCACACCATCTCATCTAGGAAAGGGACATGGGTTAGGTGATTGTAATTGATGAGTATATTAAATAAAACAATTCATTGATAATATGTCTACTAGAGTAGAAGAGTTTCATTTTAGGACTGAGAGTTTCCTTTCAAGAAAATATATCTATAGCATTTGGCATAGCCAGATTCACTTACTACTTCTGACCATCTATAAATTAGTTTCATAATAGACACATTTCATAGTAATTTTGAAGAATTTTGCTGAAAACTGCAACGACATTACTTCTAGTTCTGAACCTTTTATAGTTCTCCTATGAAGTAGGAGAGTCAAAGCAAAATAAAGAATCAATATAAGATATAAACATATCAGTAAGATGATCTCTCACACAGCTTCCCCTTTTTTAATAAAGACTTCCTTCTGAGAATTCAGTATCTGTTTCTGGTTCAAAGCCAAATTTCTGTAATCAGGAATGCTATTGAGAAAGGCTGCTGAAGGCAAGAGAGATATTAAATATCTAGAGTTTTGATTATATGGACATTTCCACTTGAGATGGTTCAAAATATTTGTAGCCATTGGGTAGAATGCTGTTGTAGATTAAAAGCTGATTAAATCATATGAAAAACAGAGTACAAATAAGTATCCAGTTTTCAGAATAGAAGGAGTTTAGAATGGAAGTGTTCCAAGCCTAAGTACAGGAACAAATGACATTTGGTATGCTAACATGGACTTAAAAAATAAAAAAAAAAAAAAAAAAGACCATGAACATCATGACAATACTTACTAATAAAACCACACAGATTATCTGAAAGAGGAGTCTAAGAAATGGTAATAAATACAACAGTGTGGGTAACTGGGTGATATGGTGAACCTTGTGAAAATTTTAAACTTCTTAAATATTAATGAAATGCATTTAATGTTTCAGTTAGAAAATAGTCTCAAACACCAGGAGGTATCAAAGTAAAACACTCATCTTTCTCCATAAGAACTGGGAGTAAAGTAAGATACTAATTTTTGTGTGAAAAATAAAAATAAAGAAGGAAATTATTAAATGCTGTACTGATATTTGTTGTCTTTTGTTTGTTTGTTTCTATTTTTCCTTAAAATAATTTGTCTTGAACACCTCCAGTGTGCACAATAAGAATAAAAAGGGATCAGGTGAGATCATTGTTGGGGGTTTCTGAGTACTCTCTCTGTCTAAATGCATTGTGGGTGGTTGGATCATGTATATGTTGAGGTGAGGAGCAAAATGTTTTCTTCTCTGTAACACAGTTCACATTTTTTAACCATAGTATTTAAAGGTGTGCTTTATACCACATTTTTCAATACAAAAATAGCTAATATAAATGAAAACAACAATTTGCATGAACCTATGACTACTTGGAAAAAGTAGAGGGAAGTAAAAATATATGTAATCAAAGAAAGACAGAGACAATGTTTTCAATACCAAAAATAAAAGCCAATCTGATTTTCCTTTTAGATTTTTGCAGTCACACGAGACAGTTGATAATTGATTATAACTGATAATTGATTTTTTTAATGAAGGTACCTTTTATGGAACTGAGAATACTTCAGTTATATTTTCAACAGCACCAAACTTAATAATTATCCAATAAATATTTCCTATGTGCCAATTTTCACTGTCACTAAGTATCAGATGTCACTGCCACAATAGTATCATAACAGATTGCACTGGCATCATCCTGTGCCAAAAGACACCAAAGCCAATGGAGATATGACCAAGAGAGGAAAACTACAGTTAGTTACTATCTGACAACAATCTTCTGAAAAATCAGACAAAATTAGTACCAAAACACTACAAGACATTCTGAACTGCTGATAAATATTTTCCTCTCTCTTGGCCAATTCTAAATTGAGAGATTTGTGTTTTAATATCAGACAAACAAAGGGTTACATAGTTTTAAATTTCAGTTATTAGTTACACGGATGGGAGATGTTCTGATTTATTGAAATTTGACAAAACTAGACACCTGCTTAGAATTCCTGTATCTGTCACCAATAAATATATATTTCATCACTATGGTTGCAAAAACAAATACCAACTAGTGAAATGCAGTTAACTGAAATACAACTATTGAGAAATAGAATGACACGCTGTCTGAATCAGATTAGCCACCAAAGTATTTGAGTAAAAGTGGATTAAACTGGATGAACTGATGGAGTTTACTGTCTTAACTGTTGTAGCAATATGTATTTTCTTCTAAATCTAAATTGCAGGACCTGTGAGCAGCTACTTGAAAGGGAATACAGTCCTGCCACTTGCTTACTGCACATTAGAGGAATATTGCCACATCAGACACTGTAATGAATTGTCCCCTGCAAACTGCATTACCATAGGAAGAAAACCTAGACATATGGGCACAAAGTGAGCCCCAGCTTTATGAAATTCATCTGTTTTTCACATTTATCTTCCATGGAATTGGATGACCTTTTAGGTCCCTTCCAACCCAAACGATTCTGATTCTGTGATTCTTTCTCATTTTCTCTTAGTGTGTTTTCTATTCAGTGTATCCCTTAAAACTTAAAGGAAATAATTTACATGGTCAACAATTAAACTAATCTGCACAATTAAACTATCAGCTGATAAACAGAAATGCAGCATTTTTAGATGTTACACATTTGGAGACAGTGAAGTGTTGTTAAATCTTTTCTGATTTATGTATCTTCTATTTTTTTTCAATTGAAGGAAAGGACACAGTATAACAAATTTAATCTACTGACAATAGACTCTTGCTCCTTATTCATGGGTGGGCCACAGATTGAAAACTACTGGTACAGAATCTTATTTTTGCATAACATATTACTGTGTAATTTACAATTAAATTGAGGAACACACTGCACCTGCAGTGCTTGACAGGAGTTTCACTATTGACTGCAGTTTTATGAAGAGTCAGATGTTTTCTTTTGGGAGCAAATCATTCAGAAGGGATCAAGGAAAGTTAAATCTGAATAGCATGTATGTTTTGAGTCTGCTTCAAAGCACACTGATTGTCAGGAGTATTTGCCTGTATATTCCTCTGCTGGCAAAGATAATTTTTATAAGAAGCAGCCATTTTAATGACTTGGAGTATAAATGAATAACACGAGGTCATAAAGGTATTTACTTTCCCTTCCCTGCAAAACTATCGCTCTTGCATTGCATAGCACTACATATTTAGAACCAGACAGACAGCTTACTGAGGTATGGTGATATTTACCTACAGTATGGTGATATAACTGACAGTGGCAGAATTCAGTCATACATGGATAGTTATTATAATTATATCTCTGTATCATATTTCTGTAAATACTTTGGTATGCAACACTACCAGAAGCAATAAACCAATTTATATGGATCACTGAGTTGTTCCAGCATGTGCGTTATATTCTTTATATTATTTATATAAAGTATATTTATATACTTTATATTCTTTATATACATTATATTCTTACAGTTATCATCCAAGAAAGCCATCACTAAGTCATACATAATTTCTAACCGATGTTCTCCTCACATGATTTTGCACAAATAATTTCCTCAAAACCTTTCATAAAGTTCACCATATTATTCTGAAATAAACTGTGATTAGCTATTTTCTGAATAATGGATTATTATCCTCCTAAGTGCATTCTAGCTGAGGAAACCCATGCCTAGCCAAGCCTGATCAGTGCTTTTACAATGCAATTGGCTGCAAACTGCATTTATTAGGTATTTCAGAACATCACTCAGCAACCGAGATGCTACCCTACTGAAGTCACTGTTGATTGCACGGGACATGCAATGAACACACCAAAAAGCTTCATCTCTAGTCTGAACACTACTCCTAAGGCTCTGATCATGTGTGCAAGGGAACTTCTCCAACTGACAGGTGTGTTGCACAGAATAAGAATCTCATAAACGTACTGTAGCATAGGAACTTAGCAACTTTGTTTTTGGTTTAGTGTACATCAAGCTCTCTTGTTCACCACAAATGTCTATCAAGGCTACAAAGACTTCCTGACTGCAAAGGTTTTAAACTACCTCTACCTATTGGCTATGCTGTTCCAAAAATTTCTCAGTAAATTAATTCATGAATGACCAGAATTTATGTCTCAGCAGATCACATGAAAGGGACAATCTCTTTCAAAAAATGGTGACTCCTTTTCCAAAATTATAATTAGATCTATCAACAACTCAAAATGCAGCTTAGAGTGAACACAGAAATCTCACATTTTCTGTTTACTAATACCAAACGTGCTGCACAGCCCAGAGATATTATAAAGGGATCCTGAACTACTGAAGTGAATCCTAATGCACTCCTTTGAGCTCATAATAGCTAGATAACATACAATATGTTCATGGTTGTGTAATATAAACAAATAAATTTGTACTTTAAACAAGTAAACTTGTAAATGTTTATGTAAATTTGTAAATGGAATTTGTGTACATTAATGCAAAGGGTAATTACAGTTGCCTCAGACATTTTAAAAGGAAAAAAATACAAGTAGCAGTAAAACAGGTTATTTTATTTACCTTAGATAAACCCTAGTGTTCCAACATAATCAAAACAAATACCTTCAATTGAAGTAACTAAAAGAAGGATTTAAAAGAAATGTTCAATACTGCTTTTCAGAACAAGAGATTGTTTCTTCACCCTTCACAGATTTAGTTGTACTCCAATAACAAAAAGTTTAAGGAAAGGTTGTGTGTGGTGCTTAGGAACATGGTTTAGTGGGTGATATTGGTGGTAGGGGGTCTTTTCCAACCTTATCTTAGAGGTCTTTTCCAGCCTTAATGATTCTATGATTCTATTATCAGTGGCAAAATGTATACTTTGAGGAGCCTTTCTGAGTGATAGAATTTGAAAAGCAATATTTTATTATTTCAAAAGAAAACTGAATACTCCCCAGTGTTTGTTCAAGACAAATCAAAACAAGCTTTAAGCAGGAATTACAATTAGCGCCATTGTCAGCAATGGGTCTAAAAGGTCAAATTTTAATTTAAACATTAAACAGTACATCAAAATGTCAATATTTCTTTCTGTGTCCTAGGAGATGCAAAAGCAAAAACAAGACATACGTAGTATTCCATTCATAGTAAGATATGTAATTATTTTGTTTATGTGTTAGTTGATAAGGTAAAATTTAAGACTGGGAAACTCAAAGAATCAAAGCCTTAGGGAATAAGCGACCTGTATGAAGTTTCAAAGAGAATCAGAAATCCTAGCTGAAACCAGAGTGACTGATCATATTGACATGTCATTCATGGAAAATGATGAGCAACATCATTTCTTATTGATTCCCACCAAAATTGATCATGTTGTGTACCTAACAGGATGAGTCTGATTGATAAGCTATGTCATTGGAAGTATGACATATAAATTCTACATACTCTTTATGTGTAATCATGTCTTTCTTTAATGACTTGCAATTCTAGCCATAGCAGGTATTTATGCCACCACACTTTTACCCAGAAGAATTTCTTTTTTTTGTTGTTATTGTTGTTGTTGTTTCTTAATCTGGTATTATTTTACAACCAAATAAGCAACAATAATCAATATGCTAAAATTGTTTAATGAGAATTCTGGATGTACATAAGTACAACCTTTTGATTTATGAAACAATTATTTAATTATCCGATAACTTATTTTATTACTATTTTCATAGAAATAGTACTTAGGGACCCTAGAACAAGACTTCGTTGTGCTAAGAAATCTACAAGCAAAGTCAGAAATCAAGCTGAAGTTAAATGGTATATAGTTTACAGACCCAATCATAACAACAGTATTCATTACAGAATGAAAATCTTCATTATTTTTTCCTTTATAATTATTTTTAATTAATATTAACAGCGCATTGCCAGATCACAGTGCACTGCTTGAATTATATATATATGTATTACAAAGATCTTGTAATAGTTATTGAACGTTTAACAATTGAATAACTGAGATGAATAAATGAATAACAGTACTTATTATTCAATAACGATTTTGGAAAAAGTGTACTGCAGTCCAGGTTAAAATGCAAAGTTAATCAACATAAGATTTCAGAGAAAAGCATGAAAAACTGTGTTTAGCTTAAATTTGTGCAACCTACTGTAACCAATAAAATTACTGTCTTTTTAAATGTTGTTCAGATGCTTGGGTGTTTTTCTGGATCTGTGCCTAGATCAGAATGCTTATGAACTTTTCCTTTGGAATTTTGTCTTTTAAAATAAAGGATATTTTAAGAAGAGAAAGAAATGAATTTAAAATAAAATAATAAAATAAAAGAAATTTTACCTCAGCATATGACAATGGCTAGACAAATTCTGTGCCCAAATTTTTAAATTATGTTGGATAACAATAAATTATATAAGTAAATTAAAACAACAGCCTGAAACCCACAAATGGAAATTGAGGGTTGGAGAAGATATCTTGCAATGAGACTGTTAGAAATTCACTATATTATAAACAGGAAGAGGACTATAAGCTACTACATGTTCTGAAAAGCTCTTTAATCCAGTGAGGAAAGGTCTAATTAAAACCAGTAGCTGTGTGCTAAAGCCAGGCATTGAAACTGAGGCAAGAAAAAATCTCAGTAGTGAGAAAACTTCAAAAAAAGAGATGAGAGGTTCTCTGTTTTTTAATGACGTCAGACCAAGACTAGATTTCATTAGGCACTCAGAGTGATGTAATGGCATACTTAAGTGAAACTTAATGAATCGTGGTATAAAATATATATATATATATATAATATAATTTGAATTTAAAATATTCAAACAACTTACTGAAATGAAACCCTGAGTTTCTGGTTTTTGTAAATTGGCATATTCCAACACTTTTGCAATGAATTTTATAAATGAAATTAAAGAATCAATGGGTTGCACTGAAAAAATAGATAAGATCTTTTTTGAACCTGCATCTAGTATTTAAAAAGTGGAGGAAAGAAAAGTGATGTAATTTCTTAAGACAAGTAACTGAGCCTTTCCCTCCTCAGGTTATGTCTGAATGCTGTGAATGTCAGTTTCCTCAGGTTATGTCAACCTCTCAACCAAATACCATTGCCATGTAGTAATGAATGGACAGGTTTTTAGGCTGTAGTATGAGATCACAGTTTTCTCCTAACTTTAAAATTGCTATAAATTACCCGCTAACACCAAGACTGTTTGTTTTTTCAGTAGATGTGTTCATCCTTAAAGAATGTCCAAGAGCTATAAATAACATTTAGCCACTTCATGATTGAACTGGTGGAATGAGAGCCAGAAGTCAGAAGCCAAACACTTTCACTGTACATCCTAGGAATTTCTTTCTATAGTATAGTCTTCACCTACTTTAAAAATTAAGGCACATGGGCTCAAAGGCATACCAGTAAAAATCCAGTGTGAGGACAACATCTCCTGGTAGATCAGCAATTTGTGGAAAATTTCAGCTCAAATTTTACAGTGTTTTAATGGACAGAAGCGACAGAAGTGACAGAACTTTGACAGATATTTATACTTTTATATCTGAAGAGAAGCTGTCCATAAAGTATCATAAGGCTTTTGACATGAATATGTACAAACTGTCTCTTTTGGCCTTTGATGTCCCACCAGAAGACATGAGAACCCCCAGCATTCCCACAGCTCACTAGTGTGGCAACTAGGAATTATTGATCACTTTTATGTGATCAAATTGACAGGTTTTGCTCAATTGCTGAAATTGGAAAGACCAAATACCTCAGCTGTTTAAGGTCAAATGGGGTGATTTTTACTGAGAAGAGTTAATGCACACTTCAGCATCTGAGATGACTGTTTCAAAGAGATGGTGACCTCTTGCAAGATGATGCTCAGTCCCCTTAGCTGCCATCAACCAAGAGAATGCATGCTCATGAGCTCAGAGTTCAAGGAGATGATGGATAAAACAAGCCCATATAAGACTAGCTACTTTCATGATGTTGTATCTACAAGGTATATATTAGCAAGTTAAGTATTCTGGGGTTCAAGATTAGTACCCTCTTGCCATTTATCACTGAATTACAGGAGTGCCAGGAGGTTCAGTATGAGCATGCTTGTGTTGATTAGGCACTCAAGCAACACCCAGCAAGGAACAGTCCCTCAGCAGGAGTTTACACTCTAAATGAAAACAGCAACAGAACAGAGGCAGACAGGGAAGTGAGAAGGATCTAAGTCATTCATATAAACCAAAGAGTTAGCAAGTACCTAAAAGAAAAAAAGAAAAAAAAAAAAATTGAAAAAGAACAAACAAACAAACAAACAGTCTCTGAAATTAAAGAAGTAAGGTACAAACCAAAACAGATTATACCAATGTTGTGCACTTTGAGATCTAGACTTGAGATCTAGATCTAGATGATGGCATTTTTTCTTCAGAAAAAGACAGTCTGAATACAAAAACAATATAAATAATGCATCCCTGCAATCCTTCAGAAAAACAACAAACACCTCCTTGAAAATCAAACAAAATATAATAATAATAAATAGTAATAATAATAACAGCCAAATCTTTTGGAAGTATAGACAAGACTGGGATGTAATTTCCTTTAATGGGAATGAAATAAATATAGTTCACTCATATCTAAATGCATAACAAATGCAGCATCCCTTGTTTTTGACTGTGTCTTGCTGTGTGCACAGCTACAAATTGAAGCAAACTCCTGACACAGATCTAAGATGGGATATGAAGGTTTTTATTAGTGAGAGGCTTTTCTTAAGTAGATGAATATATGATAATTTTTAAATTAATATTTATTTATTTATTAGCTCTTGAATTTAGTCTAATATAGACAGAACAAATTTAACAGTTCCATAACTGCATGTTTTTGTTATCTATTTTTATTTTTTTTTTTTTTTTTTAAGGATATTATACAAGCATAGTTCTTTTTCTGAAAGAAAGCTCTTTATGAAAAGAGATGTTTCAGTGTCACAAATCCTGCATTCACAACTTGCACTGAACACTCATGTCAGTCAAGATAATTTTTAATTGCTTTATTTATTTATTTATTTATTTATTTATTTGGCCATTGTTTTAAAAATTTAAATACTGTATGCCAAAAAAAAATTGATCAGCTAAACAGTTTTTCTTATAAAGAGAAAACAACCTTAACCATGGCATGGCATGTACTCACAAACACCTCCCTTACAACATACCCACAATATCTTTTCACGCAGTTTGTGTGAAGCTTTATGTATACATATACAAACAGAGAGCACACATATAAAATAAAACATACAGATGATGAAGTTTTTCATGGAAATATACCATGTTACCAAGATAAGTTAAGAGTTCTGGTTTCTTGTAAAAATGTTGGAAACAGCTTTTTTGCATGACCACCATGGAAAAAGATCCAACTGAGGTGTTGCAGTTTCAATTTTGTTGTATTTCTTTTTTTGGCTTTCTGAAGTGAGGGAACACATTTAAATAAACATTTTGATTTGGGCTCTGCAAGGACTTAGAAAGGGGTAGTGTATGAACACTGACGTATTTGGACTTTACGTAAAGATATTTTGCCATTTTTGAAGCCAGATCTAACCTTTGTATCAACAAATCATACACAAAAACTTCAGTCTAAGCCTCAAGGTAAAAAAACATATACTTAAAGGGATCCTTTGTATTTGGTTTTAAAAATACACTCATTTACAAGCAGATTTTGAATGTCTGCCACCAACTAAGAAAATAACCTTTTCATTTATTTTTAATTTTCTTAAAGATGGGTCTCTTTCAGCAATCTATAATAATCATATAGTACGTAAAATAACTAACAATCACATGTATTATAGGTTCTGACTGAAATCCACAAAAGCATTTTCAGTTAAGCAAAGTCTTAATTTCCATTTGAAGGCCTTCAGGGTATTTATGTTGTATTTAATGTAAAAATAAAAAATAAAAATTAATAAAAAAGGCAAGCAAATAGGATGTAACTTAGATATCCAGTATTTCCAGTCACAGGAGCTTAATTCAAGATGACATTGTTCAATGCAATTTTTATTACAGGGACTTCTGAAGATGATTTTTTTTTTCCTTTTTTAAGACCATTAAGTAGCAGTCCCATGGAAACTGAAGGAGCTCAGATGCCCTAACACCATAATTTCTCAGTATCACAGTATTCTGATTCCACCCATTATGATGATAAAGTAGTAATTTTAAAATTATTTTAATCGTGCACCATCCAGTGTCTGTATGCTTTCTTCAGTTACTCCTTTTACCACCCCCCACCATTCATTGTCACTTCCAAGACTATTGCCCTTTTTTTATTGTGAGACCTAAGGATCGTAACTCTATGAGATAAATATTACTTAGCAGGGGAAGATTTGATCTTTTTTTTTTCTTTCCCTACATACAGTTTGGGATTTTTTCATCATAATGGGTAAAAAAAAACTATTTAGGGCATAATGAAGTTATAAATCAAGTCCTGCCTTTTGCTTGTGGAAGAACATCTTAATTTGATTTTCAGTAAACATTCTATTCTCAAGAAACAAAAATATATACAGAAAAAAATAATGAAAATTAAGTGTTTTTTTTTAATCATTCATATTTATCCTCTGGACTTTTTATTCCTTTTTTTCATCTACTGAATAATGAAATACACATCTATGTGTAAAGGCAAGACCACATAATAGAACCCACCTTCTCTGACTTGCTGCAGAGCAGAAGTTCTCAGGACCATTGCTAGGAAAAACTGGATTTGAAAAAAAGATAGCTGACAGGCAAGAATAAGAACACACAATTCGAGAAATACCCCTACAGTTGGAAACATTACTATATTAATATTCCCTTTGTCTAGCATCAGATGTGGTTTCACGGCTTCAATTCTGGATTACATTTGTCTCTGGAAAAAATGGATGATTTCATTATTCCTAGATTTATATAACTTCTATCTCCTCAAGGCAGTGCTGGCAGCAATGTGGTGAGCTTGCATTTGAAGCTCTTGTCATCAACTATCAAGTATTCTGTAATTTATTAGATGGCTTTCTGTGGATTTTAGGATACTAGTCCAAAACCTAGAAAAGTCTATGGAAAAAAATCCATTCAATTTCATTAGCTCCTTTTGACTGAGCTCTAACATAGAATATTCTCTAAGAAGAAATGGGCAAAAACTGCACACTTAAGAAAAGGAAGTTGTCTTCAGATCTGCCCATGTCCCTTGGCTGGAGAGGGTTTGAGGTATGGTGAAATCACCTTTTGAGGGGGAGAAGGAGTGCAGCCTAATGAAGTAGCATCACTGACAGTGGACTAGATTTTGCAAACTGGGAAGATTTGAACCAAGATTTGTGTGGAAGCTATGGTTTCAAAGGGGTAAGAACATTTGTATCATATTTGAACAATTGTATTAATTTGAACATTGTTTTGTTCACATATGTATGAACAAATACATGATGACCTTGATGAGGGAATTGTGTCCACCCTCAGCAAGTAGGCTGATGATACGAAGCTGGGAGGAGTGGCTGACATGACAGAAGGCTGTGCTGCCATTCAGTGAGACCTGGACAGGCTGGAGAGCTGGGCAGGAAGAAACCGGATGAGATTTAACAAAACCAAGTGTATAGTCCTGCACCTGGGAAGGAATAACCACATGTATGGCTATAACACAGGCTAGGGGATGACCTGCTGGAGTGGAGCTCTGAGGAGAAGGGTCTGGGGATCCTGGTAGATGATAGGTTGTCCATGAGCCAGCAGTGTGCCCTGGTGGCCAAGAAGGCCAACAGAATCCTGACGTGCATTAAAAGGAGCATGGCCAAGGGAAGTGATCCTCCCCTTCTATTCTGCCCTGGTCAGGCCTCACCTGGATTATCGTGTCTAGTTCTGGACTCCCAAGTACAAAAAAGGTAGGGATCTCCTGGAAAGAGTCCAGTGGAGGGTCACAAAGATGATATGGGGCCTGGAGAATCTTCCTTATGAGGAAAGGCTGAGAGTCCTAGGTCTGTTCAGTCTTGAGAAAAGAAGACTGTGAGGGGATTTTATCAACGTTTACAAATACCTGAAGTGTGGGAGACAGAGAGATTTGGTCAACCTCTTTTCATTTGTCTGTGGGAACAGGACAAGGGGCAATGGCTACAAAATGGACCACAGGAAGTTCTGCACCAACATTCAAAAGAAATTCTTCACAGTGAGGGTGACGAAGCACTGGAACAGGTTGCCCATAGAGGTTGTAGAGTCTCTGTCTCTGGAGATATTCAAGGTCTGCCTGCATGCCTACTTGGGAAACCTGCTGTAAGGAACCTGCTTTGACAGGAGGGTTGGACCAAAGGATCTCTGGAGGTCCCTTCCAACCCCTACGATTCTGTGATTCTGTAAAATGCATCAGTACAATAGATTACTATGTAGTTGAATAGGTGGCCTAATTTTCCATGCCAAATACAGAAAGCTTGCAAAGGCAAGGAGAATAAAACTGAACAGAGAGGAAAAGATCTCAGAGTTAAAAAACAAACAAACAAAATGAACAAAAACATGGTCTTTATTATTATTATTATTATTATTATTATTATTATTATTATTATTGTAGGATTAATTAAATGTTTTCCAAATCAGTGAAAAAGAGTTTGTAAAGATCTCTCCATCCATGGAAGTTGGAAAGTTTTAAAGTTATGCTAGGCCAAATAAGTGATTTCATGAAAACTGAAAGCATGGAAATAAATACAATTTTGTCTAAGTGCTACAGATGAATATAAAATATAGAAAATTCATGTCATATTTAAATATATATGTATTTTAATGAGCCTGACGGTGCTGAAAAAAAAAAAAAAAAAAAAAAGTCTGAGTTTTTTAAATAGAAAGTCTTTTCCACCAAAGTTTTGACTGACCAAAATTTTCCTGAGAAGAACTAACCCTAGGGAAAAAATATATTAAAAAAAGAGCCTGACTTCTCTGAGTAAAAGCGATGCTTCACAGTAAAACCTAAATACATCAGATGCTCTCAACAGCAAAGGTTTGTTACTTTGGAAATACCATTAAGAAACCTTACAGACAGTCTAGACTGGGTTTCTCACACCCCATGGTCCTTGAGGTTGGGATTCCCCAACAGAAGATATTTTCACTGAAGCTGAATCTTTAGAAAAAAAAAAAAAAAAAACTAAAAAGGGAGAGTTAAAAGAAGCTATGATACAGTAATTTAAAAGATGCATGAGAAACTCTCTTTAGTTGAATATTTAGAAAATAACATTATCACATGAGGACTGTATTTAAGAAACAAATTTGCATTTTCCATTAGCAGAGTGGCTAAAATACTTTGGAAGACATTTTCATTCACAACCTTAGATTGGCTCAAGTTCTGCATTTAGCTTCCAAGTAAAACTTCCATTGATTTCAGTGCATTAGAACAAGAGGAGTGGCCAATTTCTCTGCCTCTCTGAGCTGCATAGAAAAATCCATACAGCCTGCAGTCACAAAATATTTACCATCTCATTCAAGGAAGCAAGTGAAGGCTTCTGTCTGGGAATGGTCCATAATTTGGTTATGGCTTTGGTTCTTCAGCTCATAGCAAGCTAAGGTTCATCATTCAGCTAGTTCCAGAAACTGTGTCTACACTGTTAGGTCAGTGAACCTGTGTGTGCACCATCATGCCATGAGGCCACTTTCATTCTTTCCTTCCTTCCTTGCTTGCTTCTTGGCTCCTTCTATTTTCTTCCTCTTTCTTTCTCTGTCTTTTGGAGGGGAGAACACAGGCAAAGAAGACGGCAAATGTAGGAGTCCTCTAATGAGGACATATCTGTGGAACATACTGTGAGATGCATACAGCTCATAGTACAGGTGGAGACATTTGTGAATTTCCTTTCAGATTAAGGAATGGTGATAACCCAGAAGCAATTTTGTTAGACTGGCTGCACAGGTCCATTTCTAGCTGAATTGTGTTGGTCATACAGGTAAGTCAGGCTTGAAGGTAAAATGAAAACAGCTCAAGAGCCATACTTTAGCAGTCTGTACCCTAGGGCTTTAAATGTAGAAATATACTACTGCAGTAACATCTATAGAGTTTTAAAACAATATCCTGCACCTAAAAGTGTAGAGCCTATAGAGAGTTTCTGTAGAAAGGAACATGATTCATCTCACTTGAGTATACGCTTAAAATAGGTCAGATGAATTGTCTAGAAGTGTCCACTCCATTTCTCTGACAAAAAAAAAAAAAAAAAAGTCTCAGTGTAACCTACTCTGCTGTGTGTCTCCTGTGCTGTAACAGCTTGTCCACAGCCAGCAGCACAAGGACTGGTCTGCTACACTTCATACAGTGTTGCCCCTAAGCTCACACCTGGACAAAACTCAGGGTAGCTGTATGGTGCTTACACAAGTCTTGGACACTCACTATTTTAATGTTTTGACAGGTACCACTGTGGTTTGTTTACAGATTTCATAAAGAGAATAACATCTGCACATTGTATCTGAAAAGTGTGAATTGACTGTTAACATGCAATTTTGTAGCTTTGTACAGGCAACACATAGATTAAAAATCAAAATTGGAGATCAAAAATTTTCAAAACAAGTATTTTGTAATAGAAGGGTTTAAATGGTCATATGTAACAAACACTGACAGAAAGCTGAAATAGTGGTTGTCATCAAATAGTGACTGTATAACTCCGTAATTTATAGCTTTAGTGTTAAACTTGCATAACAACTTTTTTTTTTTTTTGTTATATTATACTAATTAAACAATCAAATCTTATTCTGTCATAATGGCTGACAACACACCTGCTGAAGATCACATAAATCTATTAATTGACTGTTGTAGACGTTGGTTAAAATGTCAGGCTCACTTTTCTAGTTTCAATCCCTCTCCTATGCAGGGTAAACAACCCAGAGACAATATTTCATAGAAATTTCTAAAACCATTGGGAGCACTAATGTTTTGATATAATCTGTCTAATATATTACTTTATGATTTAATCTGAATGTAGCACTAACTTCTGAACTACAGGCCAGAGACCTCCGATTTTCAAGAGCCTTGTATCTCTAATAACTTCCATTTTTAGTGTTGTATTTATAATGAGCCAAATTTTCAGTTTACTGCAGGTCTCTATTAAGGGACACATTTCTATATAAAAATGCAGGCAATTTTCACTGTATGCAGCCCGTTTTCATGAGTCAGTATTAAAACTCTGTTCTACAAACCAGAATTACACAATATTTGATAACTTCAGAAGCACTTAGGTGATAAAACAGCTTGAAGTGTGACTAAATTAATATTAGTTGGTACATGCAAGTCTTTGTATTTATCCTGAGTACAGGCCTAGTTCCCTTTCTCTACTGTTTTGCACAGTAAAACCATGGGTTATCTGAATTGCTAGTACATGATTTTAAAAGTTTTTATGGAAGCTACCATGCATTTCAAGGCAGGTATCTGACAATTATCCTGTTACTCTTCAATAAAAATAAATAACTAAATAACTAAAAACAACAAGAAGAAATAGCAACAACAAATCAACCACAGACTTTTGCTTGTTTTCAAATAAATCTCATTGACATTTTTCTTACATTGTCATGCAATATGTTTTAATATACATATTTTTAAAATGTAAAGTGTTTAAATACAATTTGAGACTTTAC
The DNA here is from genome assembly GCF_965140915.1 of Aythya marila. Lineage (NCBI taxonomy): Eukaryota > Metazoa > Chordata > Aves > Anseriformes > Anatidae > Aythya > Aythya marila. Next base: position 102,637,600 of record NC_139042.1, read on the forward strand.
TGTTAGAGTGTAATTGCACTCACCCCCTCGTTTAGAAAAGCGAGCCAGTGATTGCAACATGAAGTTGTGTCCTGTAAAAATGTTTTCAGTGTGTTTTGAGAAGCTTCTGCATTAATGAAAAGGCTTTTAATACTGTGATTAAGGCTTTGCTCCTCAGAATAAGAACAGATCTGCAAAGTGTCACCATTCAGAGATTATGCAATTAGAAGCATAAAGCAAAATGAAACTAATACGGTACTTGAAAAATATTAAAACTCACCGCTGCAAGACTGTTCTTCCTTCCACAGGGAAATCTTTCAGTAACTGCATTACTGTCCAGTTTAAGGTCTTGCCTCATAAAAGTAACTTAATTTTTAATTAACATGAGAACATAATACACTTCTTTCCTCAAGAGAACAAAATTTTGCTAATGCAGAAATGTTTCTGATCTAGATAAAGCCTTTATCAGCATTTTGTGCCTCCCTTCACCTGTATGCTGCCAGAATATCTTCCCACTCTCACTTTTACAAGCCTTGTCCAGCTTGCCAACTGCACATCCAAACCCATCCTGTTCCCTAACAGTTTACAGTAAAGTTTGGCATCACTTGACCTTTTCCCAGCCACACTTGACGACAAACACAGTATTATTTACACCATGATTTGTTCAGACTGTGTTTCTTTAGACAGAGCCTGTTTTCCTCCATGAGTGATTATTTTACTGCATGAAACCACAGTAATATCAATCATTTACAAGACAAGGGATGTGGACAGACCAGAGCATTCCAACTTCTTTCAGTAAAAAGTGGAGTTTCTTCTCATTTCTTGTTCCAGAAGATTCATTGTATGGCATACAGCACCACAGAAGTGTAAAAATTTGTGTTCCAGACATACAGGAACAAAAGGCTAAAAAGAAAAAGAATACCACTATCAACTTAGGAAAGAGGAACTGGAGTTCTCTCATATGATTATGACCTCTGGTTTTGACAGTCATCCATTAGTGGTTAATAAAAAGCAGCCCCTCTTTCTGGCAATCCCATTCAATATTCTGTTTATGCCCTGATAATGATAGTTTGTAGTATACTATCAACAAAAGACATATTTTAAATACAGTTGTGGATTCCTTCATTATTCCCCTTTTTGACAGAGCAAGCATACAGACTTTTAGAAGACATGAACAAGACCTAACTGCTTTAGTGGATGCACAAATTTCTAACAGTTTGTCCAGCAGTCTGAAGACTTAGATGTTGTCTGAGGCCTCTTTTTTGCATTCGAAAATGCCTGTGCTCATACAATCCACCCTGAGTTCAGAGCACAGCTACCCAAAAAGAGAAAAACTGGGTGTAATAATTGAGAATGATGGGACACAATTTTTAATGAAAACAGCATGGTAAATTCCATATTGTACTTTGCTTATGACTCAGTCAGCTGATATTTCAAGGGTGAGCAAGAGGCGCACAGTGAAGATGCAACACAGACATACACACATACATATGACTTCATACTTCATCCTCAGATAAACACACTGCACACAGCCTGTGACCATCTGTCAGGGCTCAGTACTCCAGCATTTCTGAGGTTTTAAGGCAGGATTTGAAATATCCAGCAAAAGTGATTAACATGCTCAGTGTGCTGTGTTTCTTTATCTGAAGAAGGCAAAAATTCCCAGAAAAGATGTCATCTGTCATCGTCAAGGAAAATATGCCGTGAGAGGATATCACTAAGAAGGGTTCCATTGCTTGGCATCTCTTTGCTTTTATGGGTTTGCTTTGGCAGGGGAGGATGGCACTCAAGGAACTTTAATCCCTTTTAAGAAAAATGTTATTTTTAGAACAAACAAAGCTGGATGCAATTCTTGCCCAGATGAGCTTACAAGGTTAATACTGCTTCAAGCGTGTTTAGTGTTTCGTATTTCCAGACTATAAAGCAGTTTGGCAGCATGACTAAATGGCATTACTCCATTTTGCTAATATAGAAATTAACCCATAGTTATTACTGAGAGCAAAACTAATAGAAACTGCTTAGAAATCTTCTTTTTTGTTTAATATTAAAGTATTTTAATCCAAAAAAAATGCTGAAATATTAGTGAAACAAAGCATTAAGTAGAGATACACAAGATAATACTGACTGCATTAGGTCCCAAACCCATAGTGGGATGGCTTTATTGGGGCAGCAGTACATTCCATGCTGTGTGAGAAGGAAGAATTACGTTATCCCACCAAAGCTTGAATTTGACTATTTTGACCTCAGGCCCAAAACAATAGCTATGCACAGCACAATACTGTGCTGTATAGAAAACCTGTCTTACACTGGGAAAATGTGAAGAGTCTCTGAGTTTGTACCTGCGCAGCATCATCCTGTGCTGCAACAGTGATTGCAGATGGAGACTGGTATACAAAAAAGCCCAGGTTTTCAAGCTTGAGTGGTGCCATGCAAATTTCGGGGGTAGAGATGGTGCTTGAAATGTGAGACAGAAGCAGAAGGGATGAACTTTGCTGGTGCATTTCAACCCCTACAGAAACAGCTGTTCTTAGCTGGGTTGCAGGCCACTGTGGAAAGAAGCAAGATGTTTGCAAGCTGCCTCCCAGCATGGAAGTGTTGTCATTTTGGACCAAAGAACCAGTTCAGTTTTCCATAAATGAAAAATGGGTCACCCTCTGCACATCTTAGTTTTGTCTGAGGTATGTAAGTCTGTTTCCAGGCTGAAAGACAAAATTAACTCTTCTAGCTCAGTTAAATTTCTAGGTGGTACAGCAAATGTCTTGTCACTCTATAAACGGGCTTCCTTCCTCTTTTCTCTGACTGTACAGTCTTTATGTACTCTCTCCAGAAGATCTTAATAAATATTTGCACAATCTTGACAGAAAAGAATAGAGCAACTGTTGTGCAGATGTCACTGGTAGCACAAAGGTTATTTCATATTAAATCACTGACTGAAAACAGACCAGAAGCCACCACTTCTAAGCCCAGTATCTACTGGTACCTCTGGTCCTCTACTCTCAAATGGAAAACCATCACTTAGACTCACATTTTACAAGTCGGACGTACACTTATGGGGTTTTCAGAGCAAGATTTTTGTTATTATTATAATTTTGGTTTAAGTATCCATATTTTCTTCTGAACAAGCAAACTATATTGGAGAGCATCCCCCTATGAATCTGCACTGGTAACCTCACCTGCAGGATATGTTAGGATTTCATTTGCAGCTCTGTGAGGTATTTGCTGACTTTTTAGGTGAGCTATTCTCTACTTTAAACTCTCATTAATTTTTTCATAACACTGGTTTTGATAAGTATTAACCATAATTGAGTAGGAAAAAAACTTGCTCTGTTTGTGTGTGTGTGTGTTTTTGTTTGTTTGTTTTGTTTTGTTTTATTCAGCAATGCATATTTTCCACTTCCTGATGGAGAATCCTAACTGTAGTCTCTCTCTCCCAGTTGCATCTTTATTGTAGGCAAAGGAATCTTGATATAGATGATGCTCTGTTTGTGTTAATGGTAGCTATTTTTGATGGACTGACACAAAGGAGTTATGACTTTATGCTGATTAATCTGTCCTTTAACTGAAAGAGGCTTTATGTCTACTGGCTTAAACGGAGAGAGTCCAGTGCACTCTCAACAGACAGGCCAACAGAGACCAGGGGATACTTCAAAATAACATAAGTTCCTATGCTTGTGAAAGAAGAAAGAGCATATGCAATGAACCATTTAAACTATAATCTTCAGTTTCATGCTATCACTGCTATAGATTCAAACACTACTCAAATAAATTCAAATTACTAAATTCATCTCTGATGAAAATGGCTATTTGAATAAGATTATATGGATTGCTTCTAAATCTGGGAACATACAGACACTGTCTTATTCATTCTACAAATATGTACGAATGACTGCACAAACCTCTACACAAAGAGGTTAATGTATAAAGACAGGAATAAAAAATGGTAAAATGTGAATTTAACATGTTCTGTGAACTGCCCCACAGCTGAAAATTTTGGCTATCATCTTGCCTTCTTATTTCATTGTATTCCAGCCTGATGAGATGTTCTCTAAGTGCTAAGGAAAGACATTTTTCAGCTGGACATCATTCATTTAAGATTTCCTGATAGTTTCTGTGTCATTTCTCAGCATAATTCTGAGAACCTCAATGCTATGATGTTTTTCTATTTTACAGTTATATTGAGATGAGGCTATATTAATGATATAGTTGCTTTTGTTGTTTTTGTTTGTCTTTTTTTTTTTCCTCTGAAATGTGCATTTTTATAACAAATATTAGCTTCTAAATATATATATATATATTTATTTGTTTGTTTGCTTGTTTGTTTGTTTTCCTGGCATGTGTCTGAATTACTTGGGATGAAGTGTTCTGGTGTCACAAGTGAATACCCAAGGTCGTTGTTCAGGTAGTTGAATAGCACACATTGTCACGGAGAATTTATTTTCTTGGCATATGACCATGAAAACAACATGAGCAGCCTTAAAGAAAACAATGGACACAGTTGTATGGGTAAGATAAATCAGGGAAATAAACGTTTTCAGAATCTTAAAGACAAACACTGAAATAAATATTTCAAGTGCATGCCATTAAACAAATTAAAACTATGAAAACATTAAATTTAAGTAATGTGAGTAGATTTCCTATCTAGTTCCTATCTAGTGCAGTTTGAGAAAATCTATGAAAGAATTTTCCATTGTACCTACACCTGCACTTCTTACTAAAAAGTACAGCTAACCACTACATTCCAGAGATCAGAGTGGTTATATTCCATATAACCACTATATAATCAGAGAAGCAGCAACCCCAACTGTCTTAAACAATGCTAAGGAATCTGTTCAGCCAATTAACTAGCCTAATTTCAGGTTGTGTGCTTAAGAGGTAACTACCAAATCAAGTATGAGCCTTTAAACACACATTACACTACTTGTAAATTGACCTGGACAACATGCAGGCATGACATCCTTCTTCAAAGAAAGGACCATTTTGTAGCAGTAAATTAAAATAAATAAATAAATAAATAAATAAATAAATAAAGTCAGCAAGGAAAAGAATAAGAGGATTAAAAGGTAAATGAAAGCCCAAGAAAATAAACCTTCTGTGTGCAGCTACTTGCCTGAGTATGTGACCTACAGCTCCTTCAGAGGATCAGAGGATTTGCGCTCAGAGGCGGGTCTGTGTTACTAGCCAACCATTCAATTCACGAAGATGTTATTCCACTGAGACAAAGTATATACATTAGCAACAAATGATCTTGAATGAATCTCAAAAGTAAATATTTTTCAGTAGGTTACACTGAAAAACAAATATTAATTTACTGTGTTTTTTTTTTTTTTTTTTTTTTTTTTTGTTTGTTTGTTTGTTTTTTTTCTTTTTGGAGCATTGACAGTAATCTTCAATGGCCATGACAGAGTTCAGAGTAAAGATTGCTTGCTAGAAGATAGTTATTCCTTCCCAAAACCAACAAGATTACTTCTTTATCCCTACTCCCTCCTCAACTGTAATTAGAGAAGCAGGAACTTCATACCATAGCAGTTGAACTAAACTACCACAAATCTTTTAATTGGAAGTAAATGATAGAAAGATAGCAAATGAGCAAGAAAAAAATGAAAAACACAGCTTCCTTATCTCCCTACACAGTACCTATCAATCCACACATCATCAGTAAATACAGCAGTATTAATTACATTTATAAATTCCATTTATATAGAATACTGAGCCCTTGAAGAGAGGGTTGAAGTATTGACTATTGCCAAAAACTTTCTTCATTTAAAAGGTAAGGGGGATTGATAAGTACCTTAGGAAGGCCTTGATTGCTCCTGAGTGGCAGGCAGAGAATAACATCACCTGTCAATGCCATTTTCCATTTTACAAGAGCCGAGCATCTTCTACATGTACGTCCGACAGGTAGCTGCTTGTGGCAAAAGACAGTTTCACGGTGCTCTTGGGGCACTGCCAGAGCCCAGGGCACTAGAAGAAAAGAGCCACTGCCACCTCATGTCCCTCCATGGAGTGCTTCTGCCAAGCACATATGGGATCCAGGGTATGGATCCCATACATATGGGAACCCAAGCACATATGGGTAAGGACACCGTGCCATGTGCTTTGAATACATGTGGCACTTCCCAGAGGAAGCCTGCTATAAGCCAGCCTCCCCTCTGTCTAGTTTGCAATCAGCCCATTAGTCAGCAAGATAGAAGTGTTGCCCCTTCCTGCCTCAGGGTCATATAACCCAAAAGCTATTTATGGTATAGTTCCAGCCTCTGTTTGCTATGGCCTTTCTTCCCTTGGAGGAAAGCACTGAAAACAGCTACACACTGTCTTCACATGTTTTCTGCTTTGTAAATATTATATGTATAGATATATACTTCATATACATAACTATTTTAAAACAAACATTAAGATTGGATCTCTCAAAAAATATTGGATCTTCTTATTTTTTTTTGAAAATATTCTTTTTTTCTAAATGATTTTTTCGTAAATATGATATGTATATATGTGTATACACAAATCTATTTTTATATTAAAATGCTTTTAAATCACAACTGCCTATATTAAACAGTATTGTTTGAATCAGACTGCAACCTGTGTCAGATTTTAGTATTCCCCAAGTTTCATGGCATAATTATTATTTTTTAATTAACATGACACTAGAAAATGAGGTTGTATTGTTTTGTTTTGTTTAACTTTTATTTTTAAATTTAAGCCACTTCTCTGGCCCTCCTAAGTATTATGTTTTGAAGTTAGCTGACTCTATCTCTGATCTTTTAAAATTACCTGTATGTATGTTCTTATTCCCTTTTTCATTCACTAATCCTTTAGATTTAATTAAAAGATTTATTTATTTAGCCTTAAAGTAGCCAAAGAAAATAATTGTTTCTATGTTGTTTGCATTAGGGAAACATGACTTATGCCACCACCACAAAAGATTTAATTTTATGGGGATAAAAAGGGAAAGAAAAAAAAAAAAAGAAAAAAAAAAAAAAAAAAAGGAAAGAAAAGCTAAATATACATACACTAAACAATTCAAATAACTACAGTAGCAAAACCAAAACAAAATAAAGCATATGATTCATAAATCATAAGGCAAGAAGAGACAACTGTAGTAACTTAGATTGGTCATACTGAGATTGTATGACACAGCTCAAGGCGCATTCCCAAATTAAATCTAGCTGGGATAAGTATAAAGATGTTATACTTTAATAGAAAATTCTAGTGATGAAAAATTCACAACAACCCTCGGGTTGTCAGGGTGGTCCAGTAATTAATTGCCTTCACTGTGAAAACCCATGACTCATTTCTGCACCGATTTTATCTATGGTTGACCTCAGCATAAAATGTAAAATAAAAATCTTCAGTCACAGTCATCTAAAAAAAGCAAGAGGTGATTCCTTTTGTGGAAATAATTGATATACACTGCTATATCCTGCAGAATCTGAAATAATTTAAAAATATTCTACTAAAATGTGCAAAAAGATGTGTATTTGGAGATGAGGTTTTTATTTTTTTATTGTTGTTCTGCTTTGTAAGTGCTCTTTTTCCATGTGGTCAACAGCTTTACCACAATTATGTTTAACGCACTGCATTTGCTGTCTCAAAGCCACGGATACAACCTTAGCCCTGTGGATGCAACCTGTGAGACATACTTGCAGGCGTACACAGTAGCTGTGAGTAACCCTGATATCCCCATTCATATAGTCCTCTTTCTATCAAGATAGAACCATGACACCAGAGCCACATCTCCTCCGTAACAGAAGCAATGTGTCACCCATAGGTGCTGCCCTGCAGCCACCATGCTTCTGTCCCTGCCTGCTGGGGACAGCACGTGGGGTGATGGAAGGAGGACGTGTGCTTCTAGGGGCAGCCTGTGCTGCTGCACACCCAATTACCAGTGGTAAGTGCAATCAGTCCTTCATACTGTCTTTCTCATCAGCACCATGTTAAAGCTGAGCCTTGCCACAGGATGAGTTCAAACTACAGCTTTAGCCCATCAGTCCACAGGTTGTCCTATCCTTTGTATTGGTATCTTTTATTGAAAATGAATAAATCATGGCTTACTGGTAAGGGAGTACAGTAGCACTTCGGAGATGAGATGCCTACTCAAATTTCACAATAGATATAACTCTGATACAATTAGACCTTAATTTATATCACTTAGAATTGGAAACTCATCTCTAAAGTCATTATGGAAGTACAGTGTTGACGTAATGCACAACAATAATATATTTTGACATTGTTATTGAAAAATCATATTTTAAATGCATGAAGAAATACCTAATTCAAAATATATACATTAGTTTTATAGTCTGAAAATTTAAGATGCATCTTTCTGAAAGTGCTAGTACTCTGACACTATACAAATCTAATTTGTGATGTGATCTGATTGGGTCTAATAAAATCATGTGGGTAAATGCACAGTGGCTCCAGTGTATCTGTAATCCTTAATGTTGAAAGACATTAAATTTACAGACTTTGATCTGAAACATTTGAAAGCTTGTTACACACAGAATATTCTCAATCCTATATCTTAATAAAAAAGTATTTAATGTTCTAACTGCTGTAAATGATAATCACAGAATCACAGAATCACAGAATTTCTAGGTTGGAAGAGACCTCAAGATCATTGAGTCCAACCTCTGACCTAACACTAGCAGTCCCCACTAAACCTTATCCCTAAGCTCTACATCTAAACGTCTTTTGAAGACTTCCAGGGATGGTGACTCCACCACTTCCCTGGGCAGCCTGTTCCAATGCCTCACAACCCTTTCAGTGAAGAAGTTCTTCCTAACATCTAACATAAAACTCCCCTGGCTCAACTTAAGCCCATTCCCCCTCGTCCTGTCACCAGGCACGGGGGAGAACAGACCAACACCCACCTCTCTACAGCCTCCTTTAATGTACTTATAAAGAGTGATAAGGTCGCCCCTGAGCCTCCTTTTCTCCAGGCTGAACAAGCCCAGCTCCCTCAGCCGCTCCTCATTGGACTTGTTCTCCAGGCCCCTCACCAGCTTCGTCGCCCTTCTCTGCACAATAATGGAACAGCAAAGAATCTTTACTTTTCACTGTTGAAACAAAATTAGTAGTAGTAGTAGTAGCAGCAGTAGTAGTAGGCGTAGTAGTCATAGTAGTAGTAGTAGTAGTGTTGTTATTGTTGCTGTTATTATTATTATTACTATTATTATTATTAAATGTTAGGACTCTAGTCAGAACAGCCTGACTTTTCAAGCACCGTTTCAACTTTTAAATATGACTAATATTCTTATAACGTAAGCATGTAATTAATTACTTTCATACACTGGAGCACCTAAAAAGGTACAGGCTGAACACTTTGGCTTCTAAAGCTTAGAGCTTCACTCTAAGTAAAGCAAAAATGCTCTTTTACTATTATTATTATTTCAGTAAAAGTTCATTATTGTCAATATAAGTAAAATAACATTGTCTTTGGTTGCCTAGAAACCTTCCCTTTAACCTGCAGACCTGATGTTACATCAGTGAAAATGGAAACTTTGCCACCCCCCCTCCCACCCCCCCCGCTTTCCGCTAGAGCCCCTCGCAGCAGCAGCAGCAGCAGCCGTAAAATGGCTGCGCCGCCTCTTGCGGGCCCAGAAGGGCCTCTAGCGGCCAAGTCCTAACCCCGGGGCGGCAGAGGAGCCACTGTACGGAGGCGCAGGGAAAAAGGGAGAAATTCAGCAGTACTTGGATATACTTCTCCCTTTTAGATGCACAGCTTGTGCATACCTGCAGCTCAGGAAATTGAGCTGTTTTTTTTTTTTTTTTTTTTTTTTTTTTTTTTTTTTTTTATGCTAGATTCGGTCTAGATAAATCTTTGCTCCAAGGGCAGCTTTCCCATACCACAATTATATATCATGTGAGATCTCAAATTCCTGTGCCTTTTAATATTCACTGCATAAACAGTAAAAATACCTAGAAGAGCCATTCAGGGAAATTCCATTTCACAGTGTGCAAAAGAAAACTTTTGGCTCGAATCTTTTTGTGTTCTCTTATACCCTAAACAGACATCCAGTATATTTTTTATTTGTATCGCCAAAGAATTTGCTGAAATTTTATTTTATTTTGTTTTGTTTTGTTTTGTTTTGTGTTGTTTATTTTCCTAAGGAACAACCATCACAATGGGTAATTTTAAAATATACCTTTCTTTTCTTTTTTTTTTTTTTTCCTTTTTTTTTTTTTTTTTACAAAATGACCTTAAAAATGTGAGTGGAGTTTGAGCAAAGACAGTGCTACCCTCCTAAACACACCAGCAGTGTGTAGCAATAGATCACAGGAATTTGATCATTCAGCTTACTTCAGTGGCTATAGAACTTTGAAGCCTAGAGAGGACAAACCTGACACTGAAAGTCTCAATTATTTGACAGCAGATCATTTCTGCAGCAGGATACAATTAATGTGCTTATTACATTGTCCTAAATGCTAGTGATACCTGCCCAGCACTGAAAGGCCACTTGTTTTCTGTCGGATTTCCAAAATTCTTGAGGTTTCTTCCAACAATTTGTACAATGCTGTTACACCACTAATGTATTTACAAGTGGAATCAATGGCTCAAATGAAGGTGCTGCTACATGGATTCATACCATTCCCATTCCATTCACTTAAGCTATTTTTTCTCCGTTTAAATAAAGCTGTCATTTTCTTTTCAGCTCGCACCTTATCTTATATTACACATTGCCTTATTTCTCATAAGTCTGCCAGAGAATTAACACCAGTCTTGGTGAAAGTAAGCAAAACTTTAAAAATATGTTTGACTCTGTGGTGAAGAGCATCTTTAGTTCTCATGCATTTACATCATTTACATGAGCATTATCCTACTGATACATTGTTCTTAATTCCAGCACCTTTCAGGATTGAACCTTCTGGTTGTGCTTGGTGCCTAATGCACAAGGAATATGAATATAGCAAAATACAACAGCTTTCTACCCTTTGATTGTATCATGTTGGGTGTAGTGGTTTTACTTGGAAAATAAAAATAAATAAATAAGATTTATTTATTTATTTATTTTAACTGCCCACGGTAGTATGATTTATTTTGTATTGATTAATGAAGCAATTCGGGAACAATTTGATTTGAGATGATTTTCCTAATAATCATACACGCTTGGTGTATATGTCAATGAGCTTAAAATTGCCCAGGCCACCTTAAATAAAGAACACCCACAGAGCCGGGAGTAACTCATGTACGTTTAAAGTTACAGACAAAACACTTCACGGTCTTTCACTGACACCCAGTGGTCAAACACAGGGGTTTTTGTGGGAAGCAGAAGAAAAGCTGCAGTGAACAATCACAGGCTCAAGACAGCTCAACAGAGAGCATTTATCTTGCTGTACAAACAGTTGTTTGCTTAACAGGATAAGAGCACATGTGAAACTTTAAGTTATGCTTGCAAAATCAGCAGGTCAAGTTCTGTGCTTAGTTCCACTTGCACAATAGCTGGTGGAGTCAGTAGGAATCACACACATAACCAGGGGAAGACTCTAGTCCTAGGAGAGGATGTGGTTTTTCCAGGCTCACTCCTTTTTTCTTGGCCTGCACTACCAGGAATTAACAGCCCTCCACTAAAAAGGATACAGAAAACCCTGAAACAAAAACAGAAAAAAAAAAAAAAGAAACAGCTTAGAGTGTGATTATTGTTCAAGATTTCTGACTAGCTTTTGTTTATATACCGCCGAACCACACTTCCATTTAAGAATGCCATTGTTGGCCTTTTCCTGCGTGGTAAAGTATGATAGCGCTGATAGCTCAGATTCTGTCTTGTGCAAACATGACAGCTGCCTCTGATATTAAACAGAGCTGGACATTAACACACCAACAAATGTGAGTTATTCTGACCCCCCAGCTCATCCCTGATCTCCTGCTAAACAATTGGCCTCAAATGTCCCTCGGCCTCCCTCTCCCTCAGCTGTGGCTTTCCTCATGGGACCAGCACTGGGTAAGTTTGTCCATCCCCAGATACCATCACACAGCTGGTGATGGGCAACCAGCTTGATGGGGGAGAAAGGAGAGGGAGCAACAGCTTCCCTTCCTCCCTGCAATCTCTGCAGGAGGGTGCTACTACACAAAACAGAGAGCAAACACAGCCAAGCACAGTGTCAACTGTATGTTCTGTGTAACATCACATCTGATGTAACATCAGCAACACATCATCTTACCTACTGACAGCTCTGGCCTATAGGCAACAAAAAAGAGTGGAGTGTCTCTGTTGCCAAAGCTTCTGAAATGCAACTTTGATGAAACTGTCTGCTGAAAGAATAACCAAGATAGCCTCCTGTCAGTACAGAGACCCAATGAATGATGGGTACAGACACACAGAATGAAGAACATTAGAGCTAAATAAATAAACAAAACAAATAAACAAACAACAACAACAACAAAAAGACAACAATAAACTATTATCAATTCCTGTTGTAAAAGCAGAGCTTTGGTCCCCACCACAGTTGAACCCTTATGTTTAACTTCAGCATGAAATTGCAAAAGCGGTTGCTTAATCACTTAGCACACTTTGCAAGGGGCTATGGCTGGTCCCCCTCTTTTATGTCGTTCCTCATGCTTTCAGTTCCATTATTACCACTGGATGTTACTATCAACAGGACAGGACAGGAAAAGTAGGCAGGTACACGGGGATGAGGTACCTGCACAGGACCCTGGGAACAGAGCTGGCTGCTGTCCTTTCCACTCAGCACAGTTACATGTGACAAGTTAGTTTAGCAATCAAGGTCAGCTCCATTTAGTAGCAGTGATGGCTCCTCCTTACACTCCTCCAGCAGCAACAGGACCTGTGAGCTTGACTTTCCAGGTTTCATTTTCTTCCCGTTTTCCCCTTCCCCTCTGCTTCCTATTCCATGAGGAGCACAATTCTGAATTTTTGTCTTTGTATAACGATATTTATTTTTGCCTCTGTTACTGACAAGCCTTGTGCCAGTGTGACAATACCCTGTCACAGTTCCTTAAGACAGCAAGAGCAAGAGGCATCAGAAAGCAGAGGTGACAACATCTGCAGGAGATGTGAATTTGGCAATCATTCAATCAAGCTGCCAGCAGGCTGGGAACCAGCACACAGATACAGCAATATGCGAATCAACTGACAAAAGTCAGTTATCCTTTTTTTTTTTTTTTTTAAAGAAATGGTAGATCAGCAAAACCACTTTGCACTTGAAGTGTTTTGTCCTCAGACTATTCTTTTAAATGTTAATTGTATGGTGCCTGTTACATGAAGAAACAAGAAGGCAAAGTTATAATGCAAATAAAGCAACCACAATGCTCTGTTACTAACACAGTATGTTATATAAACTTATCCTTTGTGTATCTTTTCAGAATAAAGATCACATAAGTCAGTTTTAGCTTGAACTCCAAATAGGGAACATTGTGGATTCAAAAAACTTTCTATTGCCTCAGAAATTGAAGTGGCACCACTTCTAATGACGTCAAACACAGATTCATATGGCAAATCTCTGCTGAGATTTCTCTTGCTGCTTCTCTAGACAAACTACAATATATATACATGAGGAAAAGTCTAAACAGAAATGATAGCATAGAACATAAATTATGAAAGTTTAATGCAACTTGATTTACCATTTATGCTTTTGCTTTAACATTTGATATATTTTAGGACTCAGGACTCCTGTTGTAGTTTTCTATAATGAAGCAATGCATACTAAGGCCTGCTTCCCATTAGTGACTGTTTTACTGAACTAAAAGATCAAAACCAGCATCAGGTTTTGCTTTCAGGCATTTGAGACTCCTATAATTCATCACTTACCCTTCTCCATTTGAAGCAGGCACACATCATGTAAGGACTGGGAACTGTAAGAATAAATTATGTATTCTTCAAAACACTTAATTGAATTTATATTCAGTGTACAACTGCTAGGCATAAAGACTTCCTTTAACAGAACAGGAGATAGTGACCATCACCCTTCAACATCCTTCACTGTATTATTCTTTTGTGCTTAAAGGATCTACATGCTTCCATCTAACTACAAGTGGTAGACTTTTAGCAGCTTTGTTGAGACTGCGTACAAAACTGAGGTGTAAAATATGCCTTTGAAACAAAATCTCTACCACAGCTAAAATATTTGAAATCAACCAAAGATGCAGCAGTATAATTTTGCCAAAAAGATTCTAAAAGGAAGGTGGATTTATTATTATTTCAATGAGAATGACGCTGGATAGTGTTTGGGTTATTTGTGTGGTATTTCTATATAAGAAGGAAAGATTGTTGAGAAAAGATACACAGAAAAAAAAGTCGTATCAGTTTTGCTAGAGTGTTTTTAACAGGGTTCATAAAAGAAAATTCCTAAAATACCAAGAGTTGCATCTGTATTTAAATGTTGAAAGATGGAAATAGATATATACTTAGGTGTTATTTTTGTTTGTTTGTTTGTTTTTAAATCTCACTGTCTATTTATGTCTTACAGAGTCTAGGAAAAAAAGAGTCAGATGTTATGGTTTGGATGTAGGACTTACAGAGAAAGTTCCTCAGGTTTTCCTATGGAAGGAGTCAGAGATAGGATTTTCCAGAAAACTGTGCTTCAAATTTATTCATAAGCTTTAAAAATTCCAGCCATTATTTTCTGCTACACTGCTAAAATGTCTCTGAAGAGGTAAATCAAACCAGTTTATTCTGTTCCTGTTCTCATTATGTTCTGAAATATTAAATATTATATTTTCTTGTCTTCCTTAGATTGACATGAAGTTCAGTCTTTCCAACTGCATCTCAGAACACAGAGAAAACCCTCCTTTTTTCCCCTGAAATGAAACCCTTTAGCATTGCTCACTTGTTTGTCTTACCCTTTATAAAATACTAATGAGATAACTGAATGATGTAGTTTGGCTGCTGTTCAGCTGAACTCAGGGACAGAGAGAGAGAGAGAGAGAGAGAAAGAGAGAGAGAGAGAGAAAGTGTTCCTAAATGAAAGGAGGAGAAAGTGCTCTTACATTGTACAAACAATCATCATTAGTGTTTTTTTTTCCTATCAGCAGCTGAATCCAAAAGCTGTTTTATCCAGGAAATCCTGGAATAATGAGCCTCTTTTTACACTTTCTTTTGATAAACCAAATTTCATGTAAATAATTATGGTCATCTTCAAGAAAATGAGGCCTGTAAGAGAGGTGTTGCTGTTCCCAACTTCCCAGCTGAATAGGTCACAACATCCCAGCTCTCTCAGTTTGTAATTTCATGTGAAGAAAAACTTCACCTGCATCCTCAGAAATGTCATTGAGAAGCTGAAAAAAATCTTTCAGTGAACACTTTTCTTATTTCCTTTGTATCCAGAGTTGGTTACCTGCATGATGGCTCACAAGCATCCTCTGTTATCCACTGTCATGACAACTACCAATTTCAGTGGCATACATTCCATTTTACTCACATACATTTGAGGCTGGTATTCTCAAGTATTCTCACTTGAAAAGCTACATGGACAAAATTACTAAGGAAGAAAGACTTCATACAAAGCTATTGTGTTATAAGTCTAAAGTACAGACACATTTTGGCAAGCCAAGTGTTCCAGCTTGCTATCTAAGCAGGCCACATTTTAAAAGATTATCCTGAATATTTACAAAGGGCATCTAGATATAAGTGAATAAACTCCAATTTCTGGAAGAAAAAAAAAAAAAAAAAGCAATGCTAACCACATGAATTTGGAATATGGCCAAAGAGACCTAAATGTCATGTTGCTCTCACTAGTCTCTGACCATCTGACCTTTATGAATGCTGGGACAGCATAACCTTAGCAAGTCAATGGAGCTCTGCCAGTTCCTAACATATCTGGCTGTTAGAATACTTTTATTCTCTCACAACCACTGCAAAATTCAAGAAATTTCTCCATGTGATTTGACATAAGGGAGGAAAAAATAAACACTTAAGTTTTCAGAGCATCAAATCAAAGTACTCTTCAGACTGAAATTCATCATGAGTGTTTGATCTGGACAAGTCTAGGCTGTGCATGAGGTCACACTATAAAGACTTGCAGCACAGTTTTGAGTCCAATCATTCTAAAGGAACCTAAATAAGGATAATTCACAGGTTTCTGTTTGGCCCATCTTTTTTCATTGCCAATGAGATTAAGTCTTTAGATCTGGCCATAGGGGACATTAACATCAGGGTGCCAAAGAACATATTTGAAGGAAACATGTCCCTGTGCTGTTCATGCACTCAATGAACTGTTATCCAGTAAACATCTGTTTATCTTTCACCATCCTTTGTGAGTCACTTATTCCTGGTCTCTATGAGCTGATCTCTATAATCACATTTCTTTAAATCTCATTCAAAATACTAGAAGTGTTTATATTGCTTATGTGAGCAGTAACAGGACATAATCAAATCTACTAAAGGGTTCATCTGCAGCCTGGTTTGAGCTGGAACAGGAGACCACCAAGAAAAAAGCCAGAATCCTTCAGGAAGCAATGTATGTGATTTGATAGCTTAGCTGTGTCTCACTTTTACTGGTATCTCTCTCTGGAAGCTTGGTCTAAGATAACAAGTTAAAATAGTAATATCTATCTTGTGTTACACTGCCTCCTAATGTGGAGTAGTGGGGCTGAAAAGGGAAGCATGAAGTTCAGCTCCTTAATAGCAATGCTTGGACTCTGAGCTGTTTCATTACTCTGAGTACATGAGAGCTTCTTGATTTTCTTGCATAGCTGTTAGTCTGTAGCTAATTAACAATAACAAAAGTCAGACTTACTTTTAGTCCTGGTATGTATTGCTCTGCAAAGCTGACCTGCAAAATAGGCTTCTAAATCCCAATATATGTATTATAAATCATGACAATTCTGTGGAGTTAATTTTTATTTGCATAGTATCTCAAGCAATATACATAAACTTTTTAACAAAAATTATATGGAGGAATGTCGTGTTTACACTCTTTAACTATCCAATAAATGAAATGCCACAGAAAAATTCTGGTCTACATGATGCTAAGAACAGAAGACTAACAATATACAATGAGATCAATAATTGGTTTCTGAAGAGTTTAATTCCAGTGAGGATGCTAAGAGGGAGTACTAGAGAAATTAATTTCCATACCTGAACTCTCAGAAAGAAGTTGTGAATTCCTGTCATCTGTTTAATTTGGCAACTTAAAATTCCAAAACACTAATGGAAGAAGCTGGAAAGTGAAACATTCCCATCTATATTGACCACTTGAGACATTATCTGTCCTGTATTAACCATTTATTACAGAATATGGGACACTACATACTCTACATACTCTGCAGGATACAGAGCCTCAGAGTTTTCTACTAGTTAAGAAGAATAACAGATAAAAAAGTCACCCAAATGATAAAGCCACGTCACAAGAAACAGATACTCACGAAGAAACAGGGCAAATGATGTTGTGAGTAATACCAGTACTTGAAGCTTGGAAAATCCACTAAATTTTGTTGAAGGTACACAGATCTCAGCATTTGGGAAAAGTTGGGAGTATTTCTTCATTAAATATCATTATTTATTATTATAAGTAATCATATTTTGCACAAATCCAGAGTGTAGGATATAAACTACTTAATGAAAAGTGGGAAATAAATTATATGAAGTTCTTCTACTGGACATCCAAATTGGAGTTGATTTCTAGTTCCAGTCAGAAGTTTTGTGAGGGAATAAAACAAAACAAAACAAAACAAAACACTATACACTATACCGAACTGTAAATAAGTTTTCAGAATGCCCTGAGAAATTCAGTCTACAGCTGTTTTTAATTTAACATAATCTTAATCAAGTTGTCAGTCCATCTTCATATGATGACAGTAGTGAATTTGAGTTCAATTCCTCTATTGTATTTGAAATGGTTTCTAATGGCAGCCATGTATCCAAGTTGGGATAATGCAGACTGGATGGGTGACTTTTACATAGGTGATAACCTGGCTGACTTTTCAAGCTCAAAGGATGACAGCTGGAGGCCAGTGAACCCTGATTGGAGGCCAGTTACCAGTGGAGTTTTTCTTGGGATCTGCCTTTTTAATATATCTATCAGTGACCTGAAGGAGAAGATGGAGCACACCCTTACCAAGTCTAGGATAATATCTAACCAGAAAATGCAACTGATAGGCCTAATGAAAGGGATGCTACTCAGAAGCACTACAGGAATGGGCCAAGAGGAACATCATGAAATCCAACAACAGGAAGTGTGAATTCCCGCACCGGGGATGGATTGACAGTGCAGCCAGTGCAGCCAGGTAAAGTCTGCGGATAGAATGGCTGAATAGTTTAGCTCTACTGAAAAGAACCTGAAGGTCCTGGACACACTCTGTGTCCTGGATGCAGTGAAGACTAGCAGCTGGGCTGTTTCAACAGGACCACAGCTAGGAGATTGAGGGAATAATTATTGGATTCACCAGAATTCAAAATAAAGCCCCCCCTCCCCCCCCCCCAAAAAAAAAAAAAAAAAAAAAAAAAAAAAAAAAAAAAGCAAGAAAGCAAGGTCAGGGAGGACCACTAAGATAGTCAAAGACTGAAGCTCTATCCCTGTGAAAGGAAGCTGGGGTGGTTGTCCTTGAGAAGAGATGGCTTTGTATCTACAGGATAAAACCAGGCTTTTTACTTATTACTTTGGCATCTGTACCCTTAAGATCACTATAGTAATGAATTCATATGATTGACTATTCAAATTTTAAACAATTATTTACTCTGTTTACTCAAAATAATATATGTATTCAATATATACATATATTATTTTTATATATGATATCTATAAAAATGTGATATATATAAAAATTTATATATATATATATATTATATATTATATATATATATAATGATATATATAAAAATGTGATATATATAAAAATTTATATATACATATATATATATATAAATTTTTATATATATCACATTTTTATATATATCATTATATATATATAATGATATATATTAAAAATCCTGTAGTGCTCCTCCATACTAATGACTGAAATATATCCAAAAATCACAGTCACATCAGCCTCCAAGTATTTGGATACTTGAGCATGATACACAGACAAATCCCACTAAAACTAAAGGAATTATTTGTATGTCATTGCTGTCACATACACATTTCAAGAACTAGTACTTAATCAGTTATCAATACTTTACTTCTAGGTGTAAAAGCATATGCATTTCAAAGGGAGTGATTAATCACTGTTGTGGTAGTAAAGTTTAGGAGGTATGATCAAACATTTCCTGAATTTGATTGAAAAACAACAACAGAAGTGTAATTCTCTTCATATGAAACTAACATGGCAGGCCTCCACAGAAAACACATCTTATGCTAAAGGGATAATTTAATATGCTTGCCAGTAGGTCTCTTTCTTTAAAGAAGTAAAAAAATCTGCTTTTTTCCACACACTTTCTCTTCAAACTTCCGTATTTCATATGGTCTAGACACACAAAATAAATATATGGAAAGACTCACAAAAGAGAAGCCAGAACTTAAAAGATACCCCTTTATCTGGTGAGAGATCAGTGACAATGGTTTGAGGCTTGGTGGTACTCTTGGTTTTTAATAGCATAACTCCAATAAATATTTTGCAACAACAGGATCATCATAGATGACCTGCAACTGAACACGTTTCCACAAGATTTGGAAACAATCTGGTAAAAACCTATATTACACTCCCTTTATCACTTGACCCAGATGAAGAAATGGGATAAGCATGTCTATTTTTCTAACCTTATGAGGTACAGCTTAAACAAGGTGGAAGGAAGCATGAGCTTTCATGAGGATTCAGAGAGGTAGGCTTGAGTTCTTGATGAAGACATTTTAGCTGAGTTGTGTTTATTGTTGTCAAAGTAGGTATATGAAATTTAATTTTGAAAAGTAATTTTTGCATTGTTTAAACTGAACTATCAGTTAAACAAAAAGTCTTTAAAAATCTTAAAGCTACTGAAAAAAAGGGCTCATCAAAGAAAATGTAGCAACTGTCAGAAAACTTCAGATAATTCTAACAGCCCAGCAACTACTACTGTAACTAATTTCTGTGTTCCACAAAACAAAAGTCAAAGGAATGCAAGCTAGGCTCATGGATGTAACACCACAGCCTATGTGTTGTGTAAAGAAGCAGTTGGCTGAACCTGGCAGGAGGAAAATCACCTTTTACATGTACATCAAGACCATATTCTTCTAAATGACAGGCAGAAGCTGTAGCTGGTTGCTACTTATGTTCAGGAAAATATATGCCACATGTGGTTCTGGTAACACGATTTAGCAGCTTCTCACCCTCCATCTAAGGACAACACAAGGCACCTTACACAGCAGGAGCCTTTTGTTATCTGTGGCCACCACAGTTTGAACCACAGCAGAATGCTTTCTGGGTGGATCCTCCTAGGCTGCTATTTATTCCTTCTGAAGATGCAGTGTCTGTAGCTGTTAACAGCTACAGGTTTTCAGATATCATTTCTCTAGTGTAAGGATGGTCAGAATGCAAAACCAGTCTTCTGTGTCTCTGAGTTTTCCTGCTCTCCCTTGCCAGATGTGGGAGGGTCCCATCCTGCAGGAGAGATCAGGCAGGCAGCAGGTCAAATCACCCTTACCAGGCTCCTGCATTACCTCCTACTGTTAGAGAAGGAGAAAGATGTCTCACTGATGACATTATGACTATGTTACTCTGAAAAACCAGATTTCTAAAATACAAAATGCTTAGAATAATGCCCATGCTACAGGATGTAATTCAGTGCACATTTATCATCAGCCTATTTCTACAACCTGTTAGAGAGCTGGTATGACACAAAGATAAAATTATGCAGAGAATTCAGAGAGAGGCTCTTACATTCAAAAGGAATTTGTATTCTGACACAGATTGCAAACTTTAAGAGAAAAACAGAATGCCTGGTACAGGAAAATGGGATGCCAGTAAGGTATGTGAGCCTTTCCAAGTTCTTGTAAATTGAAGTAGTTTAGAATAATACTTTAAACTGATTCTTCTGTAAGAAGAAATCCATGCAGTTGATATTGTGAGTTCATGTATATAGGAGCCTTACACCTAACCATGGTTTTCTAATTTCAGCCAAGTATGAAGGGTCTCAAAAGAGGTCTAAAAAGCACATTGAGTTCCTGCTCAAAATGAGGAAAACAAGAAAGTGACTTGAAAAGGATCTACTAATGCCACTTTCAAGGAAAGTGCTAACTGGCTTGTCTTTTATTAGACAAAATGTGGTAGGAAACCCTATGTGAGAGCAGTACTTTCTACTGTTCCCTATGCTCTTTTGTTCAAAAATGTAAAAAATGCCATAGATGTTGACCCCAGTAATGTTTGCCTTTCATATTTAATTTTATTTTAAGCTACACACAAATAAACTACTGCATAAATATCCTTTACTCCTTATTAGCTACTTAACTTTTTCTTTAACCTATCTGCAAATTTATAGTCACTTGTTTTCTTAATACAGTATAAACTAGAGCATAAGGTACCATGCTTAAATTTTCAGCATTTAATAGTTATGACATATTTTTCAGTACACTCTGAAAATACAGAACACAAAAAGTTCAAGTGCCAATATGTATATTGTTAAGTAAACAACAAAGTAAGCTTTTATTCAGTTTTATATTATTTTAATATAAATTATGCTTATTTAGAAACTAAGAAATGTCTCAGGTGATTGCATAAATTTGAAGTGAGAATCAACAAAACAAAAGATTTAATGCAAGGTTACAGTTAATTTAAGATTGATTTTTTGTTGCCAGTTATCTTCAGTTATTGTACGTTCTCTTCCAAATGTTCCCTCTTTTTTTTAATTTTTTTTCCCAGTAGAAAAATTTTTGTATTTGTCTCTGCCAGAACACTTGCAGTTCTTCCTACAAGCCAATATATTTTGTTCTTCTGGGTTTCTTCTTCTTTGCTTTGAGGCTTCTCTCATTGTCTTTGTCTATATTAGCTGTAATTTCAGATCTGCAGTACAATTCTGTAAGAAACCCCCTGATTGCCTCCTTTTACCACATGCTGGTTTGGCTTACAGGGCAGTTTTGTTTTGCGTCATTCCTTCCAGAGAAAAACTAAGGGAGTAATGCTCTGTGCTGGCATTGTAGCTGGACATGAAGTGCTGTTTTGAAGCCTAAAAATACTACCTGTTATCATCCTTTGGTTCCATTTGCAGAGGGTCTGTAGAGCACAGGAATTGTATTCCTTTCAAATAAAAAGAAATGGGAAGATGTGCTCCAGGAACACATCACATACCTTTACTTACTAACAGGCATTTAGTTTATAGAACCAGCTCTATCTCTTAAGACAGAGTAACTGCCACACACTGACAGAGCTAATATAGAATTAATTCAGCTGATTGATCTGTGGATAGGCTCCTACAGGACCGCTGTATTTGCTGACATAGGTAAGGCCTGATCTAGAAGATCTGTTCCATGTCTTGAGCAAACATGTTGTAAACTCAGATGTAAAGCTTCAAAACGATAATTGGTCTTTTAGTCAGCTCCAAATCATCAGTATAGGGGGAACAATAGCTCAAAGAGAATGGAATCAATCAGATCCAAACTATAACATGAGCTCTGTACAGTGCAAATATAGGGGATGGTCCTCAGCTTCACAGATTGTGCTGTGATCTACTGATTTGCTCCTACAGCTGTGAAGTACTTGCTAACACAGACATGGCCCATGCCCTTCTAGCACTTCACAATTCCCTGTGCTACTGGCTATTAACTAGCTTCAGGATACCTTTTCTTTGCAGGATTGTATTTAATAAGCTACACTCTTGTGTCTAATGGATACCAATCCCAAATGAGCAAAACGGCAAATGAGAATGAGCTATGATATGTCCCCTTAACAGTAAATGGAAGCAAACAATTAGACGTTTTCCTATAGTGGTACAGCTGCAGCTGAAGTTACAAGTTTGTGTAGCATACTGCTTTGAGTATTCCCCTTGTATAGTCTTGCAGTAAAATTCCCTTCCTTTTGAAGTTATTTTATCTTGTTTGCTTCCTACAGCTAAAGACTAGTAGCTGTTAGGGCATGATAGGAAGTAAAAGTATTTAGTTTCTTTCAATCTGGTTTTATATCTATTTGTTTTCCTTTTTATTTACTTCCTTTCCTCATTTTGTTTTTCTAGACATTTTTCATCTCAGCAATCACTTATGTGACATAGCCTACTGTGAATTATTTGTGCATAAATGGTTTTGATTTCTTTCTAAAATGTCTACTTGAATTCTTGCTACAGAAGTACTGAATAAAACAGAGTAAATAATTCTTGTTATTTAAAGTGCAAGGGTATGACAAAGGGTATAAGGAGGGAGCAAAATTGAGTCTATCCACACTCTCCACTCTGATCTGCCAGCTGTGGTAGACAGAAAGCCTTCCCCAAAGGCTAACACACATCACTTTCAAAGTAGAGGCAGACTCTACCACTTAAGCCTCACCACTAACTGAAGATATTACCAACAAAATAAGGAAGGTATCATCATCCCACTGTTCCCTGACATGCCAAGAAGGACAGACAATCTTTGTTTAAAACATCTATACAAGTGCTCACTTTCCAGTACAATTTTTTCTTACAAATTGTAAGTACAAATCTCTGGTCTTACTAGCACCCAGAGAGACCAGCAAAACCTGTGATCACAAAGTACATTGGTGGAGTTCATGGTGTGTCTACCTACTACTTCTTCAGGTTGACTCTAAATTCCTTCAGCAAAGAAACCAATGGTATCCCGTCCTGGTCTGCAGAGTCACTGTTCTTGCTTACAAACTTATCTGTCATGCTAACAAACTTATTACTTTTGCTAAGAGAAACCTGGCAGTGATTTATATGTATTATTAAGAATACTTTTATTAATTTGATAGCAATAGCAACAACAGCTAATATTTGTGTTGGCAGTAAACTGTTCAGTCAGGGACTGGGCATTACTATGCACAACACAACAGGCTCTTAGTCAGCCATATGACAGAAAGCTTAAAAAAAAAAAATCATCAAAAAGTCATGTAGATTGTTCAGCCTCACCCAGGGCCAAATACTGAACACCTGCAGCTTGAGTCAGGGGGGCTAGCAAGACTGAGCCTGTCCCATCATTTAGGGGACAGACAAGAACATGCTGGAAAAAATCTTCATCCTGGCTATTGTGGAGAGTCCTAAAGACTGGAGCAGTGTACAGCCTCACTGCAATGCTAACAAATCTGGAAGCAAACAACTGCCACATCTCCATATGCTACATCTCCATGTGCCATATTTGTAGCATGTAAGCTACTTTTCCTTATGCCACATCTTCAATATGATATGTAAAATGAGGCTTTCTAGCACTTCTTCATATATTTGATATGGAGCTATTTGCTAAAACCCATTTCATACTTAACATAATCCTTCCTTCCTTAAACTTAACATCCTGTAAATTTTAAAAATAAATCTTTCCCTTCCCTTCCCTTCCCTTCCCTTCCCTTCCCTTCCCTTCCCTTCCCTTCCCTTCCCTTCCCTTCCCTTCCCTTCCCTTCCCTTCCCTTCCCTTCCCTTCCCTTCCCTTCCCTTCCCTTCCCTTCCCTTCCCTTCCCTTCCCTTCCCTTCCCTTCCCTTCCCTTCCCTTCCCTTCCCTTCCCTTCCCTTCCCTTCCCTCTCCTCTCCTCTCCTCTCCTCTCCTCTCCTCTCCTCTCCTCTCCTCTCCTCTCCTCTCCTCTCCTCTCCTCTCCTCTCCTCTCCTCTCCTCTCCTCTCCTCTCCTCTCCTTCTTTTCCTTTTCCTTTTCCTTTTCCTTTTCCTTTTCCTTTTCCTTTTCCTTTTCCTTTTCCTTTTCCTTTTCCTTTTCCTTTTCCTTTTCCTTTTCCTTTTCCTTTTCCTCTTTTGTTGTATTCTTTCCTTCAGTTACTCATCATTTCAACCACTCTTCCTGTCCCTTCCCAGAAAATAAAATTCACTTCCTTTCTGTCTCATTATCCCTGATCTGAATGCCACCAACACCACTCTTTCTGCTTGCATTTTGTGAATGAGCAGTGAGCCTGGTCAGAGACAACAGTCTGCATTCTCTAGCACCAAAGCTGAATTCAGGTTCAAAAAGATGTATTAAAGGTTATAAGGCAAGTCTCCTGAACCTCTTGTGTTGGGTAAGTAGGTTAATAGCTGAGCTAATATGAATGGGGAAAACATTGCCAAAAAGTTCCAGGATGGTCAAAAAATCACCTTCTTTTCAGTGAATTTTACTGTTTTTCAGTGATATTTACTGTTGTAATTTAATCTAATTTACACTATGCCTCTATTTTGAGTCTCAGCAAGTCAGAACAGCCCTAAAGCACACAGCAATGAACAGGCATCAGCATGAACAAACATGACTATATGCACAAACATATAAGCATGTCAAAATGGAAAAGCCTGCCTTTTCCCATCACCCAAAGGCTCCATTGCCCCCTTTCTGTACTGATTTATTCTCCACCATTCTCCCTCACGATTTTCCCACTGGTGTAATAAAAAGGGATGAAACAGACCCCAGCCTGCTCCAACCTACTCTGTGCTTCCCTGTCCAATGGGGCTGGCACCCCAGGACAGGTCCAGGGAGTAAGGATGCCACAAACCTAGGGCACAGAGCAAGCATCATGCCAGCACTCACAGGAGAGAGCAGGGTAAATGCTAGGATACAGGACTTGCTTGCTGATAAGACAGAAAAAGTCAATTTGTGTCTTGGTGAAAGAGTCACAACAAGGTCTCTCCATCCACACCTTCATGTCAAAGGCTGGATCCATATGCCCAGTCTTTAAAATATTGCACATGCACAGCCTGAAACACTGCATGGGTTCTCTGAGACCATGCAGAGTGGACTTAATGTCAGGTACTATAACTTATATGCTCAACTTTGTGCATAGCTTACAATAAATAAGGTGAAAATTATGCCTGAGTGTAGTCAAGGCCCAGTGTGTAGCAAACTATTAAAGAAACCATCTCAAATTCATAGAGGTATTATTGTCTGTAACAGAAGTGTATAAAGTATTCTCTAGTTCTTATCATCTGTTATAAACATTTCAGTTGTTTCCAAACATTTTTCATTGCATAACTGGTGATATTAATGTAAAATTTTCCAAATGAAAAAGGTTCATAAGTAGTTTTCAGGAACATTAGGTGAAGCTGCCCACTTCCATAATCTCAGCAATATCTGAAGAGCCAATTAAAGGATGCATTTCAGGAAAGGTTTGCATATCCTCCAGGGTACTGCAAAAGTTTACAGTGTGGTGGAAATGCCTATGACAGATAACAGATTTCAACTCATTTAATCAAAGGAGCTTTGGGAAAAAAAAAAAGGCAAAAAAACAAAACAAAACAAAACAAAACACAGAATGAAGTTATTAAAGAAAGGTAAGTACTTTTTATTACACCTCTTTCAGCACATTGACTTGGAAAATGTAGGTGGTTAGACAAAATGGCCTCATATTTTCTTGTCCAGTGTTTTTTCATGTGATCACTAGTGGGGCAGGTGCAGAGAACATCTCATTTTACACATGTTCTTGCATAAGAGCTTTGGCCTTGGAGCACCTGTTAGGGCCGGTTTAAGTTCTTTCTCCTGGACACAGACTCTCTCAGCTGTTAGTAATTAGAAAAAAACAAAGCAGAACTACCACATGGATGCAGGCCCTGAGAGATGAGAATGCCAAAGAAAGCAGCACAGATTTTACAAGGATGCATGTCATATTTTTTCCCTTGGCAGTACAGCCTTAGAACACCAGGGTGAACGCCAGCCAGTCCCAGTGTCAAGCAAACAGAAAAGTGTTAAAGGTCTTTTAAACTTTGATCAGAAAGGGGAGCACCTAGAGGCAAGACATAATTCTGTAAAGCAACTGGGTTTATAAATATGGTTTGAGAGAAATTGTATAGGAAAATATGTGTTTAAAAATTTTGATTGATTGAAACATGGTAGTTTTCTAAACCCTTTGCAACTGCAGACTTGCACTAGCATGAGTTTTATTTGCTATTGCTCTTGCAGGTTGTTTCATCAAGCTAGTCTTTATCTGTAGTCTTAAAATGTTTTAGAAACCATCTTTAGCTTATGAAATTAATGCATCTGTAGCAGATTATCTATTTCAATACATAAATGGTTTCTATACTACAGAGATGTCATCTGTATGCAACCTGAAGATTTACTGACTAAAGCACATTTTCTCTGGCAATATATACAAAACTTTACATTTGGCTTTTACCACTAAGGTTCAATCCAATTAGAATCTATTTCAATTGAAAAAAAAAAAAAAAAGTGCTGATCTTAACAGGAAAATAGTCAATTGATTATTCTGTGCCACAAAAAATAAATAAATTTAATGAGACCAGTAATAGAGCACATTATACATAAAATACCTAAAAGTCAGCAAGAGATTATATTGTTACTTCTGTCACCTATAAATTTCCTCCCAGAAAATCTCATGGGGGGACATGCATTAGCATGTGACTTTTTAAAATAAAAGAGAAGTTAGTGTTTAATAAATCAAATGTAATACTTAAAATAGGTTACAAAAAAGAAGATTAATAATGCCGTTCTGAGAATCTATTTATAAATTCTATTTGTATTGAGATCACTGAAGATGATTTCAAATAAGATGATTTCAAATAAGAAAATTGGTAACGTCTATTTTTAGTTTTCAGATGGAATCACATTAAAATACTTGGTAAAATTTTAAACACCACCTTTGAAGAGCATGTCCTTTTAGAGAGCTTCTGGAGTCATCTTTGTTTTTCCACTCCAAGGGGATTAATTAAAAATGGTAAAAGAGAAAAGTATAGCTTCTAGTATGCTGCATTTAGGTGGTCTTCTTCAAAAGACATTAATAAGAAAAAAAAATCACCTTGTACTCCACCCTTTTTTTTTCTACTGTCATTGACATAAAAACACCAACTGCTGTGTCTGCTGATGAATTTTCCCAGCAGATAACAGACAAGCACATAATACACTATGCTTACTTTCTGTGACCCAGTTTTTCAGGGACCTCAGGCATTTTATACACTAGTAGTGGTCTACGGTACACCCCTTAGAGAGCTGTAGTAGCTGCACAGCCCTCAAAGTTTGTTGAATATCATACATTAATTATCTGTTTTAGTGTTCAATCAGTCCCAGTAGTCTGATGCCAGTTTTTCCCTCTCAATCTCAAACTATTTGTGGGATGAATTCCCTCACACACACAGACTTAGCCAAAATGTTACACTGTCAGTTCAAAACCATATAGCTGTGGAAAACAAATGAAAGAAATGATCAGTGTTACCATTTCATGATGGTAAATAACTTAATATTCATATTTTAACTAGATAAATTATAAACCCATCATAGATAAAACTTGCAACTTCAGGACAAGGCAAGAAATCCTGGTTAATGAAGAGGGATGATAAAAACCTGTAGAATGTTTATGTTAAATAGTACAATAACATATTTAAATCAAGTCCTGGCTGATGAGTGAATAATGAGACATCAGTGGAATCCCTGCCTTTAGATGATGCTCAAAAGCTGGCAAAATAAGATTTCCCCTGGAAGGTCCAGCACAGTCAGGAAGCTGGTGTTAGGATATGGTGCTGTGTTTTTCTGGCACCAGCTTTTGTTTGTGATTCCTGTTTGCTTCACCTCTCTGACCATTTAATGCCTGAGGTATGGTAGCAAGAGAATGAGGCAGCAATGGCAGACGGGAGGGGAGCATGAAAGTGAAGTTGTTAAAGCCATCCACCATGTTGCTACTAAAGGATGGCTGTCAAAAGCCAGCAAAAGCTGGCAAAGGGTACTTTTCTATTAGAGATCATTTGTAAAGATTTCAAGAAATCTTTGTTTTGACTACTGCTGCAGAGGAAGAAAAGAAAACAGAAATAAACACTAAAAGCAACTTGACTTAACAAGGTGAAAGTAAGCAATGGCATGGAGAAGGGCTAGAAGTCTGATAACCTTATCACTTGCACAGCATGGTCAGATCTAATCCTTTTCTAAAACAAGCACTGGAAAAAGATGAAAGAGCTGATATATCTCTAAAGGTTTAACAGGTCTAGAGACAGAAAGCAGCTTTCTACATAGGAATAATATAAACAAAGGAGATTAAGAGTATACAATAGCTCTTTGAGAGAAGGCAACAATCCTCCAGTTGGCACTACATTAAAATGATTTTAATCATTCTAATGGGGGAGATGGATGTTTGAGAAAGAAAACTTCCATAATTATACTTTTAGGTGAAGAATTATTCTGCTTTTCTTAAGTAAAAAAGTCTGTTAATTTTTTTTTAAACATGTGAAAAAGGGATAGTTAGTCAAGTATAGAATACAGACTATGAGAATCATTCCAGTTTGTTGAAAGAAGAGATTGAGGAGGGAAGACAGATAGAAATTTCTGCTTAAGTACAGCCTGAGGTTGTTTTTTTGTTTTGTTTTGTTTTGTTTTTATTTTTCCCCATGGAGTCTCTCTTTTTTTTTTTTTTTTTTGGTGGTGGTGGTTTACTACCAGTCTTAGTGTAAAAAGGTCTTGCCTTTACCAGTTGCTATTCTTTCACTGTCCAATGAAATTAAAGATCCAGTCTTGTAACTGGATGTAACGACTTGTAATATCTTGTAACTCTCTCACAAAGGCTTTTTTCTAGTAGAAAACACACAAACACAGTGATATAGATAGAGGCAGAGTATAAAGGGACAGAAGAGAAATCCCTATGGAAGACCTGACATTCTGTGTCCTGAGAATTAAGACGAATATGAGTCTCAGGCCCTACCATCAAAATCAATCCATAGGTGTGATTGCTAAATCAGTACTTTCTTCAAAGATGCTGTAATATGACGTGGCATTTCAAAGCCACAATAAAAACAGAAATGTAAAGACCAGCAAAATGACCTGTGAGGCTCAGCTATATGGTGCTTCTTCTCAGAGACCCTTCTCCTCTCCTGTTCTAGAAATTGTTTTTTTTTCTCTCTGATATCTCCTGGATAGTGGCCAACTTGTAGATCCTCAGATTCAACAACTGGGACCCTTTTGTTTTAGGGCAATCACTAACATTGCCTAGCTTGTTCTCTCTTCAATAAAACAGAAGTGCTTAGACCAACAAGGTTGTGGACCACCCAAACTCAGACCTAGTCATACATATGTTTATTTTTCAGTTTCCTTTTCTCTTTGGTGGAATATTAAATTCAGAAGCTTCTGCCTTCATAAGAGATAGATGCTAAGAGTCACAGTCCAGAAACATCCAATGGTTCATTGAACCAAAACCATTCAATAATCACTTTGAGTTTTAAAAGCAGTTAATCACATTTGAGATAACACTTATTACTGCAGATTGACTTTGAATCTTGTAGCACAAAATAACAAACACAAACATCTGAGCAACAGATAATTCCCTTCAGCCCTGGCATATATGAGAAGGACTCATAACTGACAGTAGCACATCCTTCTGCTTTGGTGCACAAGTTTCTGAAGGTCATAATGGCATCAGAAACCTGTCAAAGGGGAATTTACTGCCTCATGTTTCTGCAAGACATACAACAGAGAGCTTTATCATAGCGTGATACTGCTCTCAAAAAAGACAGATTCTGCTGTGCAGTCCAGTGCATTTTGAAAAGATGTTTATTTCAACCATTTCAGTTTGTTATTTCTATATAACTGGACTCTGAAACAAAATACTCAGCAAGGTACAAGCAAGTTCTTGTTTTCTTTCCTGTTTCTTCCTTCATCTTTCTCACTATAGCCTTTCATTCTGCATTCGCTATTTACTGCTCTGTGTACAAAGGTGAGCAAATGACTCCAATATCCCATGTCTAGCTTTATCTCCTAAACATAATAACATTTTGAGTCAGGAGCCAGGCCTGGCCAACAGTTTGTCTGATACCTTGCAGGTTGATGGTGTTATCAGAAATAAATAATGTTGCTTGCTAGCCTAATCAAAAAATAAACAAACAAACAAAAAACTTGATGGATGAAAATGGATGGAAAACACACCCAAAGATATAGATTGTAAACATATATTTTCTGTTTGGCTCTAAAGGTGAGTGACTAAATGGTATTGTAGATGTACCAAAGTATGGATCCTGGGAAGGTGGCCTGACCATGTTTCAACCATCTATCAGGACAAGTCTTGGAGTCATACCATAACGCCACACAGACTAGTTTCGCCTGGAAGAAAACCTCATTGTGTTTCTGGGAGGAAACCGTAGTGAACCTTGACCTTCATGGCACCTGCTAGGCGCACCCTTTCAGCCCTCAGCTACGTTGCTAGCACCTTGCAACTCCATCAGTACAGGAGAAGATGTACATTACCAGAGATATCAAGACAGCTTTTCTAAGGAGTACTTTATCTTTTTGATGAAGTTATGAACATGCTGCCGTGTCATTGCTCTGTTGCTGATTTTGCTTGAAAACCAAAGATTCACACAGACAGGCAGCGCTACTACAACAGCTCTAAGGAAGAGCTGGTGCTACAACTTTATGGCCAAGATTGTATCTCCTGCTTCCAAAGAGTTTCTGTGCTGGTGGTATGATAATGATTTCAATATTTGCTTAAATTTGCTTAAATAGCATCTCCAAGAAAAAGATAAAGCAAAAAAAAAAGGCAAAACTTTTCTAAATGCATAACAGATGCACCAGTGCATGACGGGATGAATACAGAACAGACTTGGACCTGTCATCACGCTCCTCACAGTCACATTCTTCCTGCAGCTCATGTGGCCTACACCTGCAATATACTGGCAACGAGGCATGAGAGGCTCCCAGTTTCAAAGCAAAGTCTCATACCTTTGTTCCTGCCTGCAAGCTTTTTTGCTTTTAACCTTTTTCCTCCCTGTCATCCATGTTTTCTTTTGCATATAGCAGCTCTGACTATATACCAAGATGTTTGGATTTATTTTTATGTGTGT
This sequence comes from Aythya marila, assembly GCF_965140915.1. Taxonomy (NCBI): domain Eukaryota; kingdom Metazoa; phylum Chordata; class Aves; order Anseriformes; family Anatidae; genus Aythya; species Aythya marila. The sequence goes on from NC_139042.1 coordinate 102,669,314, forward strand.
TTCTTGCTTTTTTTTTTTTTTTTTTTTTTTTTTTTAAGTATAGAGGATACTAATCAACACAAAGTATAGATAGTAGAGCTAAAACTTACATTAAAAGTCACAAATAATGAATGCTAAATATGTTTGAGCATAAGGACTCTTGTCAGTCTCCGAATATTTCACAGAATCACAGAATTTCTAGGTTGGAAGAGACCTCCAAGATCACCTAGTCAAACCTCTGACCTAACACTAACAGTCCTCCACTAAACCATATCACTAAGTTCAACATCTAAACGTCTTTTAAAGACCTCCAGGGATGGTGACTCCACCACTTCCCTGGGCAGCCTGTTCCAATGTTTAACAACCCTTTTGGTAAAGAAGTTCTTCCTAATATCCAACCTAAACCTCCCCTGGCGCAACTTTAGCCCATTCCCCCTTGCCCTGTTGCCAGGCATGTGGGAGAATAGACCAACCCCCACCTCGATACAGCCTCCTTTAAGGTACCTGTAGAGAGCAATATGGTCGCCCCCGAGCCTCCTTTTCTCCAGGCTGATCAATCCAAGCTCCCTCAGCTGCTCCTCGTAAGACTTGTTCTCCAGACCCCTCACCAGTTTTGTTGCCCTTCTCTGGACTCTCTGGAGCACCTCAATGTCCTTCTTGTAGCGAGGGGCCCAAAACTGAACACAGTACTCAAGGTGCGGCCTCACCAGAGCCGAGTACAGGGGGACAATCACTTTTCTAGCCCTGCTGGCCACACTGCTTCTGATACAAGCCAGGATGCTCTTGGCCTTCTTGGCCACCTGAGCACACTGCTGGCTCATATTCAGCTGACTATCCACCAATACTCCCAGGTACTTCTCTGCCAGGCAGCTTTCCAACCACTCATCTCCCAGCCTGTAGCTCAGCTTGAGGTTGTTGTGCCCCAGGTGCAGGACCCGGCACTTGGCCTTGTTGAACTTCATACAGTTGGCCTCAGCCCATCAGTCCAGCCTATCCAGATCCTCCTGCAGAATCTTCCTACCCTCAAGCAGATCGACACACGCACCTAACTTAGTGTCGTCTGCAAACTTACTGAGGGTGCACTCCATGCCTTTGTCCAGATCATCGATGAAGATATTAAAGAGGACTGGCCCCAGTACTGAGCCCTGGGGGATACCACTAGTGACCTGCCTCCAACTGGATTTGACTCCATTCACCATGACTTTTTGGGCCCGGCTATCCAGCCAGTCTTTAACCCAATGAAGCGTATGTCAGTCCAAGCCAAGAGCAGCCAGTTCCTTGAAGAGAAAGTTGTGGGGAACAGTGTCAAAGGCCTTACTGAAGTCAAGGTAGACCACATCCATAGCCTTTCCCTCATCCATTCAGCGCATCACTTTATCATAGGAGATCAGGTTCGTCAAGCAGGACCTGCCTTTCATAAACCCATGCTGACTGGGCCCAATCGCCTGCTTGCCCTGTAAGTGCCACGTGATGACACTCAAAGATTTGCTGCAGTGCATGAATATAGATTTTTCTTTAACATATTATGAAAAATAAGAACTTTATTCTCACTTCTGCATTTTTTCCTCTAGCAATACCAAAGGGTTCTTCAATCAGACTCAGTAACGGTTAGGAGTAAGGGTCAATAATCCATCTCTAGGGTGTTTTCAAAGGGAAGAGAAGTGTAAACTGGTGGCACAGTAAGTGAGATTTAGGTCTTCATTTATCAAAAGCTGCAAAATGGCATGGATACAGAGACCTGTCATTGCTAGAATCTGAAAAAATATATCATTTGCATTAATAGCAAGAAGGACTTTCTTTGAAAATTGATGTTCAAAAGCCATAGGTCCCAATGACCTAGGGAAAAAGAAAACATAATAAACAAATATAATAAAATAATAATAATAATAATAATAATAATAATAATAATAATAATAATAATAATAATAATAATAATCAATGAGAAAATGGCAAGGCTACAACACTCTTTAGGTTGGTAAACTAGTCTAAATAGATTTCTTTAACTTAAGAATTCCCATCCTTTGTTTTTCCAACTACCTGTAGTTATTCATGCCAATGTGTAACTGGAAGTTAAAGTGTAAGTGAAAAATATCTATACTTGCTCTGATGCTTTTACATCTGCACAGCACTCCTAGAAATAAAGTCTGTATGTAGCTACAATAGTATTCTGTTCATTTAGGTGCATCTTAGTGTACACATTTCTGCTCCTAAATGTTTCTAACAGCTATCTCTCTAACACACACACTGCTGCACATCAGGACAGCTTGTTGGAAAATGGTGGCCAACTTTGTTACGAGACACGAAGTTTTAGTCAGTATTGAACAGAAAGTTATTTTTAATAGCAGTTTTATAAATCTCTTGGAGGCTTTTCTTTATCTGTATTTAGACTTAGCTCCCTTCAAAACCCTTTTATTTATCTTCTTTCAAGTGATGGAACTAATATGAACTTCACAGTTTGCTTGTTTCGCTTTACTCATATTTTAGTATTCAGTTCCATACAAAGAATGCTAACACTGAAGAACCTAAAAAAGAAAAAAGCTGCACAGAAGTGACTTATTTAAGACAAAGTTAGTATGGTTTCTGCCTCCCCACTAGATCTTAGTTATCTGCCCTTTTTCTGTCTCAGGCTAAAATGAAAATGACCATCCTGCTTTTAATACCAGCATTTAACATAGTCTGTAGTTCTCCAAAACCAGATAACAACTCCAGAAAGCACTTACAGCTAAAAGTGAAAACTGAAGTATGTCCAACTGTCTACAAGTATGACCTATCTTTTAGAAGTGCAGCCCAGCCACAAAGGGTCTATGAACAGGTCACCAGCACAATCTACACTGAAGTCAAGACTGCCCTCAGTTGTGATGGGACAAAAATCAAGACCATGATTCTGTTGCCTTAAAATGTCCCATGGACCGAGGAAAAAAAAAAAAAAAAAAAAAAAAAAAAGAATATATAAACACAAGAACTCTAACTGTAATGTGCAAGGTAGGGAGGGGAAAATCCCCCAGAGAAAAGAGAGAAATTTTCATTTCTCCCCATGATGTCAGTGATAAGAAATGATCCTATCATGTCCTCATTAGCCACCTCTTTCCCCAGTGCCATGAAGGAAGAAAAAGATTTTGAAGCATCCTTGATAAGAAGGCTAGATTACATCAGATCCAGGAGAAAGTTCCACAAGACCCTATTGCCACTTATAATTGCACCTCATCTCTTGTTTTTCCTCTAGTGTATCAAAACCAGATGGCATCAAGGATTTTGAAGTTTCCTTGAGTTTTGCAACATGATGTGCATATTCTCATTTTGCATCATGTAAATCCCATTAATTTCAGTGAATTATTTTTTCCAATTTTTAATTTTCCAAAAATCATTCAAAAATTGAAAAAAAATATAATGCCGCAATGGCATTTTAATGACAGTAAAGCTGGCAAAGATCTTGGAAATGCAAAACTTGCTTAGTTTAGACCATTTTTATAAAGTCAGAAGAGACTTGATGGTGAAGTTCTTAAACAGTTAGCATTTCCTCTGTCTTTAGTTTTTAAATCAAGAATCCATTTTTTATTTTAAAATTATTCTTTCAAATTATAACTTACACCAGAACAATGAAAAGAAACTTTGAAAACTTAAAAATGAACCTATAAAAAGTAACTGATGAAATTACTTCTGAAAAATTTTGTCATATAGAAAAACTGATTATTTTTAGGCAGACTAGAAATGATCATGATGATCATGGTCCTTTTCAGGAAAAAAAAAAAAAAATAAAAAAAGAAATAAAGATAATTTTTGTTTGTTTTCAGGAAAACTATACTTTATATGTTTTCAATTTTCCAGATAATTTCAGATTTTCTGTAGCATGTGGATGTGGCCTACATTCCAGTTAAGAAACTGATGAAATTTTTGTTGATGGTAATTAGAGTTTAGTCAGATGGAAATCTTTACAGGGTCACTAAGATATTGCTTAAAAATTTACATTAATTCCATGTATTCTTTCACAGAAAAATATGTGGAAAATAGCAATGAAATATATGAGAATGCTATTGCATTCATGTAATCCTGAACAGATTCAAATTACAGTGAGTATGTATATTTTCATACATTTTTACATAGCACTTTATCTGAATGACAAGACATATATTATTAGAAAGATTATTTTCCCTGGTTTATACATGTATTGGCATTCTCAATAACTTATTCATCACAATTAAGTAAAAATTATGAACATCTGGAAAACCTGTCAAACAGTTCTAAACAATGTTTTCTAAACAATCACATAAAGAAGTAATCTGCTTTTTATGTTTGTCTGTTTGTTTTTCTCCAGAACATTCAACAAGTCCTCTTTGTCAGTAAATGATGTAGGAATTTACCTACATCGATAATTTCTGGTAAATACATGATGGATCAAGTCATTTAAAGAGCCATTCTAGAAGCCAAACAAAGCTGGATGGTGTAATGGCATAATGGCTGGATGGTGGATTGGCATAATGTCTCCATATGAACTCTTCTAGTAGTAAGTGATACTAAATCCTTTGATCTATCTTCCAAAAATAAATAATGACTCATAGCAGTATTCAGGTACTTCAAATAACTGCGAGAGAGAGATTCTCATTCTCAACATCAGAGTGAAATACTTGCCATGAGAATATCATCACTTTTGTAATAACCATGTCCTGATTGGCAAGTTCACTTTGAAGAATCAAGTATAATAGACAAAGTAATCATAACGATTTTTAGAATTATAATTTTTCTGGAGAAAAATAAATTAATAAATAAATATGAGTATAAGGAAAGTAAATACAGTTGGAGATATTCTAAGAATACTGTTTTTTGGACACAGAAGAACTACAAGTATTAGTGGGCTAAACATTTTTACATACATATACATTTTGTACCTGCATGCATGCCCATTAATATAAGATGATGCCTCAAAAAAATTTTTAAGCTGAATGACTTTGAGGAGTAAATTATATTTCCAGTGATGGGACAGAGAAACAGAGGTTCATTCAGACAGTAAATACTTAATTCATATTTCTGTTTATAAGACCTGAAGGACAACTGGTCAGAAAAAAATGGAAGCTTCGATTCAAATTTAACTTTTTGGGGACGGGAAATATGAGGTAAATGCTAGCTGACAGAGTTTCCCTAAATTAAATTCTACACAGTGATTTGGGGAACTGATCAAACATTCTCTTAGTTAATGCATTCAATTAAGAAAAGATAAATGCATTTCTTTCTACTCTTATTTTCTCCTAATTCCTATGGCTGTATTAAATACTTTCTCTCGCACAAGATTTTAAAGCTGTTTTATATCTGTCTACCAGCTGAAGTTTCCAGGATATCTTCTCCATGCTATGCATAACAGACGTTTCCTGTTTACCCAAAGGTAAGAAGCTGGATGGGGAATTTCCTTCCCTGTCACCAATGACAGTAACTTCACAGTGCTGTATGCCAGCCCATACAGCAGCTGAACTGGGAGTACTGGCTGTTGTTTCATCCACAATGTGTTCTTGTTACCCAATGTTACTTGTAACATTTCTGTTTATTATTTTTGTAATCTTTGTCTCAGTCGTGTATTAGTGTCTCTCTTTATTCTATGCAACTAAGGATACAAATGTAATGGCTCAGGAGGTAGAAAACTGAAGTCCTGTAAACTATATATACCCCATACAGCTCATGATATATAAATTTGAGTTATGCTGTGTTTCTGGTTCAGAGTAGCACAGCATACATGTATAGTATACTGATCACTTAGATGATGCAATTCCCAGTTACTCTGAGAACTGTATGTAGTACTGAAATGCTCACCTGGGTAAGCTGTAGCATTGCAGCTTCAGGTCTACAGCTTAAAGTTGCTCACAAATTGATTTAATTACATGCCCTTTACTTTGTACATTTTAAAACTTAAAAAACAAAACAAAACAAAACAAAACAAAACTTTCTTTTCATTGTCTTACAGAATTGAAAGATGAAACATAAAGAAAGATGAAAGATGAAATTTTAAACTTCACAACTGATAGACTATGTCTGAGACTTACAGCCTCTACAGCAAGCATTTAAGAAGCAGATAAAATCTAAAGTATGCATTTAAGGTAGAAAAAATTCAAATACATCCTCAACTAGCTCTCAAATGTTTAATTACAATTTTAATGACAATCTTGTTAAAGAGTTACTTCTTTTTCACCTTTAGATTGAACTACTGAAAGTTCCTTTTTCTCAATGCAAATAATGAATTGCCATACAAAAAACTCATAGTATCCTGCAATCTTCAATAATAAGAAGCCAAAGAAATAGGAAGATTTTTCTAAGTTGGGTTTCCCAAGGCCAAGCATTCTTCTATGAGGTAAGATAGTAAAACAGAGAAGAATTTGGCTCTAAAATGAAGGTTTTTCATTTCCTCTTACTATCAGATGGAAGTTTTTTTGGAAAGTCTTGTACAAAATAAGTACACTCTTGAAATATTAAAATGTCTTGAAATAAAATCAATTGGATCTTGAGTTACTCTCTTATTCTGATAAAAAGTAGTTTTTTCATTTCCTAGCAGTATGTAACTGTTAATACCATACAACAATTTGTATTGCTTTTTAACTGGTATCGGAGGTTTTTTTTTCCTGCTTTTGAGTATTTGGTATTTTTACCACTGCATTATGATCACAGAATCACAGAATTTCTAGGTTGGAAGAGACCTCAAGATCATCGAGTCTCTGACCTAACACTAACAGTCCTCCACTAAACCATATCACTAAGCTCTACATCTAAATGTCTTTTAAAGACCTCCAGGGATGGTGACTCCACCACTTCCCTGGGCAGCCCGTTCCAATGTCTAACAACCCTTTCGGTAAAAAAGTTCTTCCTAACATCCTACCTAAATGATACTGCTACTCTTCATATATATTTATATGCAAAGGGATAAGCTAAAGATCAAGCTCATCCTTCAGTCCTCATTTGCAACATTTACATATTGACCTGAGCTTTGGCTCAATTTTAGAACGAGTTACTTGTCAAGTAAGGAAATTCAGGTTTATAGTAACCTTCTCCATTAATTACATAAATAAAATTGCCCAAACTCAGTCACCTACCAACACAGGACAACGTGTTCTGTGAATTCAGTGATGCAGTATCAGAAAGTGCAAAAAGTGTTAGGAAAGCACGACAGTTAGCAACAAGACACAGAGGTGATTCTGACACCTGTGAAGCCTATCTCTCAATCAACATGAATTAGAAACAATCTATACTGATTTGGTAATATGCTAAATGATAAAAACACTCAACTCCTAACTATGTTTCACAGAAAGATAACATACCCTGATTGTACACAGATACTGTGTATAGGCAGAGAATAAAGTGAGATAGAGCATTTCTTCCAGGGTTGATGCAGTCTTATTGTGGTTGTAGTTTTAATCCTCAAGGGGAATAAATACTCCCAATACAATCAAACTTCATATATGCTTAGCTTATAAAACAAGATTTCTTTGTCCAATTCCAGAGAGCAAAATGATAAAAAGGACAGGTAACATAAAGCCTGCATGCCAAATAATAAACTCCAAATTCAAGATACATGTAAACACATAAGAAAGAAGCAATATTTGACATGTCTTTACAGCTCTGATGCCTGCTGTTATATGATGGTCACACACTTCTGGTGATAGTTTCCCTTTTCTCCTATGCACATCTGGAATATCACTTGTCATTAAAGATAGTGTATATCTTTTGACTAAACTTTTGACTAAAATTCATGCCATATTTTCTACACGTACCTTTACAGCCACTCTCTGACTACCTTTATTACATGCAGAGAAAGCACAATAGACAAAGACAAAGATATCTGAACACCAGAGACTCACCCCTATCCTACATGCATACATAAGGAGGATTGAGCACTTTACCTCTAAAATAACTAAAAGTTAAAAAGCACACCTTAAAGACAGTATTTTTTTTCCAGTTTCTCTCTCTTCCTTCTCATTACCACCCTTTATTTTACCTCCTTCCCTTCATAGCTCCCTCTCTATTCTTTCCCTGTCTACAAGGTAAAATAATTTGGAGGACTGCAATCACAATATTGTACTTCCAGATACATATAAAACACTTGGATATCTTCCAGCAAAACCTTCCATGCTTCATTTTATCACCTGTGAAAAACACCATTACAAGGCCCACACTTGATACCTTGTGGAAGAAAATTTGGCATTTGATTTTCCAAATGGGAAGGTAAGTCAACTTACAATATTAAACACACATGGCATGTTAATAGCAACAACAGATAATCTAGCTGTACAAAAAAGCATGGCGTAAAGTGCAAATAGAATTCAGTTCCCAATCTAAGTTTAACTAAAGAAAAAACTGTAAGAGTCATACCCTACAGTTATTATTAAACTTTATTATATTATTAAATATTTATAGACATGACTAAAACTCTCACTAAACATAACGTTGATGTGATAATAAAATTCATAAAAACATTTTTCCTTTTTTCCCTGATTGGTTTCCATATACTTTTCTCACCAATCTCTTTTTATTTATCCTGCAGTAGTGACATGGACATAAATGAAAAAATTCCAAACACCTGTTGTTTTTATAATGAATTTTAAATTAATTTTCATTTGCCTTCTGAAAAACATCCTGGAAACATGTAGGTGCTGAAGTCCAGATATTTGGCACACAGCTGAATCAGATGCAGGTGGAAATTAGAAGTGTGTATTTTCCTAAAATGAGTATTTACTTTCTTATAATTGCAAACAGCTTATTCTTAATAAAGAAACATTCACTTTTCTGAGTGGATATTTACTTTATACTTAAAACTGGAACTTACAACTTGAGGGCTTTACTAATGTAAAAGAACCCAAAGATTTTTTGAAAGCTTGGCTTTTGGTGCTTAGACCACATGAGTGCTTGACCTAAAAATCTTCTTTAAATCTTCTTTACTGAACATTCTTTTTTACAGAATCACAGAATCGTCTAGGTTGGAAGAGACCTCCAAGATCACCTAGTCAAACCTCTGACCTAACACTAACAGTCCTCCACTAAACCATATCACTAAGTTCAACATCTAAACATCTTTTAAAGATCTCCAGGGATGGTACTCAACCACTACCCCAGGCAGCCGATTCCAATGCCTAACAACCATTTCGGTAAAGAATTTTTTCTTAATATCCAACCTAATATCCAACCTAATATCCAACCTAAACTTCCCCTGGCGCAACTTTAGCCCATTCCCCCTCGCCCTGTTGCCAGGCATGTGGGAGAATAGACCAACCCCCACCTCGATACAGCCTCCTTTAAGGTACCTGTAGAGAGCAATATGGTCGCCCCCGAGCCTCCTTTTCTCCAGGCTGATCAATCCAAGCTCCCTCAGCTGCTCCTCGTAAGACTTGTTCTCCAGACCCCTCACCAGTTTTGTTGCCCTTCTCTGGACTCTCTGGAGCACCTCAATGTCCTTCTTGTAGCGAGGGGCCCAAAACTGAACACAGTACTCAAGGTGCGGCCTCACCAGAGCCGAGTACAGGGGGACAATCACTTTTCTAGCCCTGCTGGCCACACTGCTTCTGATACAAGCCAGGATGCTCTTGGCCTTCTTGGCCACCTGAGCACACTGCTGGCTCATATTCAGCTGACTATCCACCAATACTCCCAGGTACTTCTCTGCCAGGCAGCTTTCCAACCACTCATCTCCCAGCCTGTAGCTCAGCTTGAGGTTGTTGTGCCCCAGGTGCAGGACCCGGCACTTGGCCTTGTTGAACTTCATACAGTTGGCCTCAGCCCATCAGTCCAGCCTATCCAGATCCTCCTGCAGAATCTTCCTACCCTCAAGCAGATCGACACACGCACCTAACTTAGTGTCGTCTGCAAACTTACTGAGGGTGCACTCCATGCCTTTGTCCAGATCATCGATGAAGATATTAAAGAGGACTGGCCCCAGTACTGAGCCCTGGGGGATACCACTAGTGACCTGCCTCCAACTGGATTTGACTCCATTCACCATGACTTTTTGGGCCCGGCTATCCAGCCAGTCTTTAACCCAATGAAGCGTATGTCAGTCCAAGCCAAGAGCAGCCAGTTCCTTGAAGAGAAAGTTGTGGGGAACAGTGTCAAAGGCCTTACTGAAGTCAAGGTAGACCACATCCATAGCCTTTCCCTCATCCATCCAGAGTGTCACTTTATCATAGAAGGAGATCAGGTTCGTCAAGCAGGACCTGCCTTTCATAAACCCATGCTCTAAACCGGTCTTATTCCACGCTGGCTCATCTTTGGGCATATGGGGACAGACCACTCCTGAGCCATTAAGATTTCCTTCTTGAAGAGTGTCCAGCCTTCCTGGACTCCTCTGCCCTTCAGAACCACCTCCCAAGTGACTACCAACCAGCGTCCTGAACAGCTCAGTCAGCCCTACAGAAGTTCAAGACTGAGGTTTTCTCCCTCCTGACTTTGCCAAGAATGGAGAACTCTACCATTTTGTGGTCACTCTGCCCAAGACAGATCCCAACCACCACATCTCCCACAAGTCCTTCTCTGTTTGTGAACAGCAGGTCTAGCAGGACACCTCCCCAGGTAGGCTCACTAACCAGATGCGTCAGGAAGTTATCTTCCACACTCTCCAGAAACCTCCTAGACTGCTTTCTCTGGGCTGTGTTGTACTTCCAGGATATGTCAGGGAAGTTGAAGTCCCCCACGAGAACAAGCACTGACGATTTCACAACTTCTGCCAGCTGCCTGTAAAATTCCTCATCTATCTCCTCATGCTGGTTTGGTGGTCTATTACAGACCCCCACCAGGATGCTTGCCTTGTTGGCCTTCCCACTGATCCTAACCCATAGGGACTCAACCCTGTCATTCCCAGACTCAAGTTCCACAACATCAAAACACTCTCTGATATAGAGAGCCACACCACCACCCGTTCTGTGCTCCCTGTCCCTTCTTTAGCTTTCCTTGACATATATTTGATGGCCTGAGCCCTTCCGAGAGCTGCTTATGGCCAGAGACCACAAAACACATGCCATGTGGGGACTTTTGTTCACAAGGAGCAGGCAGCAGCAGGGATGTCCCAGGTAATATATCATCCCACTGGACAGGCAGCCTGCTCCTAACAAGGGCAAGTCTGTCAGTTTTCCTTCCCTAATTCCATACCAAGCTCCCCAATAGCCTCAGCACCATCAGAGTTCCAGAGCTGGGGGGTCACCAGAAACTGAAAGGCCTCACAGGATACTCTAGAGCAGCATAAAATGTAAAGCTTCTTTTCTTCATGGATAAGACATATTAAGCAAATTGTGCAAGAATCTGAAACATGCTCTTGTATTATGAGAGCTTTGAAGTGGCAGCACGGATATTGAACAACAACTAAAACATCAGGAAATAGAGTCGAAAAAAATGATAAAGAAAAGATCTGGTACTAACAGTACTAGTCTTCAGTGGTATCATACCTATTAAAAATCTGATGTCAGTTGGTGTGGACAAAGTGTACTACAAAATTTGTGTTTGTTTATATTTGAGACAAACATGTCTTAAACTAAACGGAAAGCTGCAAAGCTGACATACAAAGATTATCCCTGATGATAACACAAGCACTCAGAAACATCACTGCTTGTCTGAGACATGAGAAGGAACAGAAAGGAGGATCAGCAAAACTAAGGCAGGAAAGTACAGCTGGACTGCTTGGCAGTGCTTTTCAAGTTTCACTGTACTACAACCTGGTTCTGTTACAAAAGAAAATGTCAGTTTTTTCCTTCTTATCTAGCAACAGAAATGTGCAATGGGTTTTGAAAGAAATAGAACACTTGTAAAAAAAACTGGGTTGAATGGGGTACATACAAAGAAAATAATATAACATATGCTTTTTACAGTGTTTATCAGTAAAAGAAAGCCTAAACAATACAAGAATAGATAAGAAAATAGAAAAAATATATAATATATATAATTATGGACTTTGTTCTTGAAATAACAAATCCTAAATTAGGGGTAAACCAGGTACTTGTACTCCAGGTAGCTGTGAGACCAACTGATACTTAGTTCCTTGCTCTAGAACGCAAGATGCCTAGAAAAGATTTATCTTCTAATTTACCATCCCCATTTCTCTCTCTTACAGACAGGAACACTGTAACACATACTTGCAAGACAAGCAAGGAAGAGAATAAGTGGGCTTTGAGCAAAGAATGTGAATTCTGTGCTTCTGCTGTAGGTAGGTACCTGTGTATAAGAGAATAATGTGCACGAGGTGGAGCTTGCCATTACAGCCAGGGCAGAGAAAACTGACCTTGCTGGGCACAGCCAAGTGGGGCAGGCATGGGGCAGTCACACCCCTGCAGGTCCTGCAGGCATGGGGTAGCCACTGAGGCTCACACTCTAGTGTGAACCTATGACCGATATTAAATATTGACTGATATTGATATACAATAGTTGTTAAAGTAGGTTAAATTTCTGATTCTTATCAATATTAAAGCCTACCAATCTTGACTTAAAGTCAGAAGTTCTCATTTTTCTGCCATTTAAAAAAAAAAAAAAAAAGTCAGAAGCTATTTGAATAATGTCTGGTTTGTCTATAAAGTAGAAAACTATACTGTCAAATGAAACAGAAATTCTTAAAAAATTATTACTGAATAAGCAATACTGAGGATAACTTGTGAGTTTTGGAATCATAATACTATGGATTTTTTTTTCAAGCAATTTGAGGCACTCAAGAATCATCAGGACTTTACAAATCATGTCAGAAATTGAACTGTGAATTAATTCAGAACACATTACCATTAAAATTAAAAACTTTAAAGTTTTAAATTAGCCCCCATCTGGAAATTTAACATCACTTAAATTTAGCATCACTTTGCGCAGCAAAAAGATCCTTTTTTAATGGCAGTATAGCTTAAGTTTATATTTCTATACATCATCAATAAAAGAGGAACAAAAATGTAATTTAAGTGGACTATTTTCCTTAGATGCTATATGTACTAAAGCGATTCAGTTTTTACATGGAGCAAACATAACACCTCTTCATGTTTGACCTTTTCAGTCTGAACAACTTAATTTTAAATCCTGTTTTTAAAAGTGCATTTATTCTTCTGCCCTTTGGGTAGAATTTACACGGAATAAGTCACTATTCTTCCGTTGTACTTTGTTTCACAGATGTGCTTTGGGGAAGGGCACTCCTGACATGCCTTGGCACATGAGGCAACAAGGCACAGACGATGGCTGTTAGAACCAGACTTCAGCATCTTGGTTCTCTAAACACCACCAACAGCATTTCATGGATGAGTGGCCTTGTTAGCTTGTATTTTAGGAAACCATATTGTAGGTCCCTACGAATAGGAAGAGCTGTTTGAAGCAATAAGAATTTCCTTCATCCACCACTTAGAAATTACAAAGACTGATCTGAAGGCCACAGAAAGTAAGAGGATGCAATTTTATTGGAAAGACACCATAGAAAGATAAAATCCCAGATTAAAACAATAAGATTAAGATTTCGGTCAGCTGACAGACTAATATTAAATTATTGGCAGCCAATTTTTGACATAACTCTTTTTGTTTTTCATGATTTTTAATGTTCAGTCTCTGAAATGACATTAAAAGGAAGAACACATTATTCAAATTATTCAAATTATTCAAATTATTCAAATTAATAACATTATTCAAATTACATTTTTTCAAGTGCCATTGGAAAATGAAAAAAAAATAATCAATGACAGGACAAAAAAAAAAAGCCAAAAAAAAAGAATGATGGAAAGTGAGGTAAGGAACATTACAGGTGCATATAGACCTGGCTCTGTCTACCCTCTGTTCCTGTACCTGCCTTAGGCAACTTCAGGCAACTGCAGCTCATGAGTGACTTCTAGTTTTCTTCCCTCTTTCAACTTGCACTTTGCTCACATGGCATGGCCCTGAAGACAAAAGCTATATGTGAAATCCCTGAAGTTATTGAAGTTATTTATTGTAATATTTATTATAACTATTATAATTATAATATTATATTATAATAATTTTAATTCTAATATTTATTAAAATAATAAATAATAAAGTATAAGGGAAATTTTATTTTGTTGGATTTTTTTTTTTAATCATATAAAATGTTTAATATTTAACATATAAAATACTTGGGGGAAAAAAATACTTTTCCATTAAGTAGCACACACTAATTTTACATTGTAAGCGTTAATGAAGACTTACTCTGTTATACAGAGACCACAGAAAAGGATTGACATTTTTAAAATATTTTGAAGTAAAGGTCAAGGATAGTCTCCCTTCTATAACTAACTGAATAGACACTTTAAATTCCTGAAGCTGTATAACCACTGGAGTGGATCTTCCTCAATAGCTTAAATTTACTATCCATCTGAAGAGGAATTATTTTGTTATTTATTGATCATCCACAGTCTTGTGTAAGTTTATAATTGGTATGTATAACAAAGCAGCTTCCTTGTACTATTCATTACATTGTCAGCACATTGGATGTGTTTCTCAGCCAATGTGAAAGCCACAGTTCATTCTAAATGAGGGGCAATTAATTGAAACTTGTTATTGTTTCTAATATCTGGAGTGTTCGGGACTACAATAATAAATCTGTTTCTAGATAACAGTGTGTGTAACGCACCACAGTGACTAACCTGGGCACAGTCCTGTCACTAAAGTAGGTCCAAGACTTAACTCAGCCCTTGTTTTCCTCTAGTATCATCTAGGTCACCTTTTTACACTTGGCCAACTCAACAGAGGTAGTGTACTTTATATCAGTGGCATTTGATTAAAATATATACACCTAATGTGGTATCTAAATATCCATTTTTAGTACCTAATTGCCAAAATCACTCTGTTGGACTAAGCAGTTTTGAATGTTTACCTAATAGTGATTCTCTCCCAGTGTTTCTCTCTGCTTACACAACAAAATATGTTACTGATTTTTGTCTGTGTCTAAACCATAATTCATCTTTAGGAATATGTTCCCTTTGCATAACTAGATGCTATTAAGTAGAAGCACTGTAAGGTTATTATGAACATTTATAGCTTTTATTTGCTGTAGAGTTAGCACCTGAACTGTAGGTTTGCAAGGCTCATTGTTTTTAATAAGGGAGTGGTTATGCTACATGGCTGGTATAAAGTAGGAGTAATTGTCACAAATGTCCAAAGTTTTAGCCTTTGAGTGTGGTCAGCATGAAGCAGCTCTTTTCAGAAGCTTGAGCAGTAAAATTAATCAAATGACCACAGGTTTTATATATATGAACCTCTTTTTTTGACATACCTGATTCTTCAGTGCTTTAGTACTGGAGTGCTCATTTTTTGGCTTTTTCCTGCTTCTGTTTTTGCTGTTTCCCCATTCTGAATACAAAACATCTAGTACCTATCCTGCTATTCAGTCTTCCTAAATTCATAGTGCTCTTCCCTGCCCTTAAAACATTAATAATGGTACCTGGAAGTGTCATGGCAAGCTGCAGTGAATCCTCAATGGATTCCAAAAATCAACTGTGAGAAGACAACACATTTCTTGCAGCTGCCTAGGCTGCCTAATAATAAAAATATGCTATACATTTGTGGCAAATGGACAGAGATTTAAACCCCATTTTTATTCAGTAAGCACTTCAGATAGCAGCAAGCTTTGGTTGTAACCAGTTAGTAGCCTAAATGGTTCGCATCCCTTTAGTTTCCTAAATATCCATATCCCATTACGTATTCTCTATGATAAGTAAAAAAATTTTTTGTTAGTGAGTTCATTTCTATATGTTACTTGCCAAATTTAATAATAATGAACCTATGTAATGTTTATTTTGTGAGTTTAGTGATTATGTTCACAGTAGCTGTTTCATTTTCCTTTAAAAATGAATATGATATAATACAGTGTAGTACAGTACAATACAACACTTCAGTTTAAAATACAAAGACCATCTAGGCCAACTGCCTGACCAGCTCAGGGCTAACCAAAAGTTAAAGCACATTACTGAAGGCATTGCCCAAATGCCTTTTAAACACTGACAGGCATGGGGGCATCAACCACCCCTCTAGGAAGGCTCTTCCAGTGTTTGACCACACCTCACGGTTTCCTCATGTCCAGCCTGAGCCTCCCCTGGAGCAGCTTTGTGCTGTTCCCATGTATCCTGTCATCAGTGAGTAGGTAGCAGAGCCCAGCACCTCCTTCTCCACTTCCCCTCCTCAGGGAGTCACAGAGCAATGAGGTCACCTCTCAGCCTCCTCTTCTCCAGGCTGGACAGCCCAAGTGTCCTCAGCCTCTCCTCACAGGATTGTGGAGGGATTTTTTGAAACAGCACAGATCCCATGGCTTGCTGCAGCTGAGCAAACCAAGCTACCAGGGCAATTATGAGAAGTTCCCATGACAGTGTTCCCACATCACCCAATTGAGGAATTTAGAAAAATATTGTTACCAGCAGCTGGTTTCAAGGACAAGGTCTATGTGACTGCTAATCACAAGGGGGTTGTTTTCTTGCAGGTGGGGTTGTTTTCTTGTAGTTGTTTGTCTGAGTGCTTTTGACCACTAAACTTGTGTGAGACACTATCTACCTCTGTTTAGTTCACTATAAAAGCTAGGCTATTCAGGCAATAAAATGGAGCATGATCTGACCATACTGGTGTCTGTCGTGCTTTCAGCCATGCTTCCTGCAACACAGGACATGCCTTCCAGCTCTTCTACCAGCTTCGATGCCCTTCTCTGGATGCTTTCAAGGACCTTAACATATTTTTTTATATTGTGGAGCCCAGAACTATATACAATATTCAGGGTGAGGCCAACACTAGTTGGCTAGATAGTAGGAGAATCACCTCTTTTGACCTGCTGGCTGTGCTGTGCTTAACGCACCCCAAAATGCAGTTTGCCCTCCTGGCTTACAAGACACATTGCTGGCTCATGTTAATCCTGCTGTCAACAGTTCTCTTTATACTGAAAAATAGAATGACAGTGCTTTGGATTAAATGAGCCAGATCTTCAGCTACAGAAGGATAACTTTATTTCACTCCAGTGGGAGAAAGCTGTTCAAAAGCCAATTCCCCTGACCTAGAGGATCTTCCCTGACTTCATCTCTCCTATTGGACTTTTCCACATTGTAATTAAACATTCACTGGGTAAGAGGGAAACAAAGAATAAAGAAGAAAGGAAAAAAATAAGCCCTTTGTAGAGGTTCCAGTTTTCTGGTCCAAGGAATATTTAATTATTTAGACAAAGTGGAACTACTTCTCTGGAGAGGCTGAGAGAGTTCCATGGTTTTTCAATCCAATAGAAAAAAATTGACAGAGGAAACCCAGTGTATAAATCTCAGTAAGGGAAGAGGTACCTGCTAAGCTATTTCAAACATAAATAAAATTATATTTACTAAGTGAGTTGAGAAGGAAAAGTTGATTAGAAAGTTCATTGTCCTTAATCAGATGTTTCACATTTCTTTAGAGTTATTACATTATTACTCTATTCTTAAATTAGTCAGGTAACCATTAGGGAAGGAAAGCTTTAATGCACTTGCTTTTGTAACAAATATGGTATATTTGCTGTGATGACTTGTCTTAAATTATTACACAATTTTTTCTAATCTTTAGCAAAGCCTGAGGGGGAGGCATCCTGAAAAGGACAGTATTTCTCACAGGAGAGAGGTTTTTAAGGAAGGGTGATTAAGTAGTTACGTTACATACAGTGTGTACCTTTACCAGTGACATGTGCTGAATCCAGCTGATAGGTCAAATACACAAGTGAAGTTTTAATGAAAACACATGCCCACAGGATCCAATAGCAGCTGCATCTGCCCATTGCCCCATGTGTAGAACATCTTCCTGCTGCTTCACAGTGCAGCACTCCCCCACTTCCAAGAAACTAGGGGCCTCTTAAAACAAGGTTGAAAGGAGAAGGTCTTGCTAGTCAGCTGGCAACATATCTGCATTTTTAAGCTAGCCTGGATACAGCAGAGGAGAGCTTAGATTTTGCTATGTGACTGACCTCTCTTAGCCAAGTTCATAGCAGTGTGAGCTATCAAATATGACAGACTCTTGGCAAGCATTTGCATGCATTTGGCCAGAACCTCTTCTAAGACCAGCTGGGATCAATTAAACTAAATAATAGTTCTTGCAATAACTAGTTCCTACCACACTCTTCAGAAATTGCTTAGTGTTCAAATGTAAATACTGTTAAGTTCATACCTTGCTTACCCTTCCCCCATTTTGCAGAAACTGTGACAGAAGTTGAAACCTAAGATTTTTAAAGCAAGCTCTTAAAGATTAAATAAGAAAGAAATATAATATGTTCAGTCATGCATTCTTGTCTTCTTATCTGCCATGAAGAATTATATTCTGTTCTTGTAATATCCTGTATATATATTAATATCTTTAAACGGAGTATCTCATTAAATGTTTAGTAAAATGAGTTTATCTAAACTCTTCTCAAATCCTGCCTTCCACTTTTGGAGTATTTGACCAAAAAAGCATGTGTTGTGCTATAACTCAAGCATTTCCAGGGCCTGATAATACATTAGGACAAGATTTTTTCTAAGTTTTTCTTAGTGATTTTACTACTGTATGGAACTTTGATATAAGCAACACGGATAAACAGTCTCATATTTTAAATGAAGAAAAACAATGTAATTGGAGAAAAAGCATGAATGTTTTTCATTGTAACTGAAAAGCAGAATTATTTTCCATTCAAGTAAATACAGAATCATTAAAAGTTAATTTTTATAATCCAGTAATCTCCACATCTTTCCTGAGAGGAGCACATGATAAAGTTATGCATCCAAGTGGGTAGTTACTCTGAAGACAAACAGTATTTGCACAATTGCAAAGTACTTGATCATTCTATCAATTACAGAGGAATACAGTTCTGTACATAAATAAAAGGAAATTAATTGCATTTTTTATTGTTATTATTTTTTGAATTAATGTCATGTAGCTTTACATGGTAGATTTACAAAACCTAACGTAACACTAAGAAAGCACTTGTTCTGCTAGGCACTTGAATTCTGTTGGACTGCTCAGCTGCTTAAAGGCCCTTGATGAATGGAAGCCAAGATTTTTATGATCCTGTGAAATGTCCAGTGCTACCCTGGAAGAGTACACTATTTTGTCACTACATTCTTTGGGTAATGACTTTCCCCACCAAGTATTCTCCCTTTATTTGAAGAGCTGGAATAGCCTGTCCAGCCTAGGCTCTGTCTGCAATATTCTGCTAACCTAACAGACGAGCCTGCAGAGGTTCTGCAAGCCTTCAGATTTTAAACACTATTACATTTTGCAAGGATAAGTCACAAAAATTATGGTTTACTTTAAATAAGCAGTAAGAATACCAGAAAACTTGTAACTCCATCTGACTTCAAAAACAGTTACTAAGGTGAGGAGTCAGAGAATGGCTGAAGGCACCAAGATAGCTAGTTAAGTCTTCCTCTG
The DNA here is from genome assembly GCF_965140915.1 of Aythya marila. Taxonomy (NCBI): domain Eukaryota; kingdom Metazoa; phylum Chordata; class Aves; order Anseriformes; family Anatidae; genus Aythya; species Aythya marila. The sequence goes on from NC_139042.1 coordinate 102,688,619, forward strand.
AGAAAAGATCAGTAAAAACAGCATTGCAGGTCCAAAATATATTATTTTTACATGGCCTTGGAGAATATGCTAATTTCTCTAGGAAAAGGGAAAGTTTTTTTTATAGTTGTCAATACTACCAATTCAAGTATGATCTGCAAGCATAGTTGAAATTCTTATCCACCACTGGCAGGACACATTGCCCATCTTAACCTGCACCAGCAAAAAGACGTAAGCAGCTTATCATTTGGCTCTCAGGATTACCCACTCCATCAGCAAACCTCTTTTGCTACAAGTGTAATTGATGGCCTCATTTGGTTTTAATGCTCCATAGCAAGACAAGCCATGTTTATTTTCCGAATCCTAACCTGATCTGGAAACAATGCTTTTCAAAGCATACAGCCATAGAGAGGTACAAATGTACTGCGCTGCATGGTGTTTTAAAATCTCCAGTGCAAAAGTGATCATAATAGTCTCCATCGATCTTGCAAGAGAGATGAGGCCTTGGTCAGAGCACAGAAGAGCATCCCAGTGGTGGTCAGCTTACACTGTGATCATCCTTAAGGCTCAATGCATAAAAGAGCAGCAAGGAGCAAGCAGGCTGCATAACATAAACTGATTTCTGATGTACCTAATGTCTATAAGAGCTGTCAGATGATAGCCCATATGGCCTCACCTCTATGGCTGGACTCTTACAAGAAGATCACAAAGACCTGCTGCCATCTGACCTCTGCTGATAGCTGCTCCAACAGACAAGAGGGATCATATGTACTACAGGAGAAACACAGAGACATTGTGTGTATAGTGTCTCTATCTATAAATGGACTTGCTTTACTTGGATTTGCAAAGCTACCAGAGACATGGAAGATGAAGGAAAGGGAGAACAATAAGGGCATTGCAGCTTTCATTCTGGCGAAGGTCCCCGGACACATATATAAACCCAAATCTGACAATAGTTCAAGAAGAAAGCTTACAGGATGGAATTTAGAAAATTTCTTTTACCTCTGGCTGCTCTGGAGGATTTCACAGCAGTAGGTAGTCTTTGAGACCAATAACAATACTATTCAATGGGTGAGGATTAAGCATTGGAAGTGTTTGCCAGTACATACTTTATTTTTTGTAGGAGAGAAGTTAATCCCTAATATAAGCACATTTTAGTGATATGATTCCTTCTACCATAGCCTTTCCACCATTTTAGTTTAAAAAAATTGTTTAAAATATAACATTCCTTCATAAGGTAAATCCTTATTCCAGTAAACTTTCAAATGTAGAACATGCTATGCAAAGTTACAGCTAACCTTTTAAGGGGAAACCTCCAAGATGAGCTTGTAAGATAACCTGGCTAGAAACCAAGAGATCTAACAGTAACTAACAAATCCAACTCATTATTTTATATATATAAATTATATAAATATCAACTTCTATTTCACAGAATCACAGAATCACAGAACAGAAGGGGTTGGAAGGGACCTTGAAAGATCATTGGGTCCAACCCCCCAATAACATCTCATCTCTACACCAAACAGCCCTCATGCTTTAAAGTATCAGTTCTCTGTTTATGAATGATTCCCAAAGGGACTACCTCAAAGACAGAGTAGTTTCCCAGGAAAATAAATAAATATTAAAAATAAAAATAAAAATAAAAATAAAAATAAAAATAAAAATAAAAATAAAAATAAAAATAAAAATAAAAATAAAAATAAAAATAAATCACAGCCCAGCTATATTTTCCCAATATTTTCCAGCCTATGTCTGGCAACCTTCTAACTCTGTAGTCAGTCTGCATTCTGGGGAAGCGCTTCTGTTAGACTCACAGCTGAGGAAGAGAAACATACAGATAACAGAGTGAGCATTTCTGCTGAAAATCCCGGAGCAGCTGCCAGCCTGTCTTGTAGGTGCTGAATGGCTATGCTCTCCAGAGAACTATGAGCATGGGAGCAAGAGAACAAGACGAGATTTACAAGCTCATGGACTCTCACAGTTGGACTGAGCTTTTCTGTGTCTCCTGCAGAATATGGGTGGATCAAGAAAAGAGAAGTGCAATAACTGAGAGTGGATACAAAATAAGGTGAGATGGAGGATGCTGAAAGTCTTTCAGTGTTAGGAAAAGTATGGCAGTCTTTAAGAAACAGAGCTGGATGTACAAATATATATACAAGTGACATGGGATAAAACAAAAGCATATGAGCTTAGAACAGTGAAACACAGATACAAGATAGCCAAACAGCTTACTCAACTTTCTAAAGCATTTAATAAGATATTATTTCGGTACAGCCAGAACCATGACGAGGGAAGAGAGCAGATTCTGCTATAAATTACCACTGATCATACAGTGTAACAGACTTCAGATTTTCACCAGTGTAGCTGATTCAAAACATAGGAGAGTGTGGGGAGTGGGGTGGGGTGAGGGAAATGGGGGAGGAATTAATCAAAGGATATGCAATACATAGTTAGTCATCTGTGTTTCACCAACACATTAGCCATTACTGAGAGATCAAGAAGATAGATGGACAAAACAAAGGGGCCAAGGCAATGTGGCAATATATAATAAAAATGAAAAGAGAGAAGGGAAAGCTGTAAGGGCAGGCTCTGCAGCTAAAGGGAGAGCACAGCTTGGCCATGTGCTGCTGTGTGCTTTCTATGTCAGGCCTTGTCCCACCAGCCGGGTGCGAGGTGGCTCCAGCTGCACCTAGTCACATACAGAAGCAAAATGACCAGAAATGGCTGAAAGGAGTCAAAGCCTTACACAAAGAAAAGCAGATGAGGAAAAATAAATCTGTACTTTTGGCTAGGGGGTTGACCACTGAAACTGGACTTCAATTATTTGTAGCTTTGAGAAGAATATGAGATTTGTCCTTAAAGAAAGAGCAGCAAAATAACAAAATGGGTGAGAAACTGAAAAAGTGGGTTTAATGGTACAGAAACTAGAATGATGTTTTGTTGTTGTTGTTTCTTTTACATTTAAAAAAAAAACTCAGAATGAACTCAGTAGGGTCTGTAACTTAACTGATCCTCTCCCTAGAGCACTATGCACCTTTGAGATCACAGAACCCTTTTTCTCTCCATGCACCCTCTCTCCTGGCCTTGCTGTCAGCCAAGCAGCTTGGCATGGGTCTCTGCAACAGCACTACATAGTTTGTAGGAAGAAACTTTTTTCTCTTTAAGCTTTTCTTTTTTTTTTCCATTCTCCCTGCAGCCTCAGGTTTGTCCTCACACACATGCAAACATGCATACACTCTTCTCCCTCTTCCCACTCCCCCCGCTAAATACTATTCTATCCTCAGACCTTTCTCATCCAGATCCAGAGTGCAGCCTGTAAAATGCAAGCCAGGCAGCTAGCTTGACAGCTGTGCTATCTGCCTATCTGCTGACTTTGGAGGAAAATAACACACAATGTAAAACTGCTACATGCAAAAAAAAAAAAAAAAAAAAAAAAATCTTTTACGGTCATTAACAGAGAAAAGGTTAAAGTTGGTTTGTTATGGAAGATCAGATATCAGCAATATGTGGAAAGAAGCTCAAAAATATTTACTAATTAATAACATGTGTGTTAATTTATGTTCTATGTTAGTTCTTTTCTAATAAAAGAACCACACTACATCACCAAGAAAAAGTAGCTTTTATAATCTCAGTGGGTATTATTACATATTTGCTTATAAAATGGTGCTTACAAAATAATGTATTGATTTTGGTATTTAGACTATTAAGGTGGAACATATAAGTCCTGAAGAAGTGAATTCTGTCTAAGTAAACTCTTAATAGATGGCTTGAAGTGTGTGGAACAGAAAGAAGAGAAACAGAAGATATACCAAGAAAAGAAAGGTCTATGTTATTCTATTAAACTTTTTATATGTAACAACCTGATGATGTATTATAATCTACCGTTCAATTCCTATGATGTGTTTTTCTTTAAACAGGAACCAGCAGATCTGATGCCAAAATACCTTACTGAATAGCTAAGTGTAGTGTAATACAGCACATTAAAAGCAGTCTGGTGAAAGGAAGCAGGTTCTGTATGTATGAGAGGTATGTTTTGAAATTTCATTAAAGCCTGTTCAACGTACACTAGATTGAAAAATATGTTTTAAACTCAAAATCACAGCATATATTTGTTGAAAAGGAAGCAGCAATACTAGATTCAGTGAAAGCAAATGTATCAGTCTCTCTTGTATGATCTACAGATGGGGCTTGGAGCATCTGTGTGACTGCCTTCACTTTCATCTGTGCATGCTGAGAGTGGAAATTGTTACCAAATCAGAAGCATCTTGGCAATGAATGTGACAACTCCGAAATAATTTACTTTTTCTCCAGGCTCAGGAATCCAGAATACTCATACTATTCCTTCCTCACAAATCCATCAATCCTTCCACTGTCCACCCATGGGTTTAATACTTCAAAAACACCCACATTTGTTCTCTGTTTCCTTTCAACTACCTGTTCATCCAATATTTCTTAGCTGGGAATTTTGAAAGTAGTTTTCCAGTTGCCATTGGTGAGGTTGAGTAGTGTCCTCAAGTCCTTTAAAATGTAGTTGAGAACCCACCAGTGGAAGAAGTGCAAAGGTGGGGAGAGGAGTGGCAGGGTGGGCACAGAGAGAGACAAAGAGCTATAGACAAAAGATCTTAGACTCATTTGCAAAAGCTGCTCAGGCTATTTCTTCTTCGGGTGCCAGTAACTCCATATAGTACATCTTCCACGTGCTGTCAGACATATTGACAGGTGAGACAAAGATTGTTTCATAGCAGCTGCTCTAATTACAAGAAGAACGAGTATACTCAGGATGGTGGAAAGTTCTAACATGCTACCAGGGATTTTTGTGTAAACTCTGTTGTGTTTTTTGTTTGTTTGTTTGTTTGTTTTTAAGGTGAAAGCCCTGTTGTTTTTGTTGTTGTTGTTGTTTTGTTTTGTTTTGTTTTGTTTTTCCCATTTTTCCTGAAGTTCAGCTAGCTCCTGCCTTTGATTCATGCAAATTCCTGATAGGGACACACACAAAGACAAAACTTTGGAGATGGAGTCTTTGCGAAATAGAGTATACATATATATACCTGCAGAGAGAGAAGCAGAGAGGAGCAGCAAGTTTTGAGCCTGCTGTGGAATAGGACACATTCCTTTCAGTCTTCATAACCAGTTTGGCTAAGTTATGGTTGCCAGGGTGCTACTGACCTTACCTCTCTCTCAGGGCTCAGCAGCCCAGTGCTGCGCTTAGTTATGCTCATGGTGACCGTGATGGAACCAGCTTGCCATCATCTGGCTGAAAATGTGGTCAGAGTGAGAAATGACTGCAGAGCTGCCCATGGCACTATGCTCACAGACATTACAGAAAGTATGGTAGTAATGAGGAGCCATTAGCAATGAAGAGTCTATCAGAAGAGTCATTACCCCCTTTGCAAACAATACATCTCAGTTATTTTCTTTTTTTGTCATGGGTATGATAAAAATGTACCTTTTTTCATGATTCATGACGCCTGTTATCTATAATTACAACAAAATAATCACTGTGCTACACACGTATCTTCCATTTGAGAGGATTGGTACTTATGATAGCTATTAAATACATCAAGTGGAAATCATGGCAATGAGACCATACTGCTGTCTATGTCATTCTATCCTACAAATTAGAATAGAACAGAAGAAGCATATACGGGGGTGTGAAAGAAAGATTTCTTATTGTGGACTTCAGCAACTGAAAGAACATTAAATCTAAAAGAGTATAACAAGAAAAGTGTAAGTCACTCTGGCTACATCCAAGTAGGGAACACAAAGCAGTTATATGAGTCTAGAGCTGGAGCTCTGTGACTGTTGGAATATATCTAAGAAAAACTTAGAGGGACAGAGTTCCTCTTCCTTCCACAGAGATTGTTTCATGTATTTTCAGCAACATTTTATTCTGCAATAAATTATATTAATTGTTAATGCTATGATGTTCCAGACAAATAAATAAGTTCATAAGAAAGTTCACAGTAAATTTTATAATATCGTGGAAAAATAAATAAATAAATAAAATAGTGATTCTTTTACAAAAGATGCCTGAACGCTAAATAAGCCAGACTTTTAAAATATGTTCAAATATTTGTTAAATCCAGTGAAAATGTGACTTTTTTTTCCAGATGTCCTGAGCTGAGAATTCAGCTTGAAATCTATAGTAACAAAATGAACATAGTTTTGTTTAAATATCTAGCTCTCATTTAAGACTGTGTTAAATTGTGTTTCTTATTCAGAATATGTGGATTCCTTGTAGAGTAAAATTTATTATATTAATAATATTAACTGCTGGGTGTTCTAGAATTTAAAAAAATGTGACATTTATAAATGTATTTTATCATGTGTGCTGCATGACTTTAGTTGTTATCTTGGCTAGTGAAGTCAGTATATTAAAGATGAGATTTACTGTTTTATATTATACATTTTATTCCAGATATGTTCTTTTATTACTGTTAATATTACCTATGGATATTTCACTTGTTTCACTAGCCCTGAGTATTTTCCTCTTTTCACTAAAAAGATACAATAATATTATTTCACTGATGGCCTCCTGGAATCCCTGAACTTTTCCAGAACCACAAACCTGGCTATCAAAACATAGCCACAACTGCTCCTTGGTGAGCAATAAACTATTCCCAGCATCAGCACTGGATCCAAACTTTTATAGACAATTACAGGATCAAATAGTTACAAGGAACTAGATATTTTCAAAGACTGGCTGTGGCTACATCTGTCTGTGAATATCTTCTGAGAAAACGCATGCATCTCAACAATTAAACAGATAGAAATAAGTTGAAGACTCGTTTTTGAAACCCAGAGTAAATAAATCATGCCAAAGCCATCCATGGCACTAAGCAAACTCCTTCTTTCCTTTATCTACTCTTGCACTTCATTTCCTTAATGTTTAACACTGGAATGAAATATTTACTCCCTTATGGAAGGGTCTGAAATGTATTATTTTTACAAAACACAGATTTTTTTTCTTTGATTAAAAAAAAAAAAATCAAAAACAAACAAACAAATATAAATGTAAACCTCTTATTGCACTTTCTTTTCCTCTTTAGAAAGTAGACAAAAAGAGCCAAGTAACGGAAGAGATTTTCCATGTGACACTGTCCAGCTCTTTAGAAAGTTTGTCTGGCAAATTTTGACCCTGCCTTTTGTATATGTTTGTGTTGCTGCTGGACACAGCAAGTTACATCCTGAATCCACTATAATGCCATTTTTCCTTGACTTCTCTTTCATCTGAAAAATCTTTGCAATTTTCATGGTAATTATGAGTAAAAGCTTCACAGGTTAGATTGGAGAGTGTTTCATAGCCACAGAGAGATTCCTCTCCACAATCTCTAACTTGCTTACATAATTCAGAAATAACACTTCAGCAACCTGTTCTAAGTCTTATATTGTGCCTGTCACCACGCTATTTATAGCCTGGCATCACTGAGACCTTTTGGATCTGTAGGAAGGATTATTTCTTTCTGTGTAGAAAGAGAGTTGGGTAAATATATTTTTGCAGCAGAAAGGTCAACAACAGAAAAGTTCTGGTGGACTTGGGTGACAAAGACTTTTCATAAGTTCAGGTCATGCTGCCCACGTATTTTGGCAAAAAAAAAGCATGGGGAGAGATATTCAAAAGTAATGAATCATTTTCCTTGGCCAAAATGTTTCATCTTGGCCTTACCCGAAAGGTTTCTTTTTCACATTAGTCTCCAACAAACAACTCCAAATTCAAAGATGTGATGTTCAGTCTCCATGAGTATTCACCAACTTCCTCAATAAGCAGGACTTACAAACAGTCTGAATTGTCCTGTAGCACAGCACAAAAGCCCCACTGCAGTGAGTCCAAGATTTCTTTCCTTATCTCACAGGAGCCGAAGGGAACAAAATATCAGAGTGACTCTCCAGTGCAGACCTCCATGTCAGGCTGGCCACATTACCTTTTCTGATATCATGTACAACAGCATCGGGTGTTTCTGGGACCTGGCGCAAGGCTATGAAAGGTGCTCCTGCAAAACAAAACTCTGTGCACTGCACGTCTTGCACTGCCATATACAAAAAGCCCTTCTCCAACTATCCTGCCTTACACTAAGCAGAGGGCACATCCTCTTTCTTATCTGCCAGACCACAATGCTGGTTGGGGCACTTGATACTGTCCATGTGAGAGAGAAGAGAGTGAAATGACTGAGGCTAGATATCCTGCCCAGGGCATTGCAGAATGGAAGCCGTAAGCCAGACCAACAGGGATGGTACCAAAGCTTTTACTGAATTAAAATGTGGAATGACCTAAGCACTGAAATTACAACTGTATAAGCAATAGTAAAACAGCTGTCTGGTGGTATCCATTAATTAGTCAGTGTTTTAAATATCTAAGCAATAAATTCATGCACTGTGTAAAGCATCATCACTTTTAGAAATGAGGTGGAGATGAGAGTGGAAAACACCTTTTTCAGAAGGTTTATCTTCATTATCTAAAATCCATGAAAGAATATAGCATATGAAACTCATGAACAAAGGTTAATCCCTGACAATCATAAATGGAGGGTTTCAGGTTCTCCTTTTTCTTTAGCAGGCCATAAGGACTCTGATTTAAAGGCAAAAACTGCAGTTAATGATGACCAAACCTGAGGTGCTGCCTGCAGTGACACATGTACAGTTCTTGTTACTTTCACACAAAGAAATGTGAGATTTTGGAGCAGGTTATTTTAAAAAGAAATGATATCATAGCTTTTGAGGTATGAAAGTTTCCTACCATTTGTCAGTTTAATAAACTGAAGATTTTAATAGAGATCTTTTAACAACACATGCTGTACTCTGAAGGTGTGAATATTTCCTAACTAGCCAAGTTTACACACGGCTCACACAGGAAACTCATAGGTTTCTTTGTACCCTAACAGTGAAATTTAGTTATAACTTGGTAGTATTAATAAAAAGTAATCTTTAGGACATCTGCTCTCCACACTGAAAAGCTTGGTTTGTGCTTAAGAAGAAAAGTAAGTGCTTTAAAATAGGCTTCAAATTCCTCATTTAGGCAACGAGCAATTCTTCAAAGATCCTGTGTCCACAAAACTTAAGACAGTTTGATGGCTATCTCATATTCTTGAAAGGCAAACCATTTTCTCTGGAAGCCTAAATGTAAAATTGAAGCCCAATATTAGGTTGTATTAAGGGTAATTGTATTAAGGGTAAGAGTGATCTTCTTGGTAGTAAAAGGGAAGTATTATGAAGAGAAAGCAATACCAAAAAAAAAAAAAAAAAAAAAAGTATCAGTTAAACCTTCTAAATCTATACTATATATAGTGTATATATAGTATTCTATATATAAGAAAAGATTCTATATATAAGATTCTATGTTCATAGATCTGTTAGTGCACATTTCATCTAATGCACTAATAGCCAATATGCCATATAAATTACTGATTATTAACTGCAATACTTCCCTATTAGAACTCAAACTCTTGTTGTGTAGCTGGTAGATACCCACAAAGGGAGAAAACACTGGAATTTGACCAGAATTTTAAATTTATGTAAAAAACTGCAGATAAGGAACTTAACACTTTCCCACTACAAATAAACTCAAGCCTTTATTTATTGAAGCCATTTTTGCCTTTGACCTATCATACACATTGTACTGCTGTAGCATGAAGATGTTCAGAAGGGCTTTATCACACTGCACTAAAATGCACATAAAGTTATCAACAGTTTTTAAAAAAATAGAGGACAGAAGTAAAGAAATGCTGCTGTCTCCATTTCTCTAGTGGAAAACTAAGATACAGAGCGAGTTTTGTATGTGTACAAAGACACACAGATATTACCCTGTTAAAAGTGGCTCTGCTCTGCACGAGAACTCTTCTCACTGGGCCCTTCAGCACTTTCTCTGCATTTATGCTTCATCACAAATGAAAAAAATAACAAATAAAAATCCAGAGGCCAGGCCTGAAAAATGTCACTCTAGGAACATCTAAATTAGATACTTCAAATCGTAGCTTTTTGATCCAACTTAATAGCTATTGCTAAAAACAGTAACAATAACTTTTTTGTAGTGTGGACAAGGAGGCACAACAGTATGATTTATTAGCACTTATGCTATGCAAAAAATATATATATAATTTTATTAATTTTCTTAGTTTTATTACCTAAATCACTTAAGATATATAACCTATTTTTTCAGACCACACCAACACCAAGAAGACATTTCAAAATTTTACAGAGTAATCAGGCTGGAATCTATGAGTTATCAACAAAATGCCAGCTGAAACAAATCCATTAGCTTTAAAATACACTTTGCATTTAGGAAAGCAAACCAAGTGCCTCTGTAAAACAAAAAAAAAATCAGTTTGCAATCATAGTTCCACATGGTGAAACTGAACTTTCATTTCAATTCTCTTGGAAATTTGGAATCTATCAACATTAACAAAATGATTAAGCCAATTGACTTATTTTCTTTTCTTTCTTTTTTTCTTTTTTTTTTTTTCCTGGACAAGTGCCGCTGCTAACTCACCCATGGTTATGCTCACACTATGTTCAGTAAGTGGGTAAGCAGAAACAGCAACCACAAGTAGTTTTTTACTTTCATTTTGGTCTCTCTCAGTTACAAAATCTTGAAAAAACAGCTGTTCAAATTAATTGCTATCTGCACTTGGAGACATTTAGGCAGCTAAAGTCTTACAATACATGTCTATCTACCACTCTCAGGGGGATGCTGGTAGTAGAAAATAACACTGATGAACACACTGGATGGTGGAAATTTGTCTCAGATCAGGAGGTGAATGGCAATGGAGATACAGACAAGTGTTAAAGTACCTGGGATTTGCTTTACAGGAGGTGCCATGTAGTTGAAATTTAAAGTAAACTAATGAAAGCATCTATTTCTGCTGTGAGATTTTAATACCTCTAATACCTGTGAGTGGGTTATACTAAACGCAGTGTGCTTAGAAAATATGCATTTTTCTAGAGACTTTTTGGGAAAAAAAAAAAAAATAAATTTGGGAATTTAACTGCTCCTCCTGTTGCTCTTATCCAGTTTGTTTCATCCCACATTTATTTAGGCTACTAAGTGATTATCCAGGTTAAACTTCCCACTGAAGTTTCAAAGATGCTTTTGACTGTGTTTGGTGTCTCTGAACATTGTGTGCATGTCAGGTCTAATTTTTATATACCTAGCAGTGACTGCAGTTGGAGATGACTAGTCTTTCAGTGCAAGCCTCAATAAGGGAGGATGACTGGTGCTGGAATAGAGGGATCAATGCAGCTGTCACCACAGCTTGGCTCTCCCTCACAGCCTCTCCCCTTTTTTATTCCATTGCCCACAACCATGGGAAGGAAAGTGCCATCTCGTAGTCTGGCTGGTAGCACAGGGGTAAAAACAGTGATCTTGGGGTGGGAGAAGTGGCAGTGAATGCCCTCTAGTAGGGCTGCCACACCATGAACAAGGTGACAAGCACCTACTCCTCCAGGCACTGTGTTTTAAAATGTAAAATGTTGTTAGTAGTGACTGTGTAGGACACCATCACTACAAATGAGGTCTATCCAGAGGATGTCTGCTCAGCCAGGTTCGTCCTCAACATGCCCTGCAGTCCTGTTCAAATGTCCATCACGGGAACCACCAGCCTGATAATAATGAAGGAGGCACTGGGGTTAGATGGGCAGATGGAAGGGGAAGTGTGACTTTGGGGTCTTTGATCCCCTTAGGACTCATTGAAGGTATACAAATCACTTTTTAAAGTTTTACATGCTAGAGTATCATACTTAACACTTCTCTTGCTATATCTCTAAAAGAAATATGAGCCTTACTTGAAAAGGGAGAGATTTCAGATATGCCAGGGAAGGACTTGCTTTTCAAACTTCTTAAAGACAGCTGTGCTGTCCAAGCAGAGGCTTTGGCAGAAGTCTGAGTGTGGTGGTAATACTGCCCAATACAGACTTTTTTTCTTTAGTGGAAAATGATGGAAAGTCGTGCTTTAACAGGATTCAGACACTGACTCTTGGAAACAAGCTTTGGTAACCAAAATAAAAAGGATCTCGGAGACTTTAATGGCCTCCTTCACTCAAGCCAGGCCAAGTGCTTGCATTTAATAATTGAGGCTATCAGTTTACTTTACACAGTGGATCTAAATCTGCTCACCAGTATGCTCACAAAATCCCCTTGGCTTCACTGTCTGTAGCTGGAATTGTGTGCAAGGTATTTGTGGAAAATGAAAGAGTGATGTTAACTGAACCATATTGTCATTATGGTTAGAAGATGAGGTGGCAGCTGATAGTCCTCACATCCTGGAGCCAACATAGTGTTTATAGATGTCAATGAAATCACTGTGACCTCAGATAACTGACAAGGTCCCCCATGTAGCTGAATAACCTACATGCAAAAAGTCTACGTCTATCCCCAGCTTTTCCTGTGAAATCACCAACGAGCTTCCTAAGAGATAATCAGTCTTCACACAAGGTCTAATATGTCCTACTAGATAAACTCAGAATTTCACCCAGGAAAGTTTGGATCTTGACACCTATCATTTTAGCAAATGTCTCTATGCCTCTATTGCTGTGTTATAAATTTAAAAATATATGAATTTTCTAGCTAACAGAAAATATGCAATTTTTTATTAGAACAGATATTTCATATTATTTTTAGAGAGAAATATTACAAATCAAGCATGTACCACACTTACAGCAAACTAGAGCATTGAATGCATTGGTCTACAAAAAAGGGTAAAGGGTCTGCAGCATTGTGGCCTCATGAGAAGTGCCCTTCTGGATCTGGATCCTCACCTCCAGAAAGCCCTCAGATCACCAAGATCTGATTTATTAAAGAACTCCACGCACTACACTTAAAACACGCCTTCAAGTTATTTCTGAATTAAGGTACATATGCATATAAAAACGAATTGAAATACATATGCATATAATTTTCCATCTTCACTTATTCTGTTAGGCCTTACTTATTTAGCTACCAAATGTAGAAGGACTACCACTGGACCCAGGAAAAGAAGCTAACCATGTAATCTACTAAAAAGTCATAAAAAGTCCCTCTGTCCATTAAAACCAAAGGCATGGAACACACAAAAAGCAGACTTCAATGTATGCTTTCCTTCCAGACATAAACAATTTGCTGTTGAATTAATGGTATATTTCCTTATGAATTTACTAATTTTATATAACATTCCTTTGAAAGTTGTGGAACATCAATATGTTGTGTAATGGAAATCTGGTAAACGGGAGGCTTGTCTAAGTCTGTGGTGGCTAACCGGTTAAACTAAAATGGAGATAGCTGTTTTAAGCTTCAGAAGAATAAAAGAACACTTGTGGAAGAATATTACATTCTTATCAGAATAGGTTTTTTTTCCCCACAAAAAGCACCAGACGCTTTATACCTCTGATACGTAGGCCTAGATTTCTGCACAGCCTGGAGCATGGCAGCATGATTCACTTACTGGATTACCACAAAATAAAATGCACTGTTTTGAGTTAAGTGTGTGGTAACTACATGGTAGATACACTGGAAGCCATGATTGCTATTACACAGTAACTTGCGGTAATGGTACAATATTGCTCTATGAGATAATAGCAGGGGGCAAAGAGCTGCCTTGTGAGGAGGCTTGGAGAACTACAGCAGTCTTACTGGTTGCTGAAGTTTGTCATTATCACTCTATCGGCACTGAGTGAATACTATTGCCAGCCAAGTAATTACACTATTTTATTTTCAAATACTCCAATAGCAAAATAAAGTTATAGCATATTTAAAAATTAAGCCTTGCTCACAAAGCCATCATGAGGCTTAAAAAATGCTAATGTTCTGATTTAAATTTCAGTCTCCCATGATCTGCCTGAGAACACTTGGCCTCTTGCTAAGTTTAAAAGTGCATCAAGGAGGATTTGTTCACACTGAGCACAGTTCATGTTCTGGCATCAGGGAACTTGGTGAAGTTTAACCAGCACATGATGAATTATTAAAAGGAACAGGAAAATAAGCATGGAAAAAAGAGGCAAACAGCGAAAGTAGAGGGGACTCTATCTTTGTCTATCATAAAACAGTGATCAAATAATTTGTGTGGAATTACACTGCATCACCCTCACCAGTAGATTTAACCACTTTCATTCAGGACTGGTTAGATCTGTGGAAGCCTGACAGCTTAACCTGTTGTTCTTATAACTACTGTTAAAAGGATCTCTTGCTCAAGTTAATAGCTCAGCTTTTAAAAACAGAAATAAAATGTTTATCTTTACTAAAGCACGAAAGTGGAACATATGCAATATTACAATTCCATTTTAGCTAAACAAGGGCTTTGAAATAAGGCAGTGTATACCCATCACAAAAGTTAACATCAGATATTTAAAGGAGCTGGCTTGTAAAAAAGGAAGGGAATTTCCACCCTGAAGAGAACTACATCATTTTGACAATTGTTACTGCACTGGAACAACATAAGCTTTTTCCCTATCCCTCTCTCCCACCCACTTCTCTCTGTGTTTAATATAAATGCTCTCAAATACTTCAACCAGAAGAAGAAGAAGAAAAAAAAATATTTTCATGCATTCAGTGTTGAACTGGAACAGGCTGCCCAGGGAAGTGGTGGAGTCACCATCCCTGGAAGTCTTCAAAAGACGTTTAGATGTAGAGCTTAGGGATATGGTTTAGTGGAGGGCTGTTAGCGTTAGCTTGGAGGTTGGACTCGATGACCTTGAGGTCTCTTCCAACCTAGGAAATTCTGTGATTCTGTGATTCTGTGATACATCTTCTGGTGCAGTGCCATGTGGACTTGCTGGTTCAGTGCTTCATGTTCCCATTCTCATTCATAAAAGGGGCACATGATGGATAAGTGGGATGATACTGATCAAAGGAGTCTCCTGGTCACTGGCCAAACTCTTCCACTGACAGAAATGCAGTTGTACATCTTAGCAAAATGGTTGTTTCTGATACACTTTTCACACAAAACTCCAGCTTACCCCTTGGAGTCCTACCGTGACAAATGAATTTAATTATGCTGAGGTTCACCTACATTTAGATTTCCTAAAATCTAGTCTTCTAGCCTCACTCTCTAATCAGTACAAAGATATGGTTATCTTCACAGAGTGGTTTAGTTACACTAAAGACAGATTAAAATGTCAGATGTGGCCAGGATCTGGTCCAGAGACATAGCTATGCACTGTGCTATCCTCAATACAGAGGTCATAAGCTTAGTCAGGTAAGTTGTAAACACAGCCCTATTACATGTAGTAAGACACATGGTACATGATGATATGAACTGGAGTCACAGACAAATCACAGCAGGAATTTCTATGATACTGCTAAAATAAATGCACTTGTCCCTCAATATTTCTAAGGTCTCATGAAAACAGAAACTAATTCAATGTGGCCTGGGACAAGTTGTTTCCCACAGTCTGACTTGTGTGCAGCTCTACAGGAGACACACACAGCATGTTTCAGGGAGAACACAGGCTCCCAGTACTGCCAAGTGCATTGCTTGGCCCTCTGCAATCAGAGAGAATCAGACTTCTCCAGAGGATAGATAGTTCAGGAAAACTAGCCCGCTAGCTAAAAAGCTGATGTGGAAGCTTTATTCAATACATAAACACTTTATGTATTGAATTATACATAGCTTAGTAGCTTAGTAGCTTACATAGGTTAGTAGCTTAGAAAAGAAACAACAGCCATTTGAAAATTATTTAGAAAAAGGGTATTCCAAATAGAAACTGCTTTGACTTAGAACATGGACATGTTGATTTACATCAGAGAAAGGTCCTTTCCAGTAGGAAGAAGGGTGGTTGCAACAAATGCAACTTTTCTTATACAATACCTGTTGAGACGTATTAAAGTGCTTCACAGGAATGAGTTTTGTAAGATAAGAGGATTACAATTACTTGCATAGCTACTTAATGATTTTTTTCCAAAAAGAAGTATAAAAAGGATGTGTAGATTAAGCCCTAATAACAAAAGATAGTGTTTTCTTATCTTGTTAAGACTGGAGTGCAATGCAAGCAGCCCAGATTAGGTTACTTATTATTATTATACAAGCAAAGGTCTAATAAAAAAAGCTGGAAAAATAAATATATTAAATTATTCTTCAAAAAGGTTTCATTTGTGTTCTTATAGCCTACCAAATCACTCCCACTATGAAATTAAATTAAAAAAAAAAAAAAAGTAACATGCTGAAGGAGCTATCAAAATTTCCCAAATGATTAACACCTTCTCCCTCTTCTTCCTGCTGTGCAATTCAATCACATTTCTTTTACATAAATAGCTTTGGACAAACATTTGTTCCTCCAGTCCTCTCAGAACATAATGAATTCCACTCTCTTTGTCATGGTCTTTCTCTGAATTTTTTGTCGCTGTTTAACAGAAAAAGAAGTAGAAAACACTATGATAAGAAAAATTATTTAAAAAAAAAAATACAGATACCTTTCCTGATATTTTGGGGCTTTTTGTGTTTTATTCTTTTTGCCCCACCGCCACTCCCCCTTTTGGTGATGGCAACACAGGGTTTGCATAACTTCATTTCCTTCTTGTTAGAAGAGAATATGAATGCACATGCACATACACTCAAAGTATCAAATATCCACCTGTTCACATACCGAAAATAAAATGACTCACAAAGCCATACAACTACTTCTTGATGCCAAGTATGTAAAATAAATCATGACTTATCTCCACGCTCCAAGTAAAGGAGTAAATTTGATTCCACATTAAGACATACCCAGGCACCAAGATGCATAATCTCTTGAGTAAATTACCAGAATTAAGTTTTAAAATCAGATTACTCCTTTGTCCACATTGTCCACAAAACTCAAATCACTGATTGTTTTTTGTTTGTTTGTTTGTTTTGTTTTGTTTTTGTTTTTTAAAAAAGAAATACAGAAATAAAAACATGGTCATTTTTGGTTTTCTGCCTGTACTGGACTGTGTATAAAAGAGCCCTTTTTCCTCCTTATTTTCTACTTCTATGATGCCAGCAAACATATATCCTTTCAGTCTTGTTCACCCAGCTGGGCTGAACAAATAGCTACATGATGGGGACAGACTCTTGAAGGACAAGGGGAGTCCAGAGCAAAAGCATAGGCTGATACCCCACTATCACCAGCATGATCTGTGCAATTTGTTCCTATACTGCAGTCCATGTAGCCACAAGAACCCAATGAAACATTTAAATTAAACAGCCCCATCAAGGTCTCTGCATTTTATTTTACCATGAAGTATAGCTATTATTCTTTCACTTAATTAGCCCTTCTGGATACCCAATGCAGCACAAATTTGTCTCCCTTGAACATTACTGGAGCCTGTCACCGATACTTTCCCCAGAAGTACCAAACCTGGTGGTTTATGGAATATTTCCTCCTATCTCTTATAAAGAATTTACATCCTTTGGCAGTTTTTAAAGGATACACCACATTAGCAGCTCACAACCACAATCTACAATTGGGTATGATTTAGGCAATTCTTATGAATTGTTAGGAAGTGCCTAATTATCACAGGGAAAAGTGACAGTATGACATTGTCACCACCTGTCTCATGACAGAAAGGGAAACTCACCTTCGTTTACTGAGCAGAAACATTGAGAGGACCATAGTCTAGAAAACATAGCAGAAGAAGTTGTTAGCATGTCAGGAGAACAAGGTGCTGGAGCACCTCAAGTGTTTTAAGTAAGGAGTCAAAGTCTGAGCAAAGCCAGCTAGGGATGCCTTAAGACATGAGCAGTTCCCCTGACTCAAACACTCAAAACTGAATTTCAGTGTACAGGTTCTATACCAAAGATATTGGGTGCTTACACAGGTGAACGTCTAAGCAGTTACTACACCCCAACATCCAAGTTCATCTGCAGTTCTTATTTCAAAGAGAGATGGGGGAACTACTGCGCAGAATGAAATGCTAAAGAAGATCATGAGGTGAGCCACACAGCCCTGTGGATGCTGGATTTAATCCTGCCATTTTATGTGGATACCATTTGAAAGTTTAAAATATATTTGCTGAGACTGCATACAATCTTCAAGTTTGTACAAGCATTTGGTTGGTATTATCATTCCTCATTTGTGGTCTAATTTACAGATTAATTAAATAAATAAATGTCAGTCATGCTTTAATTAATGCCAGCCTTTCTTGGACAAGAAAGTTGCTTTGATAAGTTGCTTTGATTAAATATAACTAATTTAGCTTTCTGACAAATTTCACTATATTTTACATATTCTATTACTGTGTGCAGAGAAATGTCAATTCCTATTCTTTATTAAAGTTAGACAAAACTTGAACATTTCTAGTAAGATTCCTTCTTCCAGAGTGAACGACTGTCTCATGCAAATTAAAAAACAGAGATCTGTCTTTTGCATATACACTTGCATAAAACTTGAAATATATTTTTTCAATCAATAATGATTTTGTAAAACAAGAGAACTAAATAAACAACTTGCCAGGTGAAGCAGATATATTTTTCATGCATAAGAGGTAATGGCTCAACCAAAATAGCACCTTTCCTATTTTCAATGGTAAAGAAAATGTTTTACTCAAACATTTATGTAACTACCAAAAATGTTGTGGTTAGAGAGGGCTACCATATAATTGTCATTCATTTCATCAGCCTAGACTAAATATTTTGGAAGTCCATTATTTACATTTAAGCAAATTCCCCTTTGGTCTAACCTGGTTAATGAATTTCCTTTATGAGATGTCTATAAGATACAAAGAAGGAGAAGCCTAAATTAAAGTTAAAAAACAAAACTAAATGAACATGCTTGGAACAAATCAACTACTACGATTACACTTGTTCTGTGACATCCATACCCATGTTCTCCAGATTTTCCAAAATACAGCTATTAAAACCAACTGTCTTCTGTGTCTCTGACACATCTGTACCTCATGTTATCAGACTGAGTAGCTCACACACTATGAAAAGTACTAATAACTCCTCAGTGACTTTTGCTTGGGATGAAGTGTACATGGTCAAATTTTTCATGAGTGGATTAATGCAAGTACTGGTTTTGAATAGCAATGGAAAAAAAAATCACACAGAAACTGAAAAAATTCCACTTGAATTAGTATTGCTTTAGATCATTTTTTATTCAATATCCCAAGATTAATATAGCTAGTAATCTCTGTGTATTGAGAAACAACATCAGGACTGCATGAGTGAAGCAAAGAGAAGAGATTGTGACACTTTAAAATGTTTTTATGGACACTTTAAAAATGCATGGACACTTTAAAAGGTTTTCCGTGGAAGCAACTTCGTCATAAAGTGATATGCTGTAAAGATGATGGAAATATGATATCTGGAAAGAATATATATTATAATACCAACAACATGGTAGCTTTAAAGGCAAAAAGGTTAAAAAATAGACAAATCTCATTTTGACAAAAACTTTAAAATTTAAGAGAGGATTGATGTTACCAGAGCAACAAACAAGATGACACATCTAAAGCATAGGCATACTTTTGTAGTCAGAGAAAATGACTATGTAACACCTCTTTTGTAAAAAGTGCAAGGAGGAGGTAAAGCTAAAGTGGTATGATTCAAGATTTATAAGAAAAACTCATCTGTTGTGACAATTTATGTAGACTTTTTTTTAATGATCAGTAACATTTCCTATTCCATATCTTTGCTGACTTCATGACATAAGTGATGATTCAATCTGAGTGCACCAGCATGAAATTCCTTGAAAGAGTGAAAATAAGAACACCTTTGATACAGAGTAAAAAAATAAATCTTAGAATATTATAGAATCATAGAACGGTTTGGGTTGGAAGAGGCCTAAAAGATCCAACCTCCCTGCCATGGTCAGGGATGCCACCCACTAGATTAGAATCTTGAGTGAACTGGTCAAAAATTCTAAAATCTCAGACAGTATGTTCTGAGTTTACACACTTAGAATCTGAGTGTGTAAACATCTGTCCTTGCTCTCTTTATTTTACTAAAGCAGAAGTAGTCTCATTGACCTTCAGCAGGCTCATGTGTTATAATTGTTTTAATGCTCACACTTTTGCATATACTTTATGTGATAAACAGCAGTTTAAGTGAACACTTTGTCCTTTTTAATGTCCTAATGTAGGACATTTGAGTCCTACTATTTGAGTGGGCTTTGAGTGGGGAGCTGGGCTAGAAAATATCCAGAGATCCCTGACAACCTGAATTGTTTTATGGTTCTATTATTCCTTATAAATAAATTAATTAATTAATTATAAAAAAAAAAAAAAAAGAAATATATTTATTTTGATCTTGATATCTGACCACGGATAAGATACCAATTCAGTATTTCAGTGGTACATTTCATGTAAGGCTATCTCCAGATTTTCTTGTTTCTATTATATTCACTGACACATTATAGATTAGGGTAAAACTGTACATTAGTTAAGATATAAAGAGATCCAAATCCACACTGTGGATCATTTCCATATACAGTTTAGATCTATGCTATTGTGTTGAGTGAAAGCATTATTTGCATGGACACAAGTTTTGTTATGTAATTTTGCATTGTTTCCCTGTGTTGTTGTGGGGTGAGAGTCCTGTCAAAGGCCACAGAGTGAGCAAAAAAACATGAGCAAGAGTAAGACAGATACAGCGTTAAGAGGATTAGAAGTCTCTTCAGGCAGGTAGGTTGTGGATTACAAAGACTAAAAAGGTTTTATTTATTTTTATTTTTTTCTGGAATTACTGTAGAAAGACTGTTAAAAGGAATTATTAGTAGGAACAAATCTGAATGAATAAGAAGTCTCCATTTGTTAAACATGTTCCAAAGAATATTTTGGATGCATATTCCAGTGCTGTGGAAAAGAAATGAAGATGATACAGAGGAATCAGTTGCTTCAGAGGAACATAGGCAATTGAGAGAGAGGGTGATTCATGGAGATAGCAAATGATTCATGGAAATAGCAAGCATGAAAAATGTTCATATATGGGAAGGAAATAGAAGCAGGTGAAAAAAAGAAAGAAAAAAAAATATTGTGGATTGGTATGATAATCAATTTTTTTTAGATGGCTGAAAAAGAAGGAAAATAATTAATTGCGAAGCCCAGAACAAATTAGACAAGATAAGGAAGAAAATAAAAATAAACACCACTGACAAAAACAAAAACAAACAAACAAAAAAGGAATGACCAAAATTATTGTGAAATTTCATTCTGAGAGTAAAAAGTCAATATGAGAATTGTAATACAAAAATGTTTATGTGCAATTTATACTGTCTGTGCACATAATTGCAAGAGACTACTCACATTTACAGAATCACAAAATGACTGAGATTGGAAGGGACCTCTAGAGGTCATATGATCCAACCTCACTTCTCACTTCTCAGGATCACAAAGAGCAGGTTGTCCAGGACCATGTCCAGATGGCATTTGAATATTTCCAAGGATGGAGTCTCCTCGACACTTCCAGAAAACTTGTTCAGTGTTCAGTCACTGTCACAGTAAAAAAGTGTTTCCCACTGTTCAGATGGAGCCTTGTGTTTCAGGTTGTGCCCATTGCTTCTTTTCCTGTCACTGGGCACCACTGAAAAGAGCCTGGCTCCATCTTCTTCACACTTTCTCTTCCATATGCTGAACAGTCCAGCTCTCCCAGCCTTTCCTCACAGAAGAGATGCTCCAGTGCCTAAATGATCTTTGTGGCCCTTCACTGGACTCTCTCCAGTATCTCCAAGTCTCTCTTGTGCACTCCGTGTGTCCTCACCAGTGCTGAGTAGAGGTGAAGGATTGCTTGACCTGTTGGCAATACTTTGCTTAATTCAGCCAATGATATGATTAACCTTCTTTGCAGCAAGGGCACATTGCCAGCTCTTGATCCACTTGCCTTTCACAAAGACCCTCAGGTCCTTTTCTGACAAACTACTTTCCAGACAAGTAGCCCCTACCATATACTGGTACATGTCTTTCTCATATACTGGTACATGTCTTTCTCATATACTGGTACAGGTCTTTCCCAAACTGCAAGACTTAACTTTTCTCCTTTTTGAACTTCATGAGGTTCCTGTAAACATTTTTCTCCAGCCTGTAAAGGTCCCTCTGGATGGCAGCATGGCCCTCGGGCATATCAGCCACTCCTCCCAGTTTGATGTCATCTGCAAACGTGCTGAGGGTGCATTCTTTCCCATCATCCAAATCATTAATGAAGATCTTAAACATGACTGTACCCAGTATTGACCCCCACCACTAGTTACTGTCCCCCATCTAGACTTTGTTCCATTAATCACAGTCCTCTGGACCCAGCTGTCCAGCAAGATTTCCATCCACCTCACTGTCTGCTCTTCCAGCCCACACTTCAACAGTTTCTATGAGAATTTTATGGGAGGCAGCATCAAAAGCCTTACTGACTTCAAGGTAGATGATATCCACTGCTCTCCCTTCATTTACCAAGCCAGAAATTTAATTGTAGAAGGTTATCAGGTTGATCAAGCATGACTTGCCCTTGCTAAATCCTTATTGACTACTGATACTTTCTTGTTATTCGTGTGCCTGGAAATGATTCGTAGGATTAACTGCCACAGGTGTCAAGGTAACTTCTCAGGTGTCAAGGTAAGGCTGACCAGCTTGTTTTTCCTGGGTCCTCCTTTCCCTTTTTGAAGATAGGAATGATATTTGCTTTCTTCCAATCTTTAGGCACCTCTATCAAACACTGTGTGAGCAACAAAAGCTGCTGTGTGAGACTGGAAGTATGCCATATAAGATTATCTCTCTGATGCCAAGACATACTTTCATCTGCACAGGCAAGACATAGCAGCAGATCAGCTTTGGTACCCATCACCTTCAGGCAAGGTCTCCTGTAGCCCAAAACTTTCCTGCTGGGGGAACCTGTATCCTATGGTTTCCTGCATGCAATAGGCTAGACTGGCAAAATTCCAGTACAGATGGAACCCCAACCAGACGCATCAGCAGCATGCAGACAGGCAAGCACCTCACAGCCATGAGATGCCACCAGGAAGTACTTCTCTTTCACAAGGCTCCATGACATAGTGATACAAATCCACCCTGCAAAAAGAACAGACAAGTTGTTTTGTAAGGCTGAAATGAGTGGGCACAGCTAGTGTAAAAAATAATTTATTGCTGAACCTGTCATAAGGCATTTTATGAGCCATTACCTCAGAAGGATTTTATTGTGGTTCTGGGAAATGAGGAACTGGGTTTTGTAAGCTGCTCAGAGCTGCAGGTGAAACACTGCCTTCAATAGGTAGATTCATGAAAGTCCAAACTGGAGGATAGCTCACTAAAACATAACTTGCTAAACTAGTAGATTAATCTTCATATCGGTAAAGCAGTGCCCCAGGAAAACCCAAATGTTCTTTCATTTTCTGTAAATAAGTTGCATTGTTCATTTCAGAAGCTAATATCTGATTAAACATTTTACCATTTTACTTCATATAGCTTTCCTGTACTTGTGAACAAAAGTCACTTGTTATTACAAGAAAGAAATAATGAAGACTCACAGGAAGCTTTTTTATTTATTTATTTTTAACTCAGGAGAAATCTTAAATATCAAATACTTCCTCATTAAATCTTATTGATCGCCCTTGATGGGCTGGAGAGGGTTGAAGAGTAAAATAATTTTAATGCACAAAGCATAATACGATCTCACATTATTGGTATTTACAGTACAGACTCGGATGACTCATGTAACCAGTTCACATACCTGGCGCTAAGTTTTGCTCATAGAAGATGTCAGGTAGGGGGAAATGCTGTTTCTCCCAACTGGTGTTATACTGAAGCAGCAATGAACCTCTAGGGTTCATTGAATTAACCTCTATCCCTTCCTAGGGATAGGGACAAATGGTAGGACAAAATAATTTCTAAATTTTAAAGAGAAATCTCTTTTTGTACTACTCAATGAAGGGGGGAGGTGGTGGTGCTTGCTACCCCATACATTGACTCTGACCTTCTCTTAGGTCAATGGAGTAATACATTCTCCTCTGTGATCAGCCTTGGAGCTGGAGACATTTAATGGAGTTGCCATATGGGGCAGTTCTGTGTCAGGAGAGTTGAATCAGTACTGAGGCAACACAAAAATATTATCAGTAAACCTTTCTACATGATCTGCTGCCTTACTGACAGATAGGTACCATCAAAGGCAAAAGCTGAAAAATTTCCATGATAACTGCAAAAGATACCTTTGGTGTGCCAGGTCTTCTCCCTGACAAATTCAAAGGTCCTTCTCCAAAGAATGGAGGTACCAAATTGTTATTTTCACACTAGTAGAAGAGTTTCTGTTCCTTTGACATATGAAATGGTTAAACCTCTGCTGTCAAAACATTTGGCCTAAGGCAAAGAACAATCATGGAAAATTTCAACCCAACCCGTTAATGTTTGGCAAAGCCATAACCAGCTTATAACAGAGGCTTGTAATTAGAGCGGGTTGGAACATTCTCAACTAAATGAAATTTCATAGAAATATGCTGTTTCATCCAAGCCAATACATTTTTCAGAGACATATCTGTTTCCACAAAGTTTTTGTTGGGAAAGCTGAGAGAAAAAGCATGCTCACCCACTATATATTGAAGATTAGGTCACTAGTTTGGGACATGAGAGAGTGAAGTTTAAGGCCCGATTCACAGTAGCCTGCAATAAAAACCTGTGCTCTGCATGAGAAAGGGTAGGTACATGGCATCTGAAATGCCAATGTATTGCCTTGTCTGGGTTACCTACAAGAAATGACACATCAAGAAAAACATGTTTTGATTATGACATTCAAGAGATTTTATGTCTTCAAGTGCCACACACAAGCACTGTAAATTAACCTAAAAGGGAGCTCCCATCTTCTAGATGTCTGTGTTCTAACAGGGAATATTAGAGAACATTTAAACATGTAAAGCTCCAATTATATTGACTCCAAATAAAATTATCAAATATGATTCCTTTCACATCAGAATACTTAGTGATAACCCTCTTAACAGACTGAGAAATCAGTATACTCACAAAAACTTTATAACCAATTTAATATGCAATATTGGGCCAAGGCCCAGTCAAAGCCCTCACAGGTCTCATATATTCTGGAAAGGGAAGGTGGAAGAGCTCTTGTATGTCTTTAAAGTAACAGCTATTGGCAAAACACAAGCAATCAGCTTCCCTCTGTACATGACTCCCTAAACTCTGCCACAAAACAGAACGTACTGGCTGAGTATACATAGAAAAGCAGAAAGAGACACAGTTCTGAGGGCTGCAAATGTAGAGAGGAAACAAACTCTGCAAATTTTTATCAGTAAGCACCGCTCCACTAGATTTAAACTTGTACGGACCAATAGACACCTAAAAAGATGGCATTCCATTAAATAATGTGTAAGAAAGGATGAACATTGCCAGGTGAAAAATCCTTACATTTTTATACATTTGTGTTTTTCACATTTTAGACATGTATGGGAATTACAGAATAATAAGACAAAATATGTTTGCAATTAAAATGTATTTTATATTGCTGTAGGTCCTTCCACTGGTTGCAGTGAGGTTTATGGCCTACAAGTCTTGTTAAAATAAAGAAAGAGAGATCAGAAATTTTTATTTCCAAAGTTGTAAGCAGAAAGTCACTTCACTCTTGAGTTGAACTGACATAAACCTTTGCTTTTGTGGGACTATTACAACGTCTCTAGATTTTGAATTTTTTTCCTAAAATATTATGTTAGGTGCACAACTGTTTTTTTGAAAATTATCCAAAGGTTTTCTGACAGAAATGTTGGGCATATAGCATTAACTGACCAACTAAGCTATTGCTCATGTCAGCATGAAAGAGTCATGTGATACAGAAGACTGGTATCATACTTAGATAATTTCTTGTAAAGCATTATGCCAGTATATTTTTTTGTAAAAACATATTTTCTCACTTAGAGATACTGGGTTCTCTATCTTTGTTTTAATTCTTAGCGTATCATTCTCAAAAACGTTTCATTTCTGTTATTCATACCATTTATTTAAAAACAGCAATCAAAACAACAAATGTTCATTTCAAAGCAGCAAATAGCTGCTGTAGTACTCAAAATCTGTACTGTTCTCAAACCACTGTGATTTGTGGCAATGTCTTCCCTGAACAGAGACTTCAAAGTGGCCAAGATCTGAAATTTCTTGTTAAAGTTTTGTGAGGTGGAGTTGGACTGTGTAAAATATTTTTCCAGAGATTGAGGATTGCTGGCAGATAGAAAGAGTACAGGAACAATGTTAATGAAAAATAATTTTTCTTAGCAATTGTGAGGAAAAAAAAAAAAAAAATGCATAGTTGTCCATTAACTCTTATGTTACCAGAGTCAGGACAAAAAGAAAGGCAGTCATTATCACTTGACACTAACCAATAAACATCCAGTTGTTACTGAAAATAATCCAAGTCTAGAACAGAAAAGACCAGAATATAGAACAGAACAGAACAGAACAGAACAGAACAGAACAGAATAGAAGGTGAGGCTGCATCTACACTAAATATAGTAGAGATTCACCCTTTTTGACCAGCTGGCTGTGCTGCATTTAATGCACCCCAAAATGCAGTTTTGGCTGCCAGTCCTGGCTGCCAGGGCACACTGCTAGCTCATGCTGAGCCTACTATTGACCAGCACCCCCAGATCCCTTTCTACTGAGCTGCTACCTAGCTACTCCTCTCCCAGTCTTGTGTCCAACATTATTTCATTCCTGATACAGAACCCATTTTCCTTTGTTGAACTTCAAGACATTGTTGATTGTCCAATTCTCCAAGGTATCTAGATTCTTTTGTAAGGTCTCTTATCCCTCCAGAGATTCAACAGCACCTCCCAGTTTAGTAGAAGCAAACTCACTAAGGATAAATTCAACTCCTGCATCCACGTCATTGATAAAAATGTTGGGCAGGACCAGCCCTAGAATCTCAGTTCTGTGGAACACCAGACTGGTTGTTTGCGGTTTAAAATTGATTTTACTTTGTTTTTAATATTTATCAAGGACTTGCTTTGGCAAAGCCTTCATTACTTCAACTGCTGTGGTATCAGGATATACAAAAGTGAATGAGGAGAAAAACAAACAAACAGAAATTTGACCACTGATGAAGCAAAGAATAACCTTCCTGAAAACTCTTAAGTATCACACATTAGAAATTCTTTATGGCACAGTAATTTTCTAATTTCAATACTCTATGAACTGCTTTTTTGTCAAAAGCTTTTTACAGTTTGCACTGAACATTTTGAAGACCTGTCTCAATTCTAACTGTAAAGTGTTAATATCGGCTTGAGCAAAATTAACAAAATAACTCTTACTCCACAATCTTAATCTTCCAGCCTATTCTGCCAAATGCTTAGAGGAGAATTTAAAAGTAATTCATAGTGGTCACAAACACTCAAGTAACTTCATATTCCATTTAAAACTTATCTATATTATATCACAAGATATATATATCACAAGATATTTGATCACATTTTCCTGACATTAATATCCTAGTCAGATCACCAACAGTCTATTTCTAACTTGGCCATTTAATATTTTTCCATTTTACTAGCCTCCTTTTTTACCTAAGTAGATGGCAATCTACATTATTTGTAGAGTATTGATTTTCCTGTGTTTTTTTTTGTTTGTTTGTTTGTTTGTTTGTTTTTTTAGTAGAAGCAGGATTCAGTAGTGCCTTTGATCATAGAACAGAATCATAGAATGGCTTGGGTTGAGAAGGATCTTAAAGACCATCTAGTTCCAACCTCACAAAGGAAAGCATAAATGGAAGTGCTTGAGTGCAATCACTGTGATCTAGACAAACCACGGGGAAATTGAGAAAATGGCAGAGAAAATTAGGATTGAGTGTGCAAAAGGACATACATTGGAAAAGCTGGCTGGCAAGTAGATAACAAGTCGATCAGTGGCAGCCAGACATTAGCATAGAGAGCTGTGTGTGGAAGTGCAAAAGTAATTGTTGTGGATAGGAGGAGAGGTCCAGCTAGACCAGAGCAAGTCATTATCTATTAAAAAGAGAGAGAGACGATGGAGCAGTCAAGCTGCACCTCTAACATGCAGGAAATACTAAAAGAACATAAACACTCTTCTGATTTTTCTGTGGTTTTGTTGTTGTTGTGTTTTTTTGTTGTTTTTTTGGAGGGTAAGGCAGGGGGTGGGGTGGGCGTCATTGCTATTATTTTTTTCTCAGAAATTCTTTTATGAGGTTAGAAACAGAATGGACTAAAACAACTTTCTCATCAGGGAGATGCCTCTCTATCTCTCTCTCATTTATGATTTGCATCTTATATGTCAGCACACTACCAAAGGGTATGCCACTGTTACCTCTTTTAAATTTATTAGTAAAGTCTCTCAGCCTTCCTCCCCAACTTTTCCCTCCAGCATTTTTCCCTGCAGACCCTTTCCAGTGCTCTTGCTATATACAGAGAAGGTTTCTAAATGAAAGATCAGGTAATATTATAGGTAATTATAGGTAATCCTTCTGGACTAATAGATAGATAGATAGATAGATAGATAGATAGATCAGATAGATAGATAGATAATGTAGACATAAACATGCATATATGTGTGCACACATGTACATATATATGTGTATATAACTATATACACAGTTATACACTTATATATATTTGCCTGTGTGTATACTATATAGAATCATAGAATCATAGAATCATAGAATATCCCGAATTGGAAGGGACCCATAAGGATCATCAAGTCCAACTCCTGGCACTGCACAGGTCTACCCAAAAGTTTAGACCACGTGACTAAGTGCACAGTCCAATCACTTCTTAAATTCAGACAGGCTTGGTGCAGTGACTACTTCACTGGGGTGCCTGTTCCAGTGTGTGAGACCACCCTCTCGGTGAAGAACCTCTTCCTGATGTCAAGCCTAAACCTCCCTTGCCTCAGTTTAACAGCATTCTCGCAAGTCCTATCACTGGTGATTATGGAGAATAGGTCACCTGCCTCTCCACTCCCCCTCACGAGAAAGTTGTAGACTGCAATGAGGTCCCTCCTCAGCCTCCTCTTCTCCAGGCTAAAAAGGCCCAGCAACCTCAGCCGCTCCTCATACGGCTTCCCCTCTAGGCCCTTCACCACCCTCATCGCCCTCATATGGATGTGCTCCAACAGTTTCACATCTTTTTTGTACTGTGGTGTCCAGAACTGCACACAGTATTTGAGGTGAGGCCAGACCAGTGCAGAGAAGAGCAGGACAATCACCTCCCTCGACCAACTAGCAATGCCATGCTTGATGTACCCCAGGATATGGTTGGCCCTCCTGTCTGCCAGGGCACACTGCTGGCTCATATTCAACTTGCTGTCAACCACAACCCCCAGATCCCTCTCCGCGGGGCTGCTCTCCAGTGTCTCGTCGCCCAGTCTGTACATATAGCCAGGGTTGCCCTGTCCCAGGTGCAGGACCTGGCACTTGCTTTTGTTAAACTTCAGCTCTCCAATCTGTCCAGATATCTCTGCAAGGCCTTTCCACCCTCATACATGTCCACAACTCATCCAAGTTTGGTGTCGTCAGCAAATTTGCTCAGAACACGTTCAAGTCCTACATGCAAATCATTTATAAAAACATTGAAGAGGACCGGCCCTAAAATGGAGCCTTGAGGGCTCCATTAGTGACCGTCCGCCAGCCAGATGTGGCCCCATTTACCTCAACCCTTTGAACTCTGCCCGTCAGCCAATTGCTCACTCTTCATATGATGTTTTTGTTAAGTTGTATGCTGGACATTTTGTCCAGTAGGATCCTATGGGAAACCGTGTCAAAAGCCTTGCTGAAGTCCAAAAGGATCACATCAGCTGGTTTCCCTTGATTGACTAGATGGGTGATCTTATCATAAAAGGAAATTAAATTTGTTAGGCAGGACCTACCCCTCATGAACCCATGTTGGCTGGGACCAATGACTGCATTGTCCTCCAGGTGCACTTCAAGAACTTCAAGGGTCATCTTCTCAATAATTTTACCATGCATTGACATGAGACTGACAGGCCTGTAATTGCTAGGGTATTCTTTCTTACCCTTATTGAAAATTTGCCAGCTTCCAGTCTACTGGTACCTCTCCAGATTCCCAAGATCATTGAAAAATAATTGAGAGAGGTCCTGCAGTGACATGAGCCAACTCTTTAAGCACCCTGGGATGAATTCCATCTGGACCCATGGACTTGTATGGATCCAGGTGGAGCAGCAAATCCCAGACACTTTCAGGGTCAGTTGGGAGTTTGTCATTCCCACCGTCATGGTCCTCCAGCTCAGGGCACCCTGGGTCCTGAAACCCATCATCAGTGTTGAAGACAGAGGTGAAGAAGGCATTAAAAGTATCTGCTTTGCCTGTGTCATTGTCTGTGAGGAGACCTTCCCCATCAAGTAGCAGACCTATGTTTTCTTTGGTTCTCCTTTTTCTGTTCATATATCTAAAAAAAACCTTTTTTATTGTCTCCCACAGACATGGCCAGATTCAACTCTAGTTGGGCTTTGGCCACACAAATTTTCTTCCTACAAACATGAACAGCATCCCTGTATTCCTTCCTCATTTCCTGACCCTCTTTCCAGCAGCCATACACTTTCTTTTTTCACCCAAGCTCCAGTAGAAGATTCTTGGTCAGCCAGGCCTGTGTTCTGCCCCGTCTGCCTCACTTATGGTATTTTGGAATTGCCTGATCTTGTGCTTTTAGGAGGCAGTGCTTGATTGACCAGCACTAATGGACGCCAATGCCTCCAAAAGCAGTTTCCCAGGGGACCTTGCTGACTAGTTCCCTGGGCAGCCTGAAGTCTGCTTTCCCCTTATCCAGGGCTGAAGTTTTGGTGGCAGTTTTCCTTCTGTCACCATAAATTCTAAACTCAACCACTTCGTGGTCACTATGACCGAGATGGTCACCAATTGCCACATCTCCCACAAGACCCTCTCTGTTCTCCAGCAACAAATCTAGGAGGGCACCTTTCATAGTTGGCTCCCTTAGCACCTGCACCAAGAAGCTATCATCTAGGTGCTTTAGAAACCTCCTGGACTTGCTCATATCAGCCATGTGGTGATCCCAATTGATGTCTGACAAGTTGAAATCCCCCATAAGGACAAGGGGAATTGATCTCGAGGCATCTCTTAGTTCTGCAAAGAATAATTCAACAGCATGGTTGTCGTGGCCAGGTGGTCTGTAATAGACTCCCACAATGATAACCCCTTTATTTGTTCGTCCCTTAATCCTTACCCAGAGACTCTCAACTTTGTCATCGCCAACTTGAAGTTCCACACAGTCCAGCCTATGCTTTGCATACATCATCACCCTGCCACCTTGCCTACCCTGTTTATCCCTCCTGAAGAGCCTGTAACCATCTATTGCAACACACCAGACACAGGACTCATCCCACCAGGTTTTGCTTATGCCGATAATATCAGCTGTGGGACTGGGCCAAGATTCTAGCTCATCCTTTTTATTCCTCATACTGCGTGCATTTGTGTAGAAGCACTTCAAATGCACCTCCCTACATGCAGCACCTTGTGGAGCTGACCTCACTAGCACACATCTACCTATGTATTCACTAGCACACATCTATATATGTCTGTACAGCATAGAACACAGTCTAGGACCAATATATTTCAAGCGTTTGGATATATTTCTAGGTTCAATATATTTCAACCTTTGGGGTTGCAGAAGGTTTTTTAAAACTATGTCCAAGCACATTTGTCTTAGATTTACTATTGCACTGCAAAGTTATATGGAATTTCTCACAGTAAAGTTAATAAATAAGTTAAAATAAAGAACGTAAAGAACACTGTGATTGTATACTTCATTATTAAATAATTTATCCTACACAAGCACATTTGATGTAAGTGCTCATGCATGAATCTGGTCTGAACATGAGAAAGAACAGGGTTTGATAAGTCATCTAAAAACAGCTGTTTTCACTCATTCGATATCTATTATTTGTGTCTACATGCATTGATGACAATAGATGTCTCCTCCTTGTCCTTATGGAATTCACCAAGGTAACACATCAAAAACAGTCAAAACCAATCTTATTGGATGTCTTATAAAATATATAGAACTATGAAATAACCCTTTTTACTCTTCATGACATCAATTTTCAGTGAGCACACTTGACATTTTCTTCCACCTATTTCATAGTAAGGAGAAAATCTCTCAAAGAAAGGAAATGATTTTCATGAGTGAGTACAGGATCAGACTGGCGATGATAGTAACAACCCAAGTCACATGTTGAAGAAAATAGAAGGTGACACAGTTGTTTTAATTACACATGCCTCAGGCCTTTAACACTGCCTATAGGGAAATCTTTAACAGCCATTGGCACTCTTACAAGGGTTTTAGCCAAGATAAGCCAATATTGCATAGTCTTTTTTCTGTTCAACTAAAAATTAAATTAACAGAATTCTGAAAATTGATTATAAGAAAAGTAGCATAGAT
Source organism: Aythya marila (assembly GCF_965140915.1). Classification (NCBI taxonomy): domain Eukaryota; kingdom Metazoa; phylum Chordata; class Aves; order Anseriformes; family Anatidae; genus Aythya; species Aythya marila. The sequence goes on from NC_139042.1 coordinate 102,720,849, forward strand.
AATTTATTCCACTTCATTGCAAAATGGCAGTCACTTTGTTTCTCATTTCCCCTCAATTTTCCTTTGTACTGTTGATCTCAGAAGCCATCCTGTATTTACACATCTATGCATACATTACCTTTATTTTCTTTTGTCCTTCTCAAACCACTTCCTAGTATGTAAACTTTCTAGGCTTGTAAATTCACCTTTACATCAAAGAGAAATTAGGCAGCATTTCTCCAGCAAACTAACCCAGTAATAGAATTTTGAGGCCCAAACTACAAACTACTGCTTTATTTTAATCCTGAAGTTCCTAGGTAGTGCAAGGAAATATTCTCAGGTAGATAAAAGACAATAGGAAAAGAAAAGTTCTTGGGGAAATAGTAAAGGAAATGCAAAATAACATTTTCTATATATTAGACTTATCCACAGCAAACCTATTACTCTCTTTAAACATGATGTCATAGGCCGTTATAATGGGCCATTATAATGTCACACAGGTCTATGCTGTCAGTGAAACTGTCTGCACTGACAAAGGCTCTGCATCTAACCTCTGAGGAAATAAAAAAAAAGGCAGACACACAACACTATATGACTCATTTTTTGTTGTTTTTTCTAAGTGTTTTTTTTCTAAAATGAATCAATACATTTGCCTTATTCTCATGCTGATTTTCTGTAGATTACCTCATTTTGCCATCCCTGTTAATCTTTGTTATTGCACCACATTTTTGGCTGGGTCTGATTTGCTTTTATTTGTTTGTTTGTGCACAGGCAAAAAAAAAAAAAAAAAAAAGCTGCCGGTGTACTTATTAATTTATTTTACATTCTTGAAATACAGAATTGTTTTATTTTTCTCACAGTAAAGGCACACTGAATTAAAATTTATCACTGGGTTACTACAGAATTAATAAGATGCAAAAATTCAACATATGGTAGAAAACAAATAAGTGTCCTCCAAACTTTCATATTTTAAATTTCAGTTAGTAATTCACCTTGTTGCTAATTCACTCAGTGCTTTCATTTAGAATTAACTGCCACGAACCATGTGAAACACATTAAAAAAATAGAATACAGAATAAAATATAGGAAGATATCTTTCATAATCATGTTAGGGAGATGCAAATCCAGATACATGTAGGTCACATAGGTTGAAATGAAAATAAATTGTGTCACATTGTTGATGGAAAAGCATAAACTAAGAGGTGTTACACTGTCTAGTGCATTTCTAGAATACTTTAAATTTCCCTCTGAGTAAATTTATGTAATTCTAGATCTCTCTTTTAAAATTAATTTTAAATCTTGATTACTCAGTATTCCAATTCATTTCCAGTCAGAATTTAGTAGAATTATTTATATATTATCAGATCAAAGTGACACATTTCATAGTTCAAAAGCTCTTCTCATCCAAATTCCTAAAATGTTTTTTGCAAATAATAAGACAAAAAGTACATTTAAAAAGAGTTAGATGTGGAAGTAATATCTACATCTGAATGTAACAGAGCAGAATTCAGAGGCTGTATAAAAGTTGTACAAAGAAAGGGCAGATAAGAAACAGACTGCAGTTTAAACCCAAAATTTCTACTGGAAATATTCTTTTAGACGTTGCTCAATGTAATGAGAAAAATCCTCTACTGGCTACTAATGCTGAGGTTATTAAAATTATGGTCTTCTATCTCTGTTCTGTGTTGTATAAAGCTATAAAGATAATGGTCTGAGTTCCTTGCTAGTATAAAGATCACAGCTGGATTTTTTTTCAGTATTTTTTTCATGCATATACTCTACAGAAGACTTCTAAAAAGAGTTGACAGGCAACCAGCATTTTCACCACACAGGAAATTCCACTATTGAAACACTTTGTTCTGATATCAAATCAAGACAAAGACTCAAAGTATCTTTTTGTTTTTCTACACAGCAGAACATGTACAGCTTTGTTTTTAAAAATGTCAACTGCTTGAAGTTTTCGTAGCAAAGAATGGTAATTATTTGTGACCAAAAAAAAATAATAAAAAAAAAAAAATCCCAGAAAAAATCTAGATCTATATCCCACATTTCCATTTACCCTTTTGACTTCCCTGTACAATTAGGTTCCCTGAGTAGACCATAGATCTTACCTAAGAGAGCATTCACCTGCACCAGCGCATTCTAATAGGCACAAACATATATGGCCAGAAAAAACCTAAACTGACTCCAAAACCATTAAGTATGCACTTTAGCTTCAATATCAGATATTAAGTGCTTCAGTACTGTCTTTCCTTTGTAACTGCATACTGCAAATACTAATGCAAAGAAGCCTTTAGAAAGGTGATGGCTATACTGGAATGACATCCATGCACTTGGAGTGCATCCATTTAGTAAATAAATAAAACTGATTACAGAATTCATGGCAATTTCCACAATATAGTTAAAAACATATCTTTCTCAATAGAGAAATGACTGTATAAATCTCAGCGTGAAATATGCATTAGCTGTACAAGAATCACTATTGCTCCCATTAATGCTATAAAGATTTATTTTGATTTCAGCAAAAGCTGGCCAATGAGCAATGAATGAATCTAAGAAGTCTACAAAATACTTCATAAGTTATGCTTACCAGTTGTAATGTGCTTCTGAGATAGACATTTCCTATGGACCTCTCTTAGCTGTAATATTCTTTATAATTCTTCTGTATCTTTTATCTTTTAATTTTAATTTTTATCTTTTAATTTTGTACAGATCTTACATATAAAATTAAAAACACAACTCCTCTTTGTGTACAGTGTTTCAAAGAGTTTGCACTCCCAGAATTAAAATAATTTAAATGTATATTACAAGATGCGGTAAAAATAATTTTACAGTAACTACAGCTGCAATGTTTTAGACATAGATTTATAATATAAAAATTCCCAATCAGTTTGGCAAAGTTTTATCTCAGAGGTATAACTATTTTATCTATAATTTTCATTTTTTTTGCCTTTCTAGTTTTGGTGTACTTAGTAATTTTCTAGATTATTCCATAAACATTCTTCATTGAAATATTAGTGAAAGGCAAAGTGAGAATTTATTCCTATATGTTGTACATTCTTGCTATGATATAGAGAGAAGATTGAAGATAGATCACTTGTTTTGTATTTTACTATCTTCTTTGTTCTTTTTAATTTTTTACATTTTTTTTATGTACATTTGGTCTTAAAATCTTATCCTGTTATTTAACACCTTCTCTTGCTTAAAAAGTGGTTTGGGTGTAAAATCTTGTCCTTAACAGAAGAAGAATCAGTAGCATTTGAGTGGGATGAGGACTCTGCTCTGGTGATTTTTTTATGATGATGATACCGGTGCCCCTTTCATTTTGGAATCCAGCTTTACAGCCTAGCTGATAGACAAGTATATTGTTCCTTCAACGTGGCCAACAGAGGGTCAGTCAGTCTATGAAATTTTCTGTTGTATACATTGTACAGCTGAAACATCTAAGAGAAAGAGTGACCAAGCCTGCAGAGTGATAGAGCTGCATGTGGAGACACCAGACATAGTTACAACAGCATCTTGAGAATCAGACCATTCCCAGAGCAGCTGGACATAAGGAGTTATTTTCTGGGACATTGCCCTCTTATGATTCTGCTTCAGAGGAAGCAGAAACCATACAGTGGACAAGTAAGGACACATCTGCCTGTAAACAGCCCCTACCGTGAATAACCATTTCACTATGTGATTTGAATCACAGATTTCTCTGGATAAGGACTGTTTCTTACCAGATATCTGAAAACAGCCTAACACAGTAGCACTCTAATCTTGTTTGGGGTCTCTAAGCAGAAACCTACTGGCAAAAAAATGGTTTATTATTAATCTTCCTCTGAGTAATTTTAACTGGCTAGGAGAATATGTGGTTTAGATTAACAAAACAAAGATCTTTTTGCACTGGGTTTATGTAGCAAGATTTTTTGGTATCAGTGGTACAGATTTTTGGTACAGGGGTGACTTCTGTAAGAAAGGTCCAGAAACTGCCCTACGTTAGATAAGGACCTGCTGCTGGCCAAATCTGAAACAATGAGCAGTGCTGGTTGCACCTCTGTGAGAGCAGATTTAAGCACAACAGCAGCTGGGAGAGAGGAGTGAGAAAATGTAGACAGAAACAATTCTACAGACACCAAGGTCAGTGAAGAAGGAGGGGAGGAGGTGCTCCAGGTCCCTGAACAGAAATTCACCAACAGCCCATGGAGAGGAGTGCAAGGTAGAGCAGGAGGTTGGTGGAAGCTGCCACATTTGGGGACCCATGTTGGAGGAGTTTGCTCCTGACGGACCCCGTGGTATGGACCCATGTTGGAGAAGTACTTGAAGAGGTGCTGCCTGTGGGCAGCCCCCACAGCATCAGTTCGGGAAGGACGGCATCCCATGGAAAGGGACCCCATGTGGAGCAGGGACAGAGAGTGACCATGAAGGAGTGGTGGAGATGAAGTGTTAGCAACTGACCACAGCCCCCATTCCCTGTTACCCTGTGCCACTCAGGAGGAAGAGGTAGAAGAGGGTGGATTGGGAGGAAGGTGTTTTTAGTTTGCTTTTAGTTTCTCACTGCTCATGTCAGTTAGCAATAAGAAATACATTATATTAATCTACCTACATTGAGTCTGTTTTGCCTGTGACAGTAATTGAGTGATCTCCCTGCACTTATCTCAGTCCTTGAGCCCTTTTCATTGTATTTTCTTCCACTTTCCTTTTGAGAAAGGGGTTTGAGAGAGCAGTTGTGGGGGAGTTTAGCTGCCCATCAGGGTGAAACCACCACAATTCTCTTTTTAGTCTTTTGGTTGTTCTTTGCACTCCTGTGCCTAAATAATTCAGAACTTAAGTGCCTGCTCTTATTTCTTACTGAAAATGACATCTGTTCCTTATGAATTCACAGAGTCACATGCATGTTATTTGCTATGCCTGGATATTTTCCTTTGAAACATGCACTAACTAAAAATGAACGCTTATTCTGAAATTTGACAAAAGTTTTGATCAGTAATAAAGTTAAAACAAAAGGTCTGTATTGGGCAAGATTTGAACTCGCAGTTTGGAAAAACAAACAAACAAACAAACAAACAAAAAACCTTAATACTGAGTTTTTTGACTGGAAACATTTATCTAAACAGAGCAGAAAGAATATGAAGATACTGTACTGAAGTGTCAGAGCCAGTTCATCCAAGAATAAGGTAAAGCTGCTTTCACTCCATATTTTTCAGAGCATTCTTTATGTGTTAGTTCTGTTATCAGGTTTTCCAAGCCAAACATGGAAAAAGAAAACAAACTACACACTCACAAAACACAGCTCTTTCCCTCTCCCCCTAAAAATGTGTAGTTTTGATCCAATAACTTAGAAGTTATACATTACTTGTACAGAACACAGAGAGACTACAATCATAAGCAAGCATGCTAAAGAGCCTGCCACCAATGCAGAAACAAGTTTCTTGCTCTCATATAATCCAGTGTGGTCTATTGTTGCCAGTTTAAGGATTTGGATCTGCAATTCAAAGCCACCATACAATCCTTGATCAGCTGTGAAAACCCCAGAGCCCTTCAGTAGCACCCACAGTGGCTGCATTCACCCTCCTGCCCATGCTATATAAGGTCAATGGATGTCCCCAAGGGGATACTGTGAGGCAGGTGGCAGAGACATGCTGATGCAGACAGTGTTCTGAGACATCAAGGAGTTCAGGGGAAAACACATCCCACCAGCAGAAGAAAGAGTTTCTGCCATCATGACAGCATGGGGCTGCAGCCAGTGTGTGTAAAAGGAACTGACTTAAAATGAGGATTCCTTTCAGTTACTTTAGATTGTCTCTAGATAGGACCTCACCTATTCCTGGGAAGACTTTGTTCCTCTCACAATGAAACACAACTATGAATTGGTTTTAGTCAAAAGAGGTTTAGATGAACCTTTTGTGAGAAGAAGGTACTTCATGAGTCAGTTTTAACTGACAAAATGCTTTTTTTATAATCTGAACTGGAAATAAATGCAACTGAAAGAATGAATGTCTTTTTATCCTTTTTTTTGTTTGTTTTTTTTTCCTTCCTCCTAACTCTGATGACTGGAAGCAGAAAAAGGTCTCAACAGTAGATGTCCACTGCCCTGGACCTCAGTACTCTGAGGACTCATTTCACTGAGTGCTGACTTTATCCTCCTCCCTCCACTTCTTCCACCATTATCAAATGCAAGATTTTTTGTGTTTGATGTTTACACTGCAAAGTTACTGTCTATTTCTCTCTCATGCCCACACCAATATTTTTTTTTCATTGAAAAAGCCCTCAATAGAATATTTAAGAAAACTTGGTTAATCCATATATCATAATATGACACTAGCATAAAGGTATTAATGCTAAACATCTTTCTTTTCTTTCTTACACATATCTGATTGCAATACCTAGCTGTCCCTGTAGCCAGCTATCTAATTTAGTTTACTAGCAAGTAGTTCTATGCAACTTCTTTGCCAACACTGTATGTTTTTCACATACTCTTTTCCATGGGGAATATGGGAAATTGCTGCATCATAAAGCTGGAAAAGCACACAACATCACATTCTATCAATAAACCTAGCCAACCTTCTTCTCAGATTCCTTCTTTTTCCTCTGTCCATTTTCTTTGTAGACTTCAGTGCAGGGCTGCTGTGATTAGGCTTAAGGAAAAAAAAATAATAATAAAAGAGAGAGAGAGAAAGAAAAAGACATTTTGCTCATTAATCCATTTTCTTCGTGTGTTTCTTTGTAAAGAAGATATATGAAGGTAAGTGAAGGAGTGAAGGTAAGAAGTCTTTAGTCTTATTTTTGGTTAGTTAATACCAGAGTCTTGGAACATGTAAGCACAAAAGTGGCCCAGACAGAGCTAGTGAGATGACTTGATGTTCATTAACTTAACACTGGAAATTAACTGTGTTTCACTATATTGTTACCATATCTCTGTATGAAGTATGGGAAGTAAATGAGCTGTGCTTTTTTAAAATGAACTATTTCAAGGATATTCTGATAAGCAATGTTAGAAATGAAGTCTCAACTCAATGTGAATTTTGTAATATTTATAAAACAAATATTTATAAAAGGTATAAAAGGCAAGTAAACAGCTCTGGGTGTGTGGGGAGTCTATGCTCCACCAACACGCACACGAATATCAAACATTCTAAATATATAGAACATTGCTTTTACATACTAAACCCAAGTATGTCTATCCATATGTACAATCAGAAAAGGTAAGAAACAATCCTATAAGTTCCATGACTTAACAGTCTCAATTTTCCATTCCTTTTCTTGATTACATACAAGTCTCCATTTTTCGCACACCCAGCGCTGTTTACTTGCCTTTTATACCTTTTATAAATATTTGTTTTATAAATATTACAAAATTCAGATTGAGTTGAGACTTCATTTATAACAGGCAGTACCTGTATAAAGATAGTGTTTCAGTTCATATCTATTCATCTTGCTAGATTTGGATTTGGCATAATGAAAATGAATTCGTGCATATAATAGTTTTGCTATTTATATCAAGCAAAACTGAAAATTAGTTTTCTGGAGTACCTGCTGGAGAGTGGTAGAACTCTCCCCTTATCCATGCTATTTCCATTAGGCAAAGATGTTACCTGTGGGCAAGAGGCAGAGTGAAATAGCAGGACTAGATACATTTTTTTATTATTTTTTTTTTCTCATCCATCAGCCAGAATATGTCTGGAAGCAGGATGAGAGCTCAGACACAACCACAAGATATCACACTTTGAATTTAATGTCAGCATTCCTTGGGATGACCAAAGGAGGACGAAGCTCCTTTACCAACAGAAAGCTTCTGGCTGGATTGTAACATAGGTGGTAAAAAGTTATATCTCACAGAAACAGAAAGAATTTGCTACTAGCTTGTTTCTTGTGGGTCTTTGAGAATAATGTTTAAAGTCTATTTAAAAAATAATAATTTTAAAAATCTTGTATTTTCATGACAGTTTATAACAATTTCTATTCTTCACATTGAGACAGTTAAAAACAGCAGACATAAAAGAACATAATGGTTTGGAAGGAAGGAAGGAAGGAAGGAAGGAAGGAAGGAAGGAAGGAAGGAAGGAAGGAAGGAAGGAAGGAAGGAAGGAAGGAAGGAAGGAAGGAAGGAAGGAAGGAAGGAAGGAAGGAAGGAAGGAAGGGAGGAAGGCCATAAAAATGGGCTTTCCACTAAAGCTGTGCTAAGGATATTTTAAATGAGAATTTACCAAAGCAGCACAGGGTGGCATTCCTTAAAAACAGCACTTCCTTATCTGTTCTGTTTGGGAACATTTTTAGTTTTTAGTTTATTTATTCATATCTTTGTGATAATTTTCTATGGTACTTTGCCAAGTAGATCAGTTTCATTACATGGCTCATCACAGACTTGATGGTGAGCATTTAATTTACTTGATAAGTGTTTAAGATTTCTTTTTTTTTGTTCTGTAATGAGGGACTATCCATTGAGTGACATTATCTCACAATGATTTCAGAAAAACAAACACACAAGACATTCTCTGTGGCTTTTCAGATGACAACATTTCATGTAAGAGCCAGGCTTTTTCTGTTCTCTGTGGGAGTAAGATAACAGGTATGATGGCAGAACACTCCTATTTCACAGAAGGCTTTCACAAAAGACATATGCTTCCCTGTCTTGTGTTCATGAGAGTGCTGAAAGTAATGTCCAGAGATGGAGAACTTAGAGATATGCCTTGTTATCCAAAATGGGAATCTGTCTCTTCCACAGACAGGCATTACATGGATGTGTAGGTACTGCTGGCTAGCACATACTTTGCAGGTCCATATATTTTTATTTATCTATCTATTTATTTATTTATTTTTGAGACAAAGTGGCAGAAGTACATCTTACAGGAAATCTTTGTTACTTCACAGAACCATCCACTCTTCTGTCAGTTAAATAGTCACCAGGCTTCTTTCTTTGTTCTCATTCTCACTTCCTGCATAGTCTCACTCATCTACTGTCTCTTTTATATAACTGACAGTCTTCATTATCACACTTCTCTGAATTGATTCATGTTGGCATCAGTTTTCATGGACCACCCATTACTATCTCATCAAGTCACATTGATTTGTTTTTGGAGTCCCACAGGCCACAAATGTCAAAGAGTTATTAGTTATTCTATTTCCAGAAAAGATGAAAAGTATAGTTTTCTTGGCAGCCACCTGTCAGCTTAGAATTGTGAAAATTGTAAATTTATTTTATTTTATTTTATTTAAGAGCCCACATTTTAATGATAACCTATTGTAATCTCCATTTTCCTTTGCAATTATTTATATGCCAATTTTTCACAATTTATTCTTTACTTGGCACTCTCTATTCCCACTACCTGGCATGCAGAACTCCATGTCACATAATATCATCATATAATTTCATTCCATGAGCACTTCCAGCTTTATATTTAATAGATTTATCTTTTCATTCTGTCTGCTTTTATGTTGTTGCAAGAAAAGTACTGTAGAAATGAGACCTTATCCTTGAATAATTTTGCAATTTACTCAGGACCTGAATGTTACTGAAATATTAGTACAAGTTCTTCTGAAACAAATTTCAGTAGTATTAATAGCAAGTATGAAAATAAATGCACTGCTTCAAGAAACAAGATAGCTGCAAAAGATGAAGAGTTGTTTGAACATTTAGATATCTAACTCATAATTTTTTTTATGACAAGAGAGAAAAATCTATCATCTAAATCAATCTGGTGGTATAATGAAGTGACCAGTCTCATTCATTTCAAATTCATTAATTAGATGATATTTAGTAGTTAATTGCTAGTGCTTGGAGGTTTAATATTTTCAGTAATATTCACCAAGGGTGCTTCAAATACAGCTATTTTTATTTACTTATTTTCCCAGCAACCCTAATACTTCTAACTTTTGAAGAGAGTATAACACCATATTTTCTCTGTTGGTGGGGAGGAAGGACAACTTGACTCAGAAAATCTCATTTACATGCTACTGACATAAAAAATGCGCTCTTTATTGGTACCGTAAAGCAGCTGGCATCTTGGATGTATGTGGCTTTTATAATGTTGGAAAATAGTTATAGATTGCCCATCTAATTGTAGTCATAAAGTTGTTCGAAATTTCCAGCAGTTGATAGAACCTTCTTTTTGTGTAGCTAGTAGAAATAGGCATGAGAATAAACTCCAACCACAATGAAAAATGTATACAGAGAGTAGCAGATAAATGTAAGTTTGTTGTGAGATGTTTGTGTTTGTTAAAATCATCCAGTTTTTAATCAAACTCTGAATTTATACAAGTATTTATGATAAATAAATAAATAAAAACCTCTGGGAGATGTGACTGCAAGACATATCTGCAAAGTTATACAGTAAGCAACGACATGCTTACTTGGGGGTGAAATCCAGCTGGCAACCGCTCATCAGTGGTGTTCCCCAGGGGTTGGTCTTGGGGCCCACCCTCTTTAATATCTTTATTGATGACTTGGATGAGGGAATTGAGTGCACCCTCAGTAAGTTTTCAGGTGACAACAAGTTGGTGAATAGTATTGATCTGCTGGAGGGTAGGAAGGCCCTGCAGAGGAACCTGGACAGGTTGGATCAATCATTAGAGGTTGAGGTTCAACATGGCTAAGTGCTGGGTCTTGCACTTTTATCACAACAACCCCATGCAGCAATACTGGTCTGGAGGAGAGTGGCTCAAAAGCTGTGTAGAGGAAAAGGATCTGGGGGTGCTGATTGATGTTCACCTGAACATAAATCAGCAGTGTGCCCAGGTAGCCAAGAAGGCCAACAGAATCCTGGCTTGGAGCAGGGAGGTGACCATCCCCTTGTATTCTGCTCTGTGAAGCCATATCTTGAGGACTGTGTTCAGTTTTAGGCCTCTCCATACAAGAAGGACATCGAGGCCCTGGAGTGTTTCCCGAGAAGGACTGTGAAGCTGCTGAAGGGTTTGGAACAAAAGTCCTGTGAGGAGCAGCAGAGGAACTGGGTTTGTTTAGTCCGAAGAACAGAAGTCTCAGGGGAGACCTTATTGCTCTCTACAACTACATGAAAGTTAGTAGTGGGGAGCTGGGGGTCAACCTCTTCTCACAGATGAGGATTGGACAAGAGATGAGACAAGTGATAGGACAAGAGAGAATGGCCTCAACTTGCACCAAGGGAGGTTAAATTTGGAAGTTAGGAGAAATTTATTCTCAGAAAGAGTGATCGGGCATTGGAACGGGTTGCCCAGGGAGGTGGTGGAGTCACTGTCACTGGGGGTGTTCAGGGAAATGTTGGACTTGGTGCATAGGGACATAACTGAATGGGTGATGTTGGTGGTAGGGGGACGGTTGTTCCAGATGATCTTGGAGGTCTTTTCCAACCTTAATGATTCTAATGACCTTAGTATTAAAGGAAATACTCTCTACAGAAAAAAGGGGGAATTAAAATCAAAGTAACAATTTGAAATACTGGCCATGGCCACATATGACAAAAGTCATTATTAACTATGACAGAACTCTTGAACAGTGACAGCAGTTAAAATGGTAGGCTGTGTGACTGTCACGCAGTATCTAAGCTTTATAAGGGAAACACAGTAGAAAAAAATCATCCTTTTCACTGATGTTTTAATTATTTCCTGCTTTCAGGCTTTTAACACAAGTAATGAATTCCAATATAGTTTCTGCTGGTCTGGCTGTAAGTCAAATCTCATCTATATAAAATGGAAAGCCTGAGAGCATAGCACTGATTTACGTATTTTTATCACATGATTTGATTTTTTACAGAGAAATATTTATTGTCAGACAAACCATATTTCTTCCTTTGTTTCTGAAGGCCACTGAGTTGTTTTTTTTTTTTTTTTTTCAATGAATTCCCTATATTAACATTATTCTTCCCAAAATAAGTTATTTAATGGAAGTTGTATAAAATCACAGCATCTTAAGCTTAAGATGTGCACAGGCACTGAAAATGGGTTTACATGCCTTTACAGAGAGAAACACCGTGCTCCAACATTACCAAAAACCTAAAAGATTTTCAGAGTATGATTCCCCAGACATGCTTTTATAATAAACCGTGCATAATTAATATTATTTCAATTTTTGACCTGCAAGTGGCAATTTGAGCATGAAATAATAGGAAAACATATTTCCAAAAATATCTCTGGTCATAGAATGGTTTAGGTTGGAAGGGACCTTAAAGATCATCTAGTTCCAAACCCCCACCATAGGCAGGCATGAAAAACATTCCTTATAAACATTTATTCTACATATCCTCAGACAAAGCAGTGAGAGAGATAGTGAGTAAGACAGTGCATTGGTTAGCAAATTGAAACATTTTGCATGAGTGCATGCCAATCCTTTTGGAATTTTAGTCTTTTATCCAAATCTATTCAAAATCTTTCACTAATACTGAATAAATCTTTCCATTCTTCTTCATACAGTTCTAATAATGCAAGATTTGTAATTTTCCTTAAATCATTTTCCAGCTCTTTTCCTTTCAAAGGCCGCCTTAATATATGAATTGTACAGCAATACATAAGGTTCTGAGTTTTCATTAGGACTTAATTATGACTTGTTACTAGTGATCAGTCAGTCTAGACATTCACATTACCATTCTACCCTCTGCAAGTACATTAAAAAAAAAAAAAGTCCTCTCCTACAGATGATGCTTAGCCACCAATACCATGAAACTAATAAATTGTCGTTATCTTTTGAGAGTCTCAGTGGTGGTGGAATATAGGCTTTGTGGCTCAGAGCTTTATTGAACAGCCTTTGAGAGTCTCAGCTCATAAGTCAGTAGCAGCAATATTGCAATACCATTGCTACTTCACAGTGTCTGGGTGTGGAGTCCTTCAGACGCTCTCCACCCACTCAGCATATTGGTAATCAACATTTGGCTGCTTTTTGAACAGATATTTCCATGTCTGGGAGGAGACTGACCTGGGTTCTTTTTTTGACTTGTTTTTCATCTCGATGTGTGAGGAACAGACTGTGATCCTGGAGCTGTCATTCAGCCTTAAAATGTGTTTCAAACAGTAAAAAACATGGAAGCAGAAGCTTCCCATTCATCATGCATTACACAGACTGAATCCTAGCTGGCTGCCTTGGAACCCCATGATATACAGAGATTCCTAAGGAAATGGAAACCTCTGATGACATAGAAAAGTCTGCTGGCACTGATGTGTGTATGTGATAGGCACCTGGGCCTTCAGTGGAGTGCTTTGAAAATGCTTTTAATATGACAAACCTGGCAAAACCCCTTTGAAATGTCACTATTTCACTAACTCTGAGGCCTTTTGAGCATTACTTGCAATGTGCTTAATTTGAAGTACCACAGAAGAGAAAATTTTCAGACATCTGGAAGGAAGCAGTTTTCCTGCTCACACTTTCCACTGGGCTAACCTAGCCTAGGGAAATCTGTCTTGAGGGTTGATCTGCAAATAAAATAAAGTTAAGCCTTTTCTTACAGCTTTCAAATACTTAAAACTTTTTGTGTCCTTTTTTTTTTTTTTTTTTTTTTTTTTTTTTTTCTGTACAGCAGCACAATGTTTGTGGAGATTTTATGATTTTACAGGGGACAAGAAGGAGATACGAGACACTCCCACTTCAAAATATTCTGTGATTAAGGTACCATGACAGACAAAGTCCACACAAAGAAAAAAATCCACAGAGATATGTTGAGTCTATGGCACAACTCAGCTATAACCACCATAAAGCATGACGCAATTTTGCCTGGTCAATATTTTCTGCAGGCACATCTTAAGCAAAATCCTGTTTGTTCAAATGAAAATGTGTATGTTAAAAGATCATTTCAGCTTTCTCTTTTAATAAACTGAAGCTACTTTATAAGATCAAAGATACAGAAAGGATTGGCAAGGGACAATTTATAACCATTACAGACAAAATGAGGATAAATAGGTTCCACTAGCCCTTTGATATCTTGATTGTCTAACCAGAGTATTTGCAAAGCTTTTGGAAAGAATACAGGTTTTCTGGGGTAGACCATCAGAAGTGGTTCCACACAAAACTCAGAGCAAGGGACATGAAGCTCAATCTAAAAATGAATTGCCTGTTACCATGAGGCTCTAGAAATACATGACTCCTGTTAGCTCTCCTCATATTTCAGCAATTTCTTCAAAAACATATTATTGTGAGTGTCTAAATTTCATGTCAAGTAATTAAGGATTCAATAAAGAATTATGTTACAATGCAAAATTTCTGAAGAACATTTTTCAGAAGAGCAGTTCAGTATGGTGGTTGTTACAGAGATACACTTTTATATTTTTCCTTATATTTCTATATATTTTATTAAATCTGAAGGTAAAAATCAGGTTTTTTAGAAAAAAAAAAATAGAATGTCAATCAGGAAACAATGATTTAACGCAATGCTATCTAATAATGATGCATGCAATATGTCCCATGACATGCCACATACTTTAACACAATATATCTAAAACATCATGATTTGTGAAACTCCTTGACATTGTTGTTAACTTAACTACACTGTACAGATCTCAACATGCTATTGTCTCTTAAAACCAAACATAGCTCTTGTGTTATTAAAACAAACAAACAAACAAACAAAAAAACTATTTCCATTCTTTTTCAATACACAGTTCACAAAACTTCAAATTAGAAAACTTGAATTATAAAGCTATTCTATTTGTCCATAAAAAAAAAAAAAAATAAGAAAAAAAATCTGCAAATAGCAAATGTTTTAAGTGGAATCAAAGTTATCCTTACCATTGTCTCAAGGATGTTATAATTTTCAATAAAATTGTGGATTTTGTTAATGATGTTTTTCAAAGCCACCTCCTCTGGATGGTCTTTTAAGACAAATTTCACAACACAATGAATGATGTCAGAAAACTAGCTTTATGCTTGTCATTATTTTAATCTTAGGGAAAGCTGTTTCCACAAGATAAGAAAAAAATCACATTTCTGGAAAAGAACAAAAGAACTTACATATACATATTTCCTTTATTTTCTTTCTGAATACAGTGATGGCTGATAGCAAAATTCTTTTCAGAGTTTTTTCAGGGACCCCCAGTGTCTAAAAGTTATTATTTTTATTGCTATGGCTTCTAGATTATGTCACTTTCATACTTTTCCTACTTGTCAAAGTGTGAGTCTCTTTAATTTGTAACCTTTTGTGTAGTTTATCACTTGACAGCAAACTCACAGGAGTGCCTGTTCCTGATTTTCTTTGCCATATCTCCCCTTCAATTACATCAATAAATGGTTCCAGGAGAAGACAGGGTAAACCTGCTCCACTCAAACAAACAAACAAACAAACAAACAAAAATAAATCTGTTCATAAGAAACAAACAAACAAAAAAAAAAAAAAAAAAAAAAAAAACACTGGTTATTCAGATACAATACGAAGAAATTTGAAAGGCAATGAAAAAAGCTGTTTAGATTTTCATGTTTCGTGTTCTACCCTTGTTTCTCTCCTGAGAGAAAAACACTGCTTAAACATTTTCTACCCTCATTCTGGGTTTTAAAGTCAAGTTAAATACAGGTTTTAAACACAAGTCCATGCTTCAGACAAGTCCAAAAGAGGCCCCAAAAACTTATTTGGTGCATTGACTTTGTCCTCTACAGTGGTAAACTGTACCCTGGCTCATAACTCGCAGCCATCTGAATTACCTTGTAGGTTTAGGGTTTGTATCTTACGGAGGAGTCATGTGGCTAAATTCAGATTTTTAAGACCCTCTTAGCAATCACTAAAGTTATCTCAGGCCTTTAAGTGTTCCTGAAGCCTGATCCTTTATGTCCTAAGGTAGGTACCTACAACAATTTTGGCTTTGTGTCTCAGGAATATATATATATTTTTTTTTCAGCTGACACTAAAGACAGTCCAAGGTGAGCCTCTCCAGGGTAGACATCTAAAATTGCAGGAGATTAATCCCTCCCTTTAACATAACACAGCATTCCCACATGAGGGAAGAAAATCGCAAAGGAAAAAAATTTCAGTATATAGCTGAGGAGAAAATACTACACAGGAAATAATTCATATATGGTAGTCTGAGCAGACTACTGTGCTCTTCATAGGTTCAGTGCTTTCCTCCACTGGAGCATGTTTAAGGGTCTGAAAAACAACCTTTGTCCTGTAACTCATCCAACACTACTCTCTCTACTGTCCTGTAGAGTAACTCATGCCAACACTACTATGTGATCTAATGACACAACTTCTGCTGCTAACATGAAATATCTGAATTAGCCATGTCATCGGAACAGGTGATGAGTTATGTGTGTATTGCATAACATCATCATGTCATACAAAGTGGCATAATGCCAATTCACAAAGTTAGAGCTGTGGCAGAACTGACCTTTGGTGTAATCCCAGTGTGTTAGGAAAACATTGAGAGAGAAATGCTACAAAAACCTCAGTAAGGCACTGATGTTGGACATAAGCACTTACACAAAACTGTGCCTGCATCTAATCCAGTCATTTCTAATCCAGACATTTCTGTCTTGACAGCCAGGTAAATTCAAGCCAGAAATACAAAAGATGCCCCTGAGCAAGGGAGAAGCACAAAAATTAGCATTAGCCAACAAAACAGACCTAGAGATACCCTGTCAATAGAGCTGATAAGAAGTATTCCCTTCTGTGGCAAATCTAAGGGGAATTCCAGGAAAGATAGAAATTGGTCACAAGAGGTTGTGGTGAAGCAGGGAAGAAGCTGGACCAGATGGGTTGTGGTACACACACAGTTCTTGTGTGTGTAGGTTCAGAGCACAGTGAAACTTAGGGGTTGAAACAGGATGAAGGTGGATCACCTCAGTCTCCTGCACTTTGCTGTCTCCCATATACTCTGAGAAGTATTGCCTTAGGTAAGGCATTATCCATACTGCATTGATGAGGTGTGACAGTAAGAAATTGTGGATAAATTTACCTTGCATTAACTTGCACATATACTAGCTGACATGTGTCATGCTCTGAGCCCATCTGGTAAAGTCATGGGCACCTGATGGCCATGCTTGTGATAACCACACTGCTACTGTCAATCAGGCTAATTAGTTTAAAGCTAGTTTACATGTGCTTTTATGATTACAGTCATACCTCTTCAAACTTAGAATTCATATTCTGTTAAGAAAAATAAATAATGCTAAAGCTTCCATCTGATTTTGCATGGAAACATCTTGCAAAGTACTGTTGTTTCTCAGAAACTACCCCCTTACCCTTATCTGTGTTCACTTAGTCTACTTTGTTGTTGTTGTTGTTTTTAAATTCCTTTTTAATTTCTAATAATTCTGGTGTCAGTTTATCAGATATGTTAGTTCTGTCATTGACCAAATATGCAACATAGCTTGTCCAAAACCAGTAGATTCCATGATTATCATTTGCAGAGCTGTCAGTTTGGTTTGATGTGCTTATCTCCCTTCATTCTCTGATGTTGGCTGAAGTCATACAGAGGATACTTAATTAACCAAAATGGTTGTGGGAGTGAACATTTTCATAATGTATGTAAAGAACAAAATGTTACAAGTCAGTTTCCATCCTCTAATACTTGGCACACACTTAGTCACTTAGTCCAACTCGGTACTTTTAGAAACACAAAGAAAGCCATAGGTTCAAAGAGAGAAACAGAATGGTAACTCAGAGTCATGTCCTGAAGAAAAGTAAGATTTTTATTTGTCACACTCATAATGGACCAAAGCGCTCAAGATGGTTCTGACCTAAGGTCTTCACCTGTTTCTATTAATTGCTTTTATAAAGATATGGTCAGTGATCTGGTCCTCTGTACTGTATGCAGGATGAGGAGACGGAGTGCAGGAGGATGAATTACTTCAAAGTTTTGCCCCTCCAGAACCCAACATGTCTTCAACATTGAGAATAAATGGATTTGGCATACATCACTAAATAAATTCTTAATAGATTCAGAACATGAGTCTAGGGAAGTGAAGAGTAAGGAATCTACCCATGACAACCACTTCCAGCATCAAGGAGAGGTATGAACATGGAGATCCAGTCACCACAGAGTCTGTAGGATTGACAGAAAGAAGCACCTCTGTTACAGCCCTGTTTGGATCCTGTTTGAGAAGAGCCCTTTGCTCCCAACCTCCTGGCAGTGTTCAAGAAGGCTGCATCTCAGAAGTTTGCATCTGAGATGTCTCAAGCTGATGGTGCAAACAAGCTGTCCTGTGTCTGAGGTGTCCAGCCAGAAGCCAGGTGTGTGATGGCCCCATTCTGGGAAGTAATCTGATATCTCATGGGATATCCAGCTAGAGGAGCTAGGTGGGACTAGTTCCCTTTCCAAATGCATGTAGCCCTAAGCTATCAGTAAAAACTCAAGCTGAAACTAGTTCTTCCTGTGTGTAGTGTAAATCAACAGGGGAAGGTCTAAAACTATCTGTAACGCACAATTTATACGCTCACAGTCTTTCATCTTTTTAGTTCCCTAAGGTAATGGAGTAATTGCAGATAATTATTTAAGAGATTATTATCTAATGCATACTGTGAATCCACATGACAGATATTATTCATTTTAGCCAACAAGCAAAGCTAATTTTAATTCCTATCTAGTCTTAGTTCAACCTTTCAAAATAAAATAGCTCACTACTGATTCCACAATTTTTTGTGCAACTGGCAAGTTATAGTGGAACCTTATGCAGATAAAATGCCTATGCTTGGCAAAATTATGAATATGTTTTAGTAAATTTGATCTCCAAATTAACTTTAAATCTTAATGAATATGTTCACTCTGAGGCTTTAGAATTAAGAAAACATTTCATTTATGAGTCTTGGAGGCAGAAATAATATTTACCTATGTCTTTTCTATTTCTATCTTAGTCATTCAGATCATTTTGGACATTTTCCTCATAATGTGTCTTCTCACTTTTTCCTATAATAATAATAATATAATAAATAATATAATAAATAATATAATAAATAATATATATAATATAATATATATATAATATATATATAATATAATAAATAATAATGATGATTAACATTTTGATCTAGAACTGAAACCACTTTAAAAAGTATGTTATAACTTCTTTCATGGCTCCAAATCCCAGCTGAGTGATATCACATGCTTACTAAATATAAAGAATAATTGCATCAGTTTTAAGAACATTTTAATTTTTTATCTGATAGCTATGTTGGATGCTCCTGAATTTTTTACTTAGACCTCTTAAAATGTTCCTAACTTTTCTTTTTCCAATTACATTTTTTGTTGTTGCAAAACTTCCCTTAAACTTCCATTAAACTTCCATTAAACTTCCTTTAATAGGTATAAAAAATACCTTCAAGTTTCCCTTTGTACTTCAGCTATAAAATTGTGTAAGAATTAAAATAACCACACTCGATAAGGAAAAGCAAATCTTATAGAACTATAAATGTAGACATAGGTGTATTATTCCTTTATTAGTTTATATATATATATAATCATTCATATTATAATATCTCAGAAATGTAAAATAATAACAATGCAATTAATCCATTTATTCTTCCATAGTTTTCAAACTAATCTATAATTATCAGTGAATGCTCTTTCCCAGAACAAAAAGATCACCCAGAGTCCCAACAGAAAAATAATAAATAATGCATGAAGTGCAAGCAAGATTTGATATTGAAAATGAAAGTACATTACCTCCAGAATTACACACTTGCTAATACTTCAGATGACAGAACCAGGGTTTAGCATGTCTTTTTATTCTTACTCAGCCTTCAGCTACCCAAATTCTAGGTTATGCTAGACTTTGACCTTCAGGTTTTGCTTCATTCACAGCTAAATGAAAACACAATATTGCCACCAAAGTAGTGAAACTGAGAAGTGAAAAACTGTTGGTTTTCCCTGTTTCTATCCATATACTAACCTAACCATAGAAAAATGTAAAAATTAATAAATGTAATTTTGTTATTTCTTTTTATACTCCCTGCTTATATTTAAAAGTTGACTTTATGGCAAGATAAGGTTTGGAGTGCTCCCAGACCTTTATGAACTGGAAAAAACATTATTAGTAATGAGAAAATTTATAAAGCAAATGTCTAACAGAAATGCCTGTTCTCCTCAATTACAATATGTCAGATAATTTGGACTGATGGACACTTAAATACAGCTATTTTTCATTTCTTGGGTTGCTTATTCACTTTTCATCCAATCACTTAGTGAGGAGAATGTTACTCAGATTGAGAACAGTCTTTGTCATATCTGGTTATAGGAGTCGATCTCAAACACGCTAAATTCAGGTAGTAAGACTCCCACTGGCTTCAATTACTTTTGAATAGGCCCTGCTCAGGTCACCAACCTTGCTAGGTTCACACACACAAGAACATAGAAATTCCTTGTGGTGGCTACCTTCCTGACCATATATGAAGATATGACAGTCCACATGGTGAGGCCAGTCAAGTGTGCAGTGTAAAGGGAGCTGGGATTCTCTCTGCTATTTATCTTTTTCTTTCATATCTTATTCTGAGAAGTCATTGGGATAGCAGCTCTGTATCCCCCATAATAATTACCCACATAATGTCTCCCACAAGAATAACTTCTGGAAGACTGAAAAATTCTGTGTGTGTCTTTCTGATGTAAATCATCTCTAACACTTCTATAGAGTAACAAAATATATAAAACTCATTTATACGACTTTCTATCCATGTTCTAGGCTTTGTGCTTGAATTTTGTATCTTTTTTTTTTTTTTTTCCTCATTTTAATTTTATCCTTTTCCTAAAGCTGAACTAAAGTAGCGTTTCGACTTCAATGAAGATCCCTGAAGCATCTGGCAGGCTGATTGTAAACATAACTTTTTGCAACATTGAAGTGTATTTGGGAATACTATTAGAAACACTTACTAATATTAACATCGTTTATAAAATAATAAATTAAACATTCAGTAAATAGATATGTAAGATATGTAAGGTAACAAGGAAAGTTACCTTAGTCTGTTCTCTTTATAACACAAGTAGCATAACACTGGAGTGGACAGGACTTTACAGACTTTACATACTGAAAGTAGAGCAAGGTGTTTTGCTGTCACAGATTATTGAATACCAAACAAAGCTTCAGTTTAGGTGGATTAAAAATTCAATATACCATGCTCAGATGCTGTGGTTCACTAAAATTAAGAGTTTCCTGGCTTTCAACTCTACTGAACTCATACTTCCGATGCATACAAACATGTGTCAGCCCACTCTTCTTCCCAGTCTCATTTATTTACCATAGTCAGCAAAATCCAAATAAGTGACTTTCTGGCATCTTGCCATTTCCTTGAGGGATGCATCTTGCTTGTGCAAATGAAAGCCCTGTCATAAGAAGCAAGGGGCTACAACCCAAGAGGCTGCAAGTTCCAGCAGGCAAGTCTCCATCTTGGACTCTACAAGACAGATATTTATTTTATTGTAGCTTCTCCACACAGTGTTGTAATGGTCTCCCATTCTACAAGAGCACGGTTCTTGTTTCTCCACTAATTTATGTTCCTCCTCTTCTCTGGATTTTTTTTTCCTAGTCATGCTGACCTTAATATGTGAAGGCAGTTACAGATCTCTTGCGATAACTTTTGCTAATTTCACATCCGAAGCTCAGTGAGCAAACACAACAGCACTGCTCTCTTTACATAAAAGCCATTTCAGATTATGCTGTTTGTGTCATTGACTTCAGCAATTGGATAAAATGGAGATGCTCACCAAGGACTTCCCAGAGCCTGTGATAGCTTTCTCAGAGTTAGGCAGACACACACGTGCTCTGACCTCCCCTCCAGCCATGCACATGATAACATCTATCTGAGGAGGGGATGCCAACACCTCAAGGAAAACCACCTCTTTTCTTTCTCCACTGAGGAAGCCTAGACAAGATGCCTGACATTCACACACCAATGACTGGATAAAGGAAGCCTACTGGCTTCTCTGCTTCCTCCCAGGGGACACCACCATATGTTATATGCATGATAGCCAAATCCCCATGCTCCCCATGTTGACCTGCACTGCCAGGTGCCACTGATCAAACACATGGAACCCCTTATGCAAGAAGAAAAGCCAGGGAAAGCCTTACAAAGGAACGGAGAAACACTCTGAGTGAGGGAAACAGAGTAGAGGAAGATCACACAGTCTCACACATACCTGCTGAGGGCTCAGACCTGGGTCATTGCATGGGTTGTTACCTCCTACTCATTGAGCAGGTTCAGCCTGCAAAAAGTATACTTGGGGTTCACACAGCACATACAATGGGTGCAGCTGCCAATATATAACAGAGAAACAAAAGAAAACACAACTATGCAGAGGAGCGAACTCCAGGAATGGAAACCAGAGACCGACACTTTCAGAATTTTGTTTGGGCTGTTGTAATGGCTGAACACGAGTGACTGGGTTTGAAGGGGAGATGGAGTGAAAGAGCTGGGAACAAGAGTGGCTGTCATTTGTGAGATAATTGTTTCAGCTGAGGCAAGAATATGCTGTGTCCTGTATGTGCCTGACATGGTCTAGTGTACAAGGAGACATATCAAGTAAAGCTTGAGCTTGAGCAATACCAGCAAAATAGCAACACAAGACCAAAGAAGTAGATGGGGGCAGTGTGAATCAGCTAGCCTTGGCCCAGTGGACACCAAAAATACCCTGGATTTGAATCATAAAAATGAGACAAACACCATTAATTAGAAAAGACGTAACACCTGCTTTTAATTTAGGCCTTTAGAGTAGTTCTCAGGGGAGGAAGTTCCTGCTGAAATCTTCTGGTACTTGAAGACAATGTGCTTCTTATTAGGATAACAGAGAATCTGCATTAGGGTCCCCAGAAACTCTGGAGAGTTGTTCTTCTGTGGCAGATGTGTATGCCCAGTTGACCTTCTATATCAGCATTACAGACTTTCCTTACTTGTCCTAGCACACTAGCAGGGAGTCTGTAGGACCACTTAACATGCAACCATATAGATACAGTTGAAGCAAGAAAACAAGCTATGTCTGTAACACACTGTCCTCAGATTTGTTTTTATCCTAGGCCAGAACACATCCCATGCTAAAAAAATAAATTTAAAATAATAATAATAATAATAATAATAATAATAATAATAATAATAATAATAATAATCTCAGATCAGTGCAGACATAAAAATGATTTGGGACAAGCTTGGAGCTCTTCAGAATCCTATCCTACATTGGACTTTGAGGGAGAAGCAGAGGTTGTGCAGAAGGCACCAATAACACTCATGGATTCATTCATGGATTAAAATTACTTGCAGATGTAATTTACCAAAACATCACTTTAGATTAAGAAACATGGATTCCTGTCTTGTGCATGTATTGCATAAGGACATGCTGGGGCTGCAGTGACAAGAAATATATACGTTATTTTCCCATCAGTTACTTAAAGTCTTCTTGCTGTCTTATATGTTTCCCACTTTATGTTAACTTTGCTTATCAATACAGAGGCTATTAAATGAATTCATTATTCAGCTCATCATTTACTCATTGGAATTTACAAGTAGCAGTGAATTGGCACGAAAAATTTGAAATAACATCCACATATGTTCTATGTCTCTTCGTATGAATTCAATAGCATTCATACATGTGATATCTGTAAGACAGATATTTCACCTAATGTTTTGTTTTAATTAACTTTGTGAATGTCTTTTATGGTTTATAGGATGTTCCTCTCTGGAAAGCATGCATAAATAAGAAGTAGCAATGAAATTACATAACAATGTCTAGAAGAAATATATCTGGATTCAGTATTCTTTAGTGAACAAATATTTCCTACAATTCATGTTTTGTCTTATACTGCTTTTCATAATTATTCTTGGGCCAAGATTTTAACACTGAGAATCTTCAGGTTGTTCTGAACTTCTGAACTTTGTGCTTCCAGGTAAGTAACTACTGAGTTTCAGCTTTTGAGTGCTTAATAGTTTTTGAAGTCAATTCAGTTTTTAGGTTACCTATGCAAAGATTAGAAGACCTTAAACTTACATTGAATTTTTTTCTTTAGCTTTGTAAATTCTATATGTAGGGGAGCATCTCTCAGCTACCCATACAGAATGGTGCTTACTGGCACTATTTCAGAAAACCCCACACATAATCAGAACAGTACAAAGAGTTCTGGTTGCATATTCAACGATTAGCTGTATAAGTTATCATAAACAGAATACATTAGGCTGAGTTTGCTTGACTTTTATTTGTAAAGCATTTGGGTCAATTTTTCCCTCTCAAAAACAAACAAACAAACAAACAAAAAACAAACAAAAAAAATCAGTTAGTTGAAGGAAGCAGTCCAAATGATGAGAAAATGTATACTGTATACTATGGATAAGTCTCTGGGACTTTCTGAAACATTCTCAGTCTTCCCCAGCAAAAGAGGCATTTCATCAAAACAGAAAGATCTGTAAACCATGCCCATTTCTAGAAGTTTTAACAGAGAAGTTCATTTCTCCCTCTCAAATTTGGTTGGTCAGCAAGCTCACAATTATATTTCTTTTCTACTTGCATGTATGTATCAGGGCAGTGCCTTTAAAACCTATGAAACCTCTATCTAAATTATATCCTCTATGTATTAAAAAAAAAAAAAAATCATTATGAGAATGAGACAGTTTTCATTTCAGGCTAAAATGCTTAGAAAATATTTTGTCTCTAACCTCTTTCTGCTATCAATGGACAGAGTGATATTTTTCAAAGTACTTGACAATACACTCCTGAATCAACTCTCCTTTAAAAGAAGCTTTTCTCTCTCCACTGACTATGGCTTCCCTCTAGCTCCTTACTGCAGAAATGTTGAAAGATTTCCTTTTCTTTCCATTTCAAAGTGGAAAAAAAAATGTGAAACTTCTAAATGTCTCACAAATGGAATTGTTGTTTCAGGACATTCCTGGGAGTTCAGATGTTTATAAGTGTCTTATCCAGTGGTTCCAAATGTCTTGACCTTGGGCTAGAAACCTCAGGAAAACACATTTTCCCAGTAGTTCTTTTGGTTCTCCTGATTCTCTTCTAATTATCCTGTTTGAATTTAGATAAAAAGATGATAAGTCTGATTTCAGAGAAGTGGTAGCTCCAATATTTTTTATCAAAAAAAAAAAAATCATGTATTTCCTTTATCTGGTGTAATGTGAGTGTTCTAATTCTTAAGTGTTTGGGGTGATAAGAACAGAAATAGAACAAGTCGGTGGAGAGAAGTGGCTCACTCTATATGTTTCTATTAGAAAGCGCAAGGTTATGAGCACAACCATGTGAACCCATCAAGAGAAAATATACTGCCTCTTTGCATTTCAAAATGATGCACAATCCTTGTCCTCAAATCAAAGTGCATCAGAGTAAAACAAATTCAAAGGTAATGCCCAAATCCAGTGTAAAAATTACAGAATGATATATTTTAATTACAACTCCCAAATATTGTAATGTGACTTTCCATCATAACGCCAGACAAACAAAGGAGAAATTAGGATATGGAGGACATCATTCTCTATTTTCTAAGTTCCACGTAGACATATTTAAACACCCATATAACTTTAACCTAACTTCATAATTATTTTCCAAGCTTTTACCCTAAAGCAGCTTAGGTAATATGGTGTGTGCAAACAGCTCCACTCCCTTAGTACCCAGTAATTCAATGAGCAGATGAAAAGACTTATTTCAGTTGAAGAATTTAAAAGATTTGGGGAACTCCCAGCTGTGTGATGACAATGCAGCTGGATTACTAGTAGTAGTTCAAGGAATTCCCAATTAGGGAAGGAATTAGTATATGGCCTAATGATTTTAAGGGTGAAGTGAGAAGACCCTAAAGCATTAACAGCTGCATTGGTAAATTCGCTATCGTAGTAAAACCTGAGCTACTGAATTGCACAGTGCCTCTATGTGTGTGCATGTGTACATAATTTGATGTCATCTCTGTATAAATACATAGAGATAGATATATGCGATTTTATATTCTTACATAGACACACACATATACAAGATAATGTATGCATATACACACATATATATCTGAAAAATAGTTTAATCTAAAGAGTTTAATCTAAAGAGTTTAATCTAGAGTTTTTCTCAGTAAGAGTTTTTTCAGTAATGTCATCTTATGACATTACTGATAAAGAACAGTCTAATGATTTTATAACAGGTCTGTGTAAAAGTTTGAGCCAGAAAAAAACACCGGTTTCATTTTATACAGTTTTGCTTTTGATTTTAGGGAGTTCTTTTGGATAGAAATCATGTCATCTTTTATGTTTTATTTCCGTATAAACACTTGTGAACACAAGGACAATTTTTAAACAAATGCAAAGCTTAAGTATTTTGGAGGAGGGAATGAAATTTCAGCTGATGGAAGGACACACCCAGGAAGCAGAACCTACACTGATATTCAGACCTAGCCTGTCTAGGCCATTATCTCCGGCTATGCGATGAGAATCACAGTCCAAAGCATGCTAAGTAACAGTGTACACATGTACACGTATATCATCTTCCACATAGAAAAGGCAAATAGCAAGCATATAGCCAATGACCATATACTACCTGAGAAGTACTAACTCAGAATAATTGTTGAAAGTGTGCATGATCTTTTTTTTTTTTTTTTTTTTTTTTTCCCCTGTCAAAGAGAGCTAAATTTGAAGCAAAATCACTATCCACAGCTTAATATATCTAGGAATCATTCATCAGAAAAATAAAATGGAACATTGTATAATACAATGCAGTCCTGAGAGATCCAGATGTCTTTCTTCATCAGTTCAAAGTATTTTAAGTGTGTTTTTCTCATATGCTATGTACAGATAAATCAGTGTATTTAATTATGATAAATTGCTTATAGAGTGGTACAATTTTTTGGACATATAATAACATACGCTTGTAGAATATTCATACATCAAGACACATGAGTAATATCTCATATAACTGCTTCATATACCACAAAAAGAAATTACAAAAACACTAATTTGATGTGTTCTTATTTATAATACATCTTATGCCAAAATATTTCAGTTTTTTTCTTAGTTTGATAGTAGCTTTTGAAGAAGATTGGAAATTGCTAAAACAACATGGAAGACAGGTACATATGATCATAGATCATGCGTTTTTCTAATGTCTTAAAGACAGAAAGGCATTGAAACCAACACAGGTCTTTCATGTCATCTACTTTGGAAGTAGTCAAAGTTTTCTTACTTTCAATGCATAAATAGTTGCATTTTTATATTAGGCTGATGGACAATACAAGGCATTCAGGCTTTCTCATTCAGACTTAAATCCCAGTTTTAATCACTCAGAGTTGAAAACATAGTTTGTTGTACAAACATCTGGTGACAGTGACTGGAAAGAAATGAGGGAAAAATGAAAAAGTACATGAATCTTAAAGAGTTCACAGAAAACCTACTGAATCATATTACTTTTAAAATTGAATTTTGCTTTGTGCTGAAAGAAATCAAGAGGTACTTTCTAGCTGTAAACAACTATAATTCCAAAACAGCAAAGATGTCCTGAAATTTGGTATGTGTTTGTACCAGAGGTTCATATTTACAGAGTGTTCTGCCATTTCAGCGTTCTTATGGACTCATTGTGAAATTCCTACTACGCTTCACACATAAGTGTCACATTTACTTTGCTCACTTCAGCAATAACGTGTGACCTTCTTTCCACTAACTATCCAGACCACCATCACGAGACCCCAGTAAATGAGAAGCCTGCATTCAGGGTTTTAGTCTTTGCTGATTATGGCATTATTCATGGCAAGTCACAGTCAGAGGAGGAACAGGAGGGAACAGATGCCCTCAGTATTAGACCTATTGACAGCCTGTATGGACAGTAGGTGAAGTCCTTTCACTGAATGTGTTTTTTGGCTAAATATGTATTGGAATACCAAAAAAAAAAAAAAAAAAAAAAGTATAACAGGATCAAAATCTGAAACTCTCAGTATCTCATTGTCATGTTTTATCAATAAAAGTATTGATTTAGAGCACTAACAAATATCCAATGGAGCTTAAAGGCAAAAATATTTAAGGGAGTGTTTCAATAAAAATAATAATCACTAACAAGTCATAATTGGCATCAAAATTCCTACAAAAATTTATTATCTACACCTTTAGAAAATCTAGAGGCCCCAAATCAAGCTTTACAATTTTATTTTACAACCTGAGTATCTCTTTATAGGGACTGTCACTACAACTTTTTTTTTTTTTTTTTTTCCCAATGGTAACAACAATTAAATGAATGAGTAACAAATTTTAAAGGTGATTAAATTCTCTAAAACTGTTCTCCTTTGAGACAGAATTCTAACAAAACAAAATAATTTATTGCATTCCCAACTGTTGTCAGTATTTAAAAAACATTATCAGTCAGAAGGAATAAGGGTAGTCTCTGTTAGTGTCCTGTAATTATTTTAATCTATTTAGAATTAGTCTGTGCTTCCTCATCTATCAGTCCCTAGGACTTCAACAAGCTATTTTCACAACTGTTATAGTAGGACAATATTTTTTCCTCCATTACGACAGCAGTGATAGCAATTCTGTATTGCTTAACAGGGCCAGTTCAACAGATTATATTGCCTCAGTCAACTACCAGCTCCCAAAGAGTGAAGCTATACAGTTAACTGAATTCATACGTATATAGTCTGTGGTTATGTGCACCATATATTTTTCATGATTAAATATAGACCTGAAAGTACAGACCAAAAATCAACCATTTTATGTTAATCTTAAAAAATGATGATAGAAGAATAATTGGTGCTGTTTCAACAGTGGGGCTGCATATTAAAAATTCAGTTTAGCTCATGTCTCATTGTGTAAACCTTGTGTAACATAGTAACATGCCTTTTTTTCTACTCACAGAAATTCCAAAAAGTCAGTATCTTGCCTGACAAAATTACATAATTTGTTTCTATAATCCTTTCTTTTTTTTTTTTTTTTTTTTTTTTTTTTTAATTACCACTTAAAAATATAGATAAATAAGTGGTAGTTTACGGTTTAGTAATGACAAAGGACATACTCAGAAAATCCATTTTTCTGCTTTGCATATTTCTTCTGCATTAACAATCAAACTTTTACTGCTGGTTGGGTTTATCTAAAGCTATTTTTAAAATATTTTTCCTCCTACTTATGAAAAAATGATGCTATTGTTGGCCACAGCATTTGCTGGTAAGATACATGCTCACATCATCATCAAGAGCTGTAACCTCAGAGAACTGGAGGGTTTTCTTTCTCCCACTATAGGAATGAGAAAAATAAATAAAATAAATAAATAAATAAATAAATAAATAAAAAGAAATCAAGGTACTATAAACCAAATAAGCTAATTCAGACTGGTTTCAGCTTCCCTTCTCCACTTGTCTCGCACCCCTCATTTTTGAAGTTTGGTGTTAAACTTTCAAGAATGGGACGAGATTCTGAAAGGTTTTATATGGCAAATGATGCAATTAATGTGATGGACTAAATATCACTGGACCATATAGGTGTCCAAAGAAGTTAATTTAAGACATTGTAAAATGTCCAGTAGCTATTTAGTTTATTTAATTAATTAATTATCCATTTTTATGTTATACATTTTGCTTCTATGTATTAATATCTGCATAATATTTTTATTGCATTTACTCTTTATTGCACTGATATTGCATCATTATCATTTACTTCTTGGAGAGTTCTGGGACTTTGTGGTCAGTGCAGTCACTCCTCCTTGCTTAAAGTACTCTCTTCAGCTGCTATATATCCTGGAGCTGGCAAAGGGGCTAGCTAATAAGCTCCTCCGCAATGAGCAAGATGACAAATGGAAGCAGAGAGAGAGTCAAAGGAGCAACAGGGAGATGCCTCTTCAAAATGTGCAGTAAAAAAGCTGGGATACCTCCAGGTGATTTTTGTACTTCCTAAGCTAATGGATAGCCAACTGATTGGAAAGAACTGGGCATAATATGTGGAACAAACTACTTCAGTCCCATTTCCAAATCTCTTCCTGCCCTTTGGCTGCTGGCAGTAGCCATGCTCTCTTCAGTCCATACTGACCTGAAACCTGTGGTACGGAAGTGCACCACTCTCCATTGTGCACCTATCCTGCTCATCTCTGTGGGAATAGCACATCTGCAAGGAAATGTTCAAAAGTTGGGATGGAGACTCCCCATTTCTGGTGACTTGTTTACCATACTCATTGAATGAACACCACACCAGTCACCTCCACACAAACCCCTAGTACGGGTTCAACATTAAAAAATATCTCAAAGACAGTTAAGCATTGCTCAGACACTCTGCAACCTTTGTACTAACAACTTGATATGATGGCAGCTGATAGTTGTGACAGTTGCGTGCTTTGCCCCCAAACAAAAATTAGTCATAAAATCATAGAATCATAGAATCACTAAGGTTGGAAAACACCTCCAAGATCACCTGTCCAACCATACCCCAACAACCAATATTACCTGGTAAACCATGTCCCTAAATAGCACACCCAACCTTTCCTTAAAGACCTCCAGGGACAGCAGTGACACTACCACTTCCCTGGGCAGCCCATTCCAGTGCCCAATCACTCTTTCTGTGAAGAAATTTCTCCTAATTTCAAACCTGAACCTCCCCTGACGCAACTTGAGGCCATTCCTCTTGTCCTATCACTAGTTATCTGAGAGAAGAGGTTGATCCCCAGCTCCTCACACCTTCCTTTAAGGTTCCTGTAGATAGCAATGAAGTCTCCTCTGAGCCTCCTCTTCTCCAGACTAAACAGCCCCAGTTCCCTCTGCTGCTCCTCATAGGACTTGTGTTCCAGGCCTTTCACCAGCTTTGTAGTCCTTCTCTGGACACACTCCAGGGCCTTGATGTCTTTCTTCTTATGAAAGGCCCAAAACTGAATGCAGTACTCAATGTGTGGCCTCACCAGAGCTGAGAACAAGGGGACAATCACCTCTCTGGTCCTTCTGGCTACACCATTCTTGATATAAAACTTAGTCAACTTAGTCAATACCATATTTTCCTCTCATCAGTAAGCCTTGTTATGATCTAGCACACTGACGATATGGTGGGTAGGTGGGTTACAGTGTTCATGCTTAAAAACCCCGTAGGAAGCAGAGGGACACAGAAAAGACCCCTGTCCAAACATCCACTGTGGGATCAGTGTGTCCAGTCCCTGACATCAGAAACATAGACTGTAGCCAAGCCTTTCAAGATGACTTGGTGATAACCCATCTCTGTGGTCATTGCTGCTGTCTGAGCTCTGTTGGTTCATTTAAATGCAAAACAATCTTCCTAAAGAGCAGCAAAAAAAAAAAAAAAAAAAAAAAAAAGGTAAATTCTCTGCAGCTGAGCCATGACAGGCAGGAACAAGAGCAAGTCCTCTTGGATAACACCTTAAAGTTTATCCTTCTCAGCTCAATTCATACTATTCTAATCTGAGTGCTTTGCCCTAAGGACACATGGTAGCAATGTAGCAGGATGGATTCAACAATGCAGAGATGACAAAAAATAAAGTAAAAGAATTCTCTAAAGCCTAAGAAGAAAATGCTACTTGCATATGGCATATCAGTGGTGCTCTTAAGACAGGAAAAGATTTTAATGAACTTTGAACATCTGATTTCTTCCAGCATTATGGAAACAAAGTTGTCGTTCATTCTACAGTCCCCATCATAGCCATCCATATCCAGCACTGGAAAAAAATCTGTAGAAAGGTACAAAATGAAAGCAATTAAATTTCCAGTTATCACAATATTTTCTCAAATATTTCCCTCTGATAAACCAAAAAGATTTAGTTAAAACAGGAACTGCTTCTATAAAGCGGAGATGCCAGCACTGCTAATTTAAACCAAAGCAGGGATAAATTTAGCATTAAAAGTTTTCAGTGAACAATTTCTGTACAGAGAAGTATATCCTGAGTAATGGGTTAAAGTTAATGAGCACTGCACCAGTCACCTCCATGTAAATACTTAGCAAGTGTTCAACATTGTAAACTGTTTCAAGGACAGTTGAGTATCACTATTATAACTAGTTCATTGGAGTAACAGTCTATATGATGCCTACCTCCTCTGAAGCCTGATCTCAACGTACTAATCTGTGCCTTGTCACACTACTCTCAGTTACTCCTACTTCTCACAGTTATTGGTAAAACATTTACTGACTCAGATATTTCTGAATTGTATTGTAATGCAAGATTTAAAGAATGAACACCTACAAGACAGGGCCCCAGAAGGAGTCCCAGCTGCCTGGAGGATTTACCATAAATACACATTCCTTTAAGCAAGAGCAATCAACTTTCTTGCCCCTGGGCCAGAAAGATATCTGTGTGTGTCTGAGAGCCAGAAAACTCACTCCATAGGCTTTAAAGATCCAAGGATAAATTGCTGGGAATGTGGTCATCTGGAGGGAACATCACTAGTTTCATCATTGGACTAAGACTTGTCTGTGCTGGCTATGCAGCAGAGACCCAGGGCCATTTGTCACTGTCAGGTTCAGCATTGCCTGATGATTCATTTTCTTACTTGGCCAGGAGTCCTGGTTGCCTAATAGTTTTACGCATCAGCACGGCTTTGCACTGGCATACCAGTCATGTAAATCTGCACTACCCACACTACTGCTGCTTGCAAACCATGTTGAAATCACAGGCTTCCTCCACTTTTAAGAGATTGTACCTGTCAGAATGCTAACAATTTAACACTTGTATGGAGTGTCATTCTTTCAGGAAATTACTTAAAAATAGTGGCGGACAGTGTGAGAGAGCACAATAAGAACTGCATATTAGACACTTATTGCATTATATACTACCCATCTGCCTAGTATTTAGAAGCTCTCAGGACATACAGTTTAAACCTGTTATGACAGTATATAAATATATATATATAAATAAAATAAAATAAAATAAAATAAAATAAAATAAAATAAAATAAAATAAAATAAAATAAAATAAAATAAAATAAAATAAAATAAAATAAAATAAACACAAAGCAGTTCATATTTTTCCAATAGAACAAACTTTTCTGACTGCTTTAATGTAGTGTTTCAAATATGTCCTGGCCAGAATACCATTTGGTAAATAAGAAAAAGAAAATACATTGTAAAACTTCTGGCAGTTTATGTTCCTTTCTCAGAACTATAGACCTGCTTCCTACTTCCTTGCACAGTCACCATGCTTGTATACTCTCTAAAGTACAACAGCAGAGAGAACATTTAGAAACATGAATAAGTGGAAAATTATAAGCTGTTAAAATGATTTTATTTCTATAAACAATCTGTGAAATTAAGTGCAACAGAATAATATAAAAGCTAAGAAATTATTGCATGTGAATTATGATCAATAAGTATGAAAAATAATTATGACATTGAGTAAGTAGAAAATAGTGCAAAAGATTAAATAAACAATTGTGTGACAGAACAGGAAGAGGAGTTGATGATGGGGTCTGGTGGAAGGAAAAGTTAAACCCCAAGGCAGAATAAGGAAAGGAGAAAGAGGTAAAACAGGATAGTAAAAGGGGAAAAGGGAACATTTGATGCCTTTACTGTAATGAAGAAGACAAGGAAAATGGAGAGAAGGAGGGAATATGCTTTGTTTGGATCATCTAGCATGTGCCTTCAAACTGCAGATGATACCAATCTAGACTGTGAAGAGGTGCACACATTGCATAGTATTGAGGAACTTGACTGAGGACTTTTCAACTTCAATAACTAATCCACTTCAACATTAGCAGTGCTGTGCTCCTCCATGCAGCAGCTGGCTGTTTCACTGATATCCTTATTTTTTCTTGTTGTGTATGTATTTTATGTATTTCTATATCTTATATAACCAATTTATAAGAGAAATTACATCCATCTATAGTAAATGTTTTTTTCTTAATAGAGGTCTAGAGATGTTTGGTATCACTTTGAAAAAAAAAAAAAAAAAAAAAAGAAAGAAAAAAAAAGTGGAAATAACATTAAAATATCAAAAGAATTTGGATGATATCAACACCAAACAACTGAACAAATAACAGAATGACAACTCATTATTCTAATCAATAGGGTTAATTTACTACATTTCTGTGAACTGTAACAGCTAAAGAAAGATAAACAGAAATGAACAGGGACTACATGCTGTGCATGCTGTGTAATGAGGTATTAACTACTTCAGCCTGTTCCAGGCTGTTTAACTATGCTTCATTAACCTGACCATTTATTTCATCAAGGGTGGGTCAAACTCCCAGAATTTACCTGCAGAATTCTGGAAACCCACAATAACTCTGTCATATATTTAATCTCTACTACTGTCCTAAAAATACATTCATCTTTATAAACAGATTTCAGAACACAAAAAGGGCACTCCATTGACGTACAATCTCAAACATATTTAAACAAGTGAGGAAAATAACTACACAGTATGACATCTTGTCTTGCATATTTGTTGTCTGTACACTTTTGTGTCCTAACTGATTTTTCATGAGTCCTAACTGGTTGCTTTCTGACAAGGAATAAATTGAATACTTCCAGTGACCACAGTTTGACATATAGAAAAATGAAGCTTTTAATCTCTAGGATTAAAATGCAGTCCCAATGATGCACGTAATATATTTGATTCTCTGCATGTTTTCAACACATAGAGTTTCCCTGGATTCATAGACAAAGCATGAGTAAATATGTGCCATTGCATAAGTGGCTCATACACCAAACATACCTCACCACAAATAAAAGTAGCACTCAGTAGAGAAATGTAGAAAATTTAAAGTGAAAGAGCATTCTTTTTCTGTAATAATTAATAACAATTAATTTCCCCACTTCTGAGTGAGAAAAAAAATACTTTTTTTTTTTTTTAATTTAAATTTAATTAAAAAAAAAAAAAGTATAGAAAAATGCAGAATCATCAAGAACAAGAGAGCCCATTATTGCTTATAGCTCTTGCCTATCTTCAGATGAACTATAGTCATTTGATTTTGGCCAGAAGTCACAAAATTACTGGTTGCAATTTTTCTAAATCCTTTTTACTGTTAAGACAAGATAGTCTCAGTGTCACGATTTTTGTCAGCACAGCATAAATATTCCAGTCTTCAAGAAGGGCAAGAAGGAAACCACAGGCCAATCAACCTCACCTGATGGAGCAGCTTATCCTTGAGGTCATTTCTAAGCACGTGAAGGAAAAGGAGGTGATCAGGAGCATTCAAAATGAATTCACCAAGGAGAAGTCATGTTTAACCAACCTGACAGCCTTCTACAATTAGATAATTGGCTGGATGGTGAAGGGAGAGCAGTGGATGTTGTCTACCTTGACTTCTGCAAGGCTTTTAACACTGTCTCCCATAACATCTTCCTGGGCAAGCTCTGGATGTGTGGGATCCATGAGTGGACAGTAGGGTGGATCAAGAAATGGCTCGATGGCAGAGCTTGGAGGGTTGTGCTCAGTAGTGCTGAGTCTCGTTGGAGACCTCTAGCTAGTGGTGACCCCAAGGAGTCAATTCTGGGTCCATTGCTATTCAACTTATTCATCAATGACCTGGATGAAGGGACAGAGTGCACCCTCAGCATGTCTCTGGACAACACAAAGCTTAGCAGAATGGCTGACACACCAGAGGCCTGTGTGGTCATTCAGAGTGACCTGGACAGGCTGCAGAGTTGGGTGGAGAGGAACCTCATGAGTTTCAACAAGGGCAAGTACAGGGTCCTACACATGGGGAGGAACAACCCCAGGCGCAGACAGGTTGGGGGCTGACCTGCTGGAGAGTAGTTCTGTGGAGAGGGACCTGGGGGTTGTGGTGCATCAAGAGGGGTGTGGGCAGCAGGTCAACAGAGGTGATCCTTCCCTTCTATTCAGTTCTGGTGAGGCTACACCTGGAATATTGGGTGCAATTCTGGGCTCCCCAGTACAAGAGGGACGTAGAACTTCTGGAGAGGGTCCAGTGTACAGCCATGAAGATAATTAAGAGATTGGAGCACCAGTCTTATGAGGAAAGACTAAGCGAGCTGGGCTTGTTTAGCCTATAGAAGAGGAGACTGAGAACGGATCTTACCAACCTCTGCAAATACCTGAGATGACAATGGAAAGTGGATGGGCCAAACTCTTCTCAGTGAAGGCCAGTGATATGACAAGGGGTATAAATTGAACCATGGGAGGTTTCATCACCATATGAGGAAGAACTTCTTTACAGTTCATGTGACAAAGCACTGGAACAGGCTTCCAGAGAGGTTGTGGAGTCTCCTTCTTTGGAGATACTCAAAATCCACCAGGATACCTTCCTGTAACATGCTCTAGGTGACCCTGCTTGAGCAGGGGGGGTTGGACTAGATGATCTCTGTAGCTCCCTTCCAACCTCAGCCATTCTGTGACTGATTCTGTGATTTTATACCTCAGTTGATAAGAAAAAGCAGGAAGACCAGGTAGGTCTGGCATGTATTGCAGGTTAGCGTCTATCATTATTTCAGAGATTGCCTAGAGAGCTGCAGCACACAACCTAAAATACCAGCTTTCCTGGCCTGTTCTGAATGCTAGGTCATCCTGTTCATCTGAACTGCCACTGGCTTAGCCCTCTCTGTGGGTGTCCCATGGGATGTGTCCATCTTATCTAGTGTTAGAGCTCCAGATGTTAGGCAGAAGAACAGGCTCCCATACAGCAGGAGAAAGGAGAAAGAAAATATCTCCCACAGCAGATATTTTTATTCCAATTGGATGAATTAATATTAGTATGTGTTTTTCTCTCTGTCTGGTTGTTGACTACAGTGGAGGCCTAGGTGAGGAGCAGCAGAGTAGCTGTGGCAGTGCTGGGTTAAGGATTCAGACTCAGCAAAGTCTGTAGTTAGAGGCAATACCTTTTATTAGACCACCTTTTCAAAACACAAAGTGAGAGGTGAGATGGATCTCCTCAAATGTTCCTGACAGCAAAAGAGAAGGGATCACATCCTGCTAACAGGTGATATAAACCACTCCCATACAAGCACAGACACCAGTTTCAAGACACACAACTATATAGACATGCAGCTCTTGGTTGGTCTGCATTTGGATGTCAAGTTTTGTAGATTTTCTATTATCTTGGCAGATTTTCTATCATTTACCAATTGCTTCAGCTCAACCAGTGCTTGGAGTCTTTACGCTTTTCTGTAATGCAGACAAATTTTACCAATGTTTCATGGAAATTCTGTAAGACAGCTTCTCTGAATTACCTTGTATGTATTCTGTAGGTGCATTTAGTGGAGAAAACAAATCTGAAGATTCGATTTCTGAAATCAAAGCAAAAAGTTTACTTCCATGATGACAGTAGAACAGATCAAAACCTGTTTTTGTAAGTTTCATATTGTAGCCTCTGACAAAATTGTGTTGAACTAGCACGCAGACTCTACAGAAATATTTCAGATATCTGTGATTGCCTTAAGAAAACAATATCTTTACTGCTACGCTGTACTTTTTACATTGCTTACATATTAAGTGAAAGTTAATAATAGCTAATAGCTTTACCCCTATTAGCTTCGGGGTCAAGAAACTGGAATGGAAAATACCTGACAATAAAGATACATTTCAGTGATCATTGGGTCATTGTCTTCTAGATTTGGATGTCCTTCTAGAAGAAAAAATTGCAACATAATTTGAATGACCATTCATGTCAGCTCCTTGCCACTAAAGAATCCAAGAGCTCATTTAAACTATGGTTTGATATAAGAT
This sequence comes from Aythya marila, assembly GCF_965140915.1. Lineage (NCBI taxonomy): Eukaryota > Metazoa > Chordata > Aves > Anseriformes > Anatidae > Aythya > Aythya marila. The sequence goes on from NC_139042.1 coordinate 102,758,238, forward strand.
TTAGAAAAACTTCCTATTAAAAGTAGGGAAGCACTCACTGCTTGTAATCACAGACTTGCCCATTTAGACATCTTGCTCTCTTCACAAAAATTATTCAATCATGAGAGAATATTTTCAAAACCCTTGTAAAAACTATGGTAGTATATGACAATGATGAAAACTTTTCTCTACCTCCTTTACTTTCCTATTCCTAAAGTGGGGAAAAACATTTGCCAATGCTAACATAAGAACTATATGCAAAATTTAAGATGGCAAGAGACAAAAAATTTCAGCTGTTATATCAGTAATTTTACTGAGTATACCTCTATTTCAAAGACCTAGTCTGAGACAGGGAGGAGTATGTTTTAAAAACAGGAAAACAAATACTGTTTCACTACTTTTTCATTTAGTCTAAAAATTTATACATTTTACATTATATATTTCTAGAATATTCTTTGCTGGTTTAATCTGATGTTTGAGAAGATAGAGTTGCCCTGTTCTCAGACTGTCTGTGTGGAGGCTGCCAATTGAAAGGACCATTTTTCAAAACACATCAATCAGTTTGCAGGGCTAAACATCTATGACACTTACTAGTTTAAAAAATGTTTTCTTACTTAAAAAAAAAAAATGGTCTTTTATTTATATGGTCTGTTACTTGAAAAAATAAAATATATATATGAAGGCAATAACTCATTTGATAAAGTAGACTCTTACCACACACCAATACTTTGTGGATGTCTAGAGATGAAGACTATACCTGAATTATGAAGACATATGGTTTGACTAAACACTTTATAATTATTTATGTGTGTAATGGTTGTATCGGTCAATTTCTTTGTCTTCATTATATTGATATACAATATTGATACGTAATATCTTACAGAAATCATTTTAAGGAATTTTTTGCATCTTTAGCAAAGAGACTTGTGAAATCATGACTGCTGGCAAAGGTTACTCACTGATTGATTCAATGAGTAAGACCCACATTAACATCTGAGTTCTTAATTTCATTAAACAAAACCCCTTTGGCTTTCCACATTTCTCTTCTAAATGTCTAATTCAAGGTAACCTTTTAAAAGAAAATGGAACCTTTTGTTCTTCTTCCAGCTCTCATACTTTCAAAAGTCGACTACCTGCTGGCACATTTGCTTTGATTTAGTAGCTTAAATTTATTCCACCTGCTTTTCTTTCTTTCTTTCTTTCTTTCTTTCTTTCTTTCTTTCTTTCTTTCTTTCTTTCTTTCTTTCTTTCTTTCTTTCTTTCTTTCTTTCTTTCTTTCTTTCTTTCTTTCTCTCTCTCTCTCTTTCTCTCTTTCTCTCTTTCTCTCTTTCTCTCTTTCTCTCTTTCTCTCTTTCTCTCTTTCTTTCTCTCTTTCTTTCTCTCTTTCTCTCCTTCCTTCCTTCCTTCCTTCCTTCCTTCCTTCCTTCCTTTCTTCCTTCCTTCCTTCCTTCCTTCTTTCTTTCCTTCTTTCCTTCTTTCCTTCTTTCCTTCTTTCCTTCTTTCCTTCCTTCTTTCTCTCCTTCTTTCTCTCCTTCTTTCCTTCTTTCCTTCTTTCCTTCTTTCCTTCTTTCCTTCTTTCCTTCTTTCCTTCTTTCTTTCTTTCCTTCTTTCTTTCTCTCTCTTTCTCTCTTTCTCTCTTTCTTTTATACATATATAAATATTTAAGCTTACAAATCCACACAAATTGTGCAGAAACTGCGTAAGACATTCCAAAGACTCTTCCTCTCCCTGCTTACATTTTCTTTGGTTCACAGCAAGGGAGTAGTATTATTATTTATATTAGTAAACACAACATTTTGGTGAACCTACTGTGGTTAGGAGAAGAAAAATCTTAAATGATGTAAATGTAACAATAAATAAATAAATAAATAAATATTTTTCAAATTACATTAATGGCACTTCATATAAAAATGTAGATATTGATATTTTCCAAGCTATTGTGATATCATATATGTCTATATCATATCCATGTCTTTTCTATTTCCACGTGTTAACAAAATAGAATTTCCCTAAGCACTAAGGGAGATTGAGTCTTGGGTGAAGCGCCCTTTCATTCTGCTGGAGTTTTGGCTGATGCGTAGCTCTGTGAGAAAGAAGACAGCATATATTAAAGAAGGCCAACGTCTTTGGATGGGTAAATTAAGACCAAAACATGAAGTTTTCAGCTATGTTTAAGTGCCACACTCATAGTGTGAATTTGTGCTTTTAGAACCGCTCTTAAACGTATACATTCTTGATTTTATGATATGATTCTGCTAAGGCTCTTCTCACAAGAAACAGAGGTATTCTATTACTTCCTCAATCCTACAGATTGCTGTGTAACCTCTGCTCTCACATAACATCTGCTCTCAGCTCATCCTTCCCTTTGCTGACATGTCCAAAGAATTTCTAAGGTTAACTGGACAAGGACTTTATAAATTCAAAGAATTTTTAGTTCTAACACCAGCACCATAACAAAATCTTCATGACTATTATCTGATTAAAACATGTTGAAAAAGAAAACAAAAAAGAAAGAAACTAGAGGAAATAGATTTGTAGAATATAACAAATAAGATACATTTATTATTATGCCAAATGAAAGAACTAATGTATCAAATTATAGAATAATTTCCCTTAATCTGTGAAATTCTATTTACCCTTTAATTCAAACCTCCCTTTTTTTTTTCTAGAAATAATTTGCTCCTACAAGTGTTGTTTCATGACTGAATCCTCTGAATCCTTTTTTACATCCTTTAATATGATTTTAGACTTCATCTTGACTCTGCTTCCCTTCCAATAAAAAGAAAAACATTTTCAAAAGAAGCATAATCTCTAATAGAAATGTTTCCATGTTTTTTCTGTGAAATAGTCATCTTTCCTTCCTGTTATGATTTTATTTTTCTTTCATTGTCTCAAAACCCTTGAAGACATAAAATGTTTATGATCCTTTTTACATCTAAAATGTTTTTCCCCTGATCTGTTAGTACACTAGAATGATATTGTCCTGAGCTATGGATGAGAACAGAGAAGAGAACTGAGCTGTACAAGCTAATGAGATTTTTATTACTTTTAGTGGGCTGCTACCTTTGTTGCATGCATTTACACCTATCTAAGACATGCTCTAAATGTCAACATGGTAAATGGAATGGGATTTTGCCTCTCTGAACTTCGACATTAACAACTTTATTAGAAAGACACCACTCAGCAATGCAGCTGCTAGACTCAATTAAAAATCCAGTTCTTCCTGTTTCTGTGGAGTAACACATCCATTAAGATCACAAAAGCCAATTAGCAATAATATTCTCTGATGGTACATGAAAGATTCAAAGTAGATAAGTACTAGTTAGACATACATTTGCAAGGACACACACACAAAACAACTAGAGTACACACAACTGATTTTTAAATTCAGTGTTATATTCCATCACCATTAGAACAGCTTGTGCTGTTAGAGCACTGGTGATTATGTCTCTGTTATCTTCTGAGATTCAAGGCTTCATTGTACAGTTCTAACACATGCAAGCAAAGTCTTAGAAGAGTGAAAAACCTCACACCTCCCATACTAAAGTTCATCTAGATGCCACAAGTTTATTAATAGAGCTCTTAAAACCTAGTGAGGGTCTCTGTACTATCGAAGGCACTGTTGTCAGAGTTGATAAGGTCAGCTAAAACTCCTGTGTGAATACAGTGACTGAAATTGCAAGAGCCAAATTCCTCTAGACACATCTAAGGTATCCAGGCATGAGAAAGTGATAAAAAAGACACAAAACCCATCTTATCTCCTTCAAGCCTGAAAACACCCTTTGAAATTTTTTTTCACCTTGTTATGCTCCTTTTCATTTGACCATTAGCCAAATCATTCAATAATCTCAACAGATCCTATTTGGGGTGAGGGAATTTACGTCACCTCTTTCCAAAGAGGAAATCAGATCCCTGTAGGTGGCTAACATGCCTTCTATAGCTGATGATTGAGTCACATATAACAAATTTATAAACCTTATTCTGTTTTCTCCCTTTCCTCATTTAAACTCTTGACTAAATTTACAGTGTTTTCTTTGAGTAATAATAAACATCTGTGACAGTGGAGAGGCCAAAATAAATTCAGTCAAGGAAATTCTATGTGTGTACAATAAACAAGTTTTATTCACAGGTTTAGGTTTCCTATTAAAAGGAGTACAAAATGTCTTCCTGTCTGGTTTTATGTGCTATTACGTACATTTCTGAAAGTAATGTATGTAATACCAAGGGGTTTGCCATATTCTTAAGATGATTTTTCACTCATATTCTCCTGGAATGAAAAGCAGTTGTGCAGCTTTCAAGTCATAACAAGGGGATCAATGCTTATTGTGTGAAATGTTTTCCTTTACTGTCATGATGAAAACCAGCCGGTGCTGGTAGGTAACCCACTGTAAGCAATTCAGTCATCAACCATTATCTAGGGCAAGTGTTGACCTGGCCTCAGACAAAACCCTTATTGTTCCCTTTGTTGTTACTCTCTGTCTCCCTCCCTATGTTTAGTTATGATATGCAAATTGTACATGAAAAGAAAATTCCAAGGTAATTCATTCCTTTCCAACCGCAACAGCTAGAGCTGGCAAAAAAAAGTTGTGAAAAAGTGATGTTCTGATCAAGTCTTTTTGGTTATACCACTTTTGCAACTTAATGTGGATATAGGAAGTGAGCAGTGGTTTGTATGCCTATTTCATTTCTTCAGAAGCACATGTATTCTTTTCTTTAATGCTTCTAAACATCCCAGTGATAGTTAACTGTTAAAAACATATCACACTTTTAATGTGACTACAAAAAGGTATTTCTCATGTGCTGCATTGCAGTATCTAAGAAAAGAGACGCGGGCACTTGTACAACATTTTAAGTAAAGTCACAGAGAGTTCAAATAAACAATTTGTCCTTAAAACACTTACTGTTATTTCCACCTATTGCCAATAAATTGATTGGAAACCATCTTATTACAATATGAATACAGAAGAAAGAAAGAAAGAAAGAAAGAAAGAAAGAAAGAAAGAAAGAAAGAAAGAAAGAAAGAAAGAAAGAAAGAAAGAAAGAAAGAAAGAAAGAAAGAAAGAAAGAAAGAAAGAAAGGAAGGAAGGAAGGAAGGAAGGAAGGAAGGAAGGAAGGAAGGAGGAGAGAAAGAGAGAAAGAGAGAGAGAGAGAGAGAAGGAAGGAAGGAAGGAAGGAAGGAAGGAAGGAAGGAAGGAAGGAAGGAAGGAAGGAAGGAAGGAAGGAAGGACAACAAAAAAAATAAAAAAAATAAAAAAGAAAGAAAGAAAAAAAAAGAAATAGAGATGTGCCTTACAGTATCAATTTTTAACTGTCATAATGTAACAAAATTCAGATAATCATTAAAAAAGATGTGTACATTTCTAGAAGATATAGCTGAAAAATTGCTAGATTTAGATTAGATATAAGGAATGATGAGAGTGGTGAGACACTAGAACAGTTTACCAGAGAAGTTGATGACCCAACAGTGGAAGTGTTCAAGGTCTGGTTGAATGGGTCTTTGAGCACCCTGTGAACATCTAATGATATGACGGGGGGTTGGACTACATGATCTTTAAGGGTCTTTTCCAGCCCAAACTATTCTATGATTCTATGGTATATTTTCCATGAAAAAAAAATATATTGCCACTCTTTCCATCGAGATTCAGAAATTTTAAAACCTTACAGGATCAGAAAAACTTACTGTGTGTTGCTCCAGAAGTAATTTTGTCTCTAAGAACTAATGATTTAATGTTATAAGCAATGATTACCTCTACATAATCAGATTTGGAACACAGATGGTAGGGTTATGCATATATGTATTTCCATGGAAACATGGCTAAATACAATATAGAAATTTAACAGATTACTGGTACCTAATGACCAGGTCAGATATTTAACTGACCTAAGCAAAGATTTCAGGAATGCAGGACCATCCCACCCACTACTACACCCTTTTGTAGTGGAGAGGCTTAGTCAAGAACTGTTTGACAAAGTGTTGCCAGCCGTGAAATTACAGACCCTAATTCACATAAGTGCTATACTCCACTTGGTTCCAGCAGCCATAGCAGTCAGCAGACATATCATCCAAATCATTACAAATGCATTAACTTTTTTAAAATAGTCCAGTCTTCTTCAGAAATGCTTCACCATAACATTCTCTTAACACTTAGAAAACCTACCCAAGGTTTGTCTGATAAGTATAACCTCTATGCACATCAGCAAAGAGCTCTTTCCTGCTGCTTTGCCCTCAGTTTTTGCCAAGGTTTTGCTCACCAAAGAGTTATGTTGACAAATGTGGTACAAACAAGAGATTCCATGTGTTTTCCTCATTACTTATAGAAAGCTCTTATTTTTCTCCTGGGTGTCAAATTATCCACATTCAGAATCCTACTTTTTCTGATGTGTGATTTTAGAGTTTGCAATGAAAAACCAAACAGAGCAAACTAGTAAAGGTCATTCACAATAAAATTTGGGATCTTGTCTAACCAGTGTCAGCTAGCAAAAAGCAAAAGCTAACTGATTTGTATGGAGGAAAATCTCTTTGTTTGTTTTTTTTACTGCTAAATCCTATAGTAAGTATTGCTTGACATTGTTCTCAAATTCTATGAGAGTATTGGGAAAATAAATAAATAAATAAAGGTTGCGTTCTTGTGAGTCCTAATCTGCATTAAGAGGCTGCATACACAAGCATGCAAAGAAGTATTACAGGAAAAGACTCCTTATGTGTCTTTATGATTATGATTATGATTATGATTATGACTATGACATATAACCTACAATCTACATGGACGAGAAAGAAATTAGGAAACTAGAAGTTATGGAAAATAACCTGAAAGAAATATTTCAAGTTATCTGTCCATAGGGACAGTTACCTGTCCATAAAAATACTTGGGGTGTTTTAGTTTATACAAATGGCATAAAGAAATTACTTCCAGAGAGTGTTTGGTTTTGGCTTTTCTTTTTCAAAGATTATTAAAAACAAACAAACAAACAAACAAACAAAAAAAACAGTTTTGATGTGTTGAAAAAGGTCCCCTGGCATAAAGCCAGCATTGACTGTTCACTGCAGTTACTAGAAAAGTGATTACACAAGAGAGAGAAACAAAGTGGAGTATACTCTAACTCTGTTTCAGTACTGGTTGGTTTTCAAACAAACAAATTAAAAGATATCATTCTACTCTGTGTTTACAGGAAGACATGTATGGATTATGTAAACTATAAAAGCCACATGTCCCATAATATGAGCCAACTTGCCCCCAAGTGGTTGGAGACACCCTGTTTATTTGAAGGAAAAATTTGTAGGAGAAAATGGGGACTTCCTTTATGTTTAAAGTCTCTTAATATTAAAGCTGAGATTATTAAAAGGAAAAAAAATAGTATCCTTTTCATCTGACTGGTGCTACTAGTCACTGCAGTGCTGGCAAATGCTAGAAGAGCTAGAGAGAAGAGCCCCATGAATATTCATAACAAACACTAATAGCAATAATGATAATGATAATGATAATAATGAAAGGGTTTTCTTTGGTTTTCTGTCTTTCATACTGTATGTTATCCACAACCCCTTTATCTTAAGCATGGCTTGGTAGCCACCTGCTGTGAAACTATTTCAGCCTGTAGTCTGAGACAAAGTCTTTTGCTGAGAGTATAAATAAATTCTTGCCTTTCCTCCAGTGGAACCTACCATAACAGTGAGAATTGATTTTCAGGAGGTTGACATGGATGACACAAGGTAGCTTCATTTTGTCTATAGAACACTGAACAGACAAATAGGCAAAATAAGACCAAAAGTAAAGATTTTGTAACACTGGAAGTAAAATGATGTATCTGTTGCAATGCAACTTCACTAAATGAATTTCAGGGATCTGCAGTTAATAAAATCATGTTAATAAAATCAAAAGTTTAATAAAATCAGGAGTTTCTGCTCTATAGATAGTCATTTTTTTTTTGACATAAGTCTTTACTGATCTACTACAGGATTCTAAAGTGACTTCTAACTAATCAACAAAGAAAAATATTTCTTTCACAAATAAACATCTCTACTTGAGTCTCAGAAAGCACTTTGTATGTAGCACCACTGCAATGTATCAATGCTTTGGAAAACATTTTTCTTAGACTGAAGGATTTAAAAAAACAAAACTATGTTTCAGCATAACATACGGTTCAAAATAGTTATTAATCAGACATGAATTGAAGAAAAAAAAATTTAAAAAAAAAAAAAAACTTTTTATTTTGTTTCATGAAACTGCCAAGGAGCAACAGAACACTAAAATTTTATGACAGAGAAATTTATTTGTGGAATTAAGAATGTGAAATTAAAAGCTCCAACAGAAACTTTAGTTTCAGTGAATACTTGTTTGCTGTTAAAAACTTTTGAATAAGATTGACACTGAAACCTGAGCTTAAAAATCAACAGCAACAAAACAAACATAACACAAAATGACACAGATCTAAAATGTTCATGCTATATTCTTTTTGAAATTCAGAGAGGCAGATTAATAATAATTTTGTTAAAAAACACCCTCAAACACCTAAATTTAAACTGCTCCAGATTAGACTTTAAATATCACAGTTAAATAAAAGATTACCGTCCCCCACCAAAAAAATAAATTCAGGACCACAATGTCCACTATTCATTTCTCCATAATTCCAGTTATAATTTTTTTCTAAAAAATCTGAATGCCAAAAGTCATACAATCCCTTCATCTCCCTTTTGCTCCTGAGTTCAAAGTTAGCTGAAAGTGAGAGAAGCAGATAACCTGAACATTTGCCTACCACCTTGAACACTACCTTCCAAATTCTGTCTTATTTCAATTTAATTTCCTAGTTCTTATCAAATAGAAAACAAAACAAAACAAAACAGAAATAGTTTTAATGCCTCTGCTACCTTTCCAAAGTTACAGATGCAAATTTTGCATGAATATGTTATTTGCAGAGATCACTATAATTTAAAACCTGTCGCATTTTTACAGCATTCTCACCATCATCACAGAATTAAAAAATCCCATCCTTTCTCTACATAAATAGTAGAAGAATGTTTGGTCTTAATTACGTCCCCCTGCATGTTTTATCAGATCTGTCACACTTGTGCCAAAAATCTAGAGTTCAATCAAATTGATCCTAGTGTTCAACACAATTTAAACACTATTAAGTATTTTGAACAACGCAAACTCTTTTCTGCCTACAGCTTTTTCTGCTAATTTTGACATCGAAATAAAAATACTTATTCTGAAATTTTCATAATTCTAACCTTGTCCAAGGGTGCCATAGATAGATTTACAGTTCTGAGGACTTCCATAGTTTTCAAAACTGCTGTACGTCTGCATATAAAATGAAATACAAAAGAGTCTAGTGTTTAAAATGATAACTTTCTATACTTAGGTAATTTCTATTCTTCCCTGAGGTTTTTACAGTGAAGGTAATAACCTTAAATCGTGCAAAGCAGTCTCTTACTTTAGTATTTCCCAGCTATAGAAAAATATACATTATACATAGAAAAATATCTAATGTGTTTGTAACATTAAAGAAAAAGATGGAAAAAAAAATAAAAATTTCAGATTTGGTTAGATATACACTTTTTGCTACCTAAGTTTAAAATTTTGGACCTGATGATTTGGAAAAAAAATTAAAAAATAATAATAAAAAAAAAAAAAAATAAGTTATATAGCTCTATAGAACTATAGAATCTTTCCTTCTAAAAGCTATTGCTTATCCAATACACTAGTGTTTAAAGTGTAATAGTTATTATTACACTTTATAGTTATGGTTATTTTAGTTTGCCACTAATAACAGAAACAAGAACTACAAACCTTAATTCAAACTAGATTAATTTCTCATTTCATTTATATGCAAAATAATAATAAATAAAATAAAATATAAAATAATTAAATAATTTTAAAATAAAATGAAATGAAATAAAATAGAATAATAAAATAAAATAAAATAAAATAAAATAAAATAAAATAAAATAAAATAAAATAAAATAAAATAAAATAAAATAAAATAAAATAAAACAATTAAATAACTAGAAAGTTAGGTGCATTCTTAAAGCCAACTCAATAAAACAGAAAAGATTTCATGTTATTCACATGATTACATGTTATTTCATGTAATTTTACCTATCTAGGGTCTAATGGAAAGAGACATAGGGAAGTATATATGTGTCATGGGTATTTGACATGTGGCTACCTTGAAAGTAATGTTTTCCAGGCCACTAGAACTGAAACCAAGAGTTTAACCTTTTTTTTGCACTACAGGGCTACCTGTTGGAGAATGACATCAAGCTGTGATGACTCCAGAAAGTCTCAGAGAAAGGGGACAAGTTTTCCATCATACCCATAGTGCTCTCTTAGTGTTCCACAAAGATGTACAGGCTGAAAATGCTAATATTTTATAGTGGAACAAAAGTTGCTGGAATTTCAGAGGGTTGAGAATGAAATAGGTTTTAAGTGGTAATGTGCCAAATACCCCCTGGGGTGCTTTGCTGAAGTTCATGGAATTTTGTGGTTTTCCTTGCAGTTAGCTTAAATAAGAGTAAATTAGAACCATGGCTCCTCTGAAGAAATTTGGCATTACAAGATATGTAATGTAAGTTATATTATGTACTTTAAACTCTCTATGGTGGGTAGGGTTTTAATTTTTGATAACTGGGCTCAATGTTCATTAGCTTGCCACTGGGTATTTTTATTAGGCACATCTCTGCAGCTCTTCTGAAATAGCATGCATGTAGATTTTTATTAGAAAAAATAGAGAAAAGTAGTTGCAATGCAATGTCATACAATGTCTTCAGACATTGCATGACACAGTCACTGAAAACAATAATAGTCTTATAGTTACAGCATTAGTAAGGGTTCTTGGAACTGTTCCATGAACTTCCTGTGTGGCTCTGAAGAAATCGTTGATGCTCTGGACTCTAGTTCCCATTAGTAAAGTAAGAATTATACTCCCCTCTTCAACCTTTGCTCTTTTGACTATTCATGTGCTTCCAAAGAACACAACTGGGGAAAAAAAAAAAAAAAAAAAAATCCCTTGGTAGCCTAGGCTCTTTAGATATAAAGAAATATCCCCATACCACCATACCAGATTGGCAAAGGGAGAGAAAGAAGAATGAAATATCAAGTTTTTCATGGGAAGGAACACAGACAGGAACTGACAACTTGATCCTCAAAAGTCTTCAGATCAAATCTTCAGTTTTATAGTACATTCAGTTTATCATAAAATGGTTGCAAATATCACTTAATTTTGGTGGTATGTTTAACATCAACCCAGGAATAATGGTCCACTCCTGAAAGTAAGACCTTTGGATTCAGAGTCAAAGACAGGGCAACCTACCTGAATTAGGGTTGAGTGGCAGGATAATTTCTAAAAGATTTTTTTTCATTTCAGAATATTGTTAAACTTCCTGCATCTGAATAGGAAGCAAAGCTGAAGTGATGAAATATTATGGAAAAAATCCATTATTTCAGTATTTCTGACCTGACCAGAACCCAAAAGGACCAGAGTAGTCAAAATTTCTTCTTTCCAGATTAGTACACTGCAAATTCATAATACAAGATTTGTGTAACCATCAGGGTCCAAGTTCTGAAAAGTGCTAAGCAGATACAAATCCCCCTCAAGCTAATGGGAGTTACAGGTGTCCCCAGCAACAGCTACAGAGAAGATATCATCACAATTGAGGTTTGTCGGCTCAGAACCTTGTCCAAATCAGACTGAAACACTAAACTCTTTGCAACAATTTTGTTGCTGATTCAAACTCCAACTTTTATTTAGCTTTTGTATCCTTCATTAAGAACTTCTGTTTCGTAGCTACAAAATTGGCAACTCAGTGAGCAAATTATACTCTTTTCCACATTTCAGTATTCTGGAAAGCACTGCACGTTCAGCACTGAGCTTTGCCACATCTACTAAAGTCTCTGGAAAGAATGCCACTTGACTTCACCTGCAAGCTGACAGATTTTTATGGACTAGATCCTGAACTGCTGAAAATTCACATCTCTTTATTAACAATAACACCAGCTGAGTATCTGGCCCTCTGTTGCGCGTTGATTTTTCATCTTATGTGCCATATATCCTCAAGTTTAGCAGAATTTGCCAACCAGGACCATCATTTTCAGAAGGGGCATTTTTGCCTTGATACTTTACAGATTAAGAACAACTTCTTGAGTATTAATCATAAATGAATTTCAGAAAAAGTACATTTGTCTTAAACTAATACCTCTGTAGACACTAGAAAGCTCTGTTCTTCTTTCCCTTCTTTCCAGTTCTTTGCACTTGAGAGACATACACATCTGTCAGAATTTAAACACTGGAAGGATTTTGTTTCCTTAATTCATTAAAATTATTTAATTGATACACATATGGACCTTCTTATTTCTCAATAGAAATGCATGTAAGGATCTTTCCTTCTAAATAGAAAGGAAAATAAAAAAAAAAAAAAAAAACAATAAAAATAAAAATAAAAATAAAAATAAAAATAAAAATAAAAATAAAAATAAAAATAAAAATAAAAATAAAAATAAAAATAAAAATAAAAATAAAAATAAAAATAAAAATAAAAGCCGAATGTACATTATTACAGTTAGCATGAATTTTCCAAATTGTTGCATAACGCCATGCATAACAGTACAATAGAACTGGAGGTTACCTACATTTACAGGGACAACAGTTGCAATACTTTATATGTAAGAGACCTTCAACAACTGTTGCTGTATTCACTGTCTATAATATTTTGACTTTTTCTTTGGGGCAAGTGAACTTCAAAACATTCAGTGATTTGGATCAGAATGTAGTTTTGTTGAATGTAATCATGCAGCATATGCAGGTCAGCTGGGGGATCAGGCCCAGTCAGCACAGGTTCATGAAAGGCAAGTCCTACTTGATCAACCTCATCTCCGTCTATGACTGGGTGACTCACTTAGTGAGGATGTTGATGTACTCTACCTAGATTGCAGCAAGGTCTTTGACACAGTCTCCCACAGAATTCTCCTGGAGAAGCTGGCAGCCCATAGCTTGGACAGGTATACTCTTTGCTGAGTTAAAAACTGGCTGGACAGCCAGGCCCAGAGGGTGGTGGTGAATGGAGGGAAATCCAGCTGGTGACTGGAACACCAGTGGTGTTCCCCGAGAGTTGGTGTTGGGGTCCGTTATCTTTAATATCTGTATTGATGACTTGGATGAGGGAAATGAGTGCACCCTCAGTAACTTTGCAGATGACATCAAGTTGGGGGGTAGTGTTGATCTGCTGGAGGGTAGGAAGGCTCTGCAGAGGAACTTGAACAGGACAGGTTGATGGGCAATGGCCAATGGGATGAGGTTCAACATGGCTAAGTGTCAGGTCCTGCACTTTGGCCACAACAGACCCATTCAGCACTACAGGCTTGGGGCAGAGTGTCTCAAAAGCTGTGCAGAGGAGAAGGGGTGTTAATCGAAGCTCACCTGAACATGAGCCAGCAGTGTGCCCAGGTGGCCAAGAAAACCAATGGCATCCTGGCTTGTATCAGGAATAGTGTAGCCAACAGAACGAGGGAGGTGATTGTTCCCCTCTACTCAGCTTTGATGAGGCCACATTTTGAATACTGTGTTCAGATTTGGGCCTCTCACTACAAGAAGGACATCGAGGCCTTGGAGTGTGTCCAGAGAAGGGCTACAAAGTTGGTGAAGGGTATGGAACATAAGTCCTGTGGGGAGCAGCAGAGGGAACTGTGGTTTTTTAGTCTGGAGAAGAGGAGGCTCAGGGGAGACCTTATTGCTCTCTACAACTACCTGAAAGGAAGTTGTGGGGAGCTGGGGCTTGGCCTCACAGATAACTAGTTGTAGGACTAGATGGAATGGCCTCAATTTGTGCGAGTGGAGATTTAAGTTGGAAACAAGGAGACATTTCTTCTCAGAAAGAGTAACCAGGCATTGGAACTGGTTACCCAGGGAAGTGGTGGAGTCACCATCTCTGGGGGTGCTTAAGGAAAGGTTGGAGTTGGTGCTTAGGGACACAGTTTAGTAGGTGACATTGGTAGAGGGATGGTTGGACCATGTGATCTTGGAGTTCTTTTCCAACCCTTATGATTCTATGCTTTAATAGTATTTACTGCATGGCTGAACAATCATGAAAAAGATAGTGCTATTCATATTTTCTCTGTATTTGCTGTTTTTAACATGATAGTACAGGAAGTCTAGCAATACTGCATGAAATATAATCTTGGCAGCATTTTCAGCATATCCCAAATCATTAGGATTTGTTCAATTGCAGTAAATACTGATGTTTAATATCTAATAAAAGGTAGCAGTACCTAAAGTTGAAAGAATCTGACCATGCTAAGGTGACTTACAGTTTTCATTTCCAGTTTTAAACTGTTCTAATTCAGGTTTTCACCACAAATGCCCTGAGACTTCTCTATATTCCATAAAAAGAAATGTGTAGTGATAAACATTAATATAAATTATTTTCATTATTTATAGGTGTAGTACTCTCAATTTTGACAGGTTCAGAACTGTACAAGTTCTCACATTATAACTTTCTAGGTAAACTGTTCATCAAGAAATTACATTAAAATATAAATTTGTCTTGGGCCATGTCTAATATATGCTCAAAGCATGGTAGAGTTTTAAAGGAGAAGTCATTAAGAGGATGGTGATCACAGAGTACTTGCAAACAAAAAAATATGGAAAATATAAAATAGCAACATGGAACTTGGGTAAGAGCCCCCAAAAAAAGTAAAGCAGTGAAAAGGATCATATATAAATGGAATATTGTAATTTGATGATTTTCAGAAAATATTCTGAATTGCAGCAGGAAACACATTTTTGATAAAGATGTTGATTCTTCTGGGATAAGACAAGAAGCAAGTTAGAACAAGGGGCAACCCATCTGTACCCAATTCTATAGCCAAGGTGAGCATGTATGTAATGAACAAGCAGTATACTACTCATCAAGTGTTGTTAAGATCAAATACTCACACAGACTAGAGGAGAGTCTGGGGCTCTTCAGTTTTAAAGATTTTATAAGAACTTAGAAACAGAACTTAAGAGCAACTGCATACTGGGGCAAGAATCCCATTCATCCCAGTGAGGTTTAAAACAGACCTTACAATTAAAAGATGTGCTATCCATTCAGATATCAAATTTTATATCAAGCTATCATGCTTGATAAGATTAGAAATTTTTCATGTTAACATGAAACTATACTTTATATCTAGAGGACATTCAGAAAGCCAAGCTGGAGTAACAGGCTCTTAAATACAATAGTATTAAGATAAAACAAAACAAAGAAAACCATGACAAGGTAATGTTACCATTTTTGCTGAGAAAGGAAGCATGCATACATGAATGTTATATAAAAATTACATAAGTTTTCTTTGATCTGTTAACAAGAAAGCTAAACAAGCTGGTGGATATTCTCCAAATAACTTGTCATTATTGGATTTTTTTAGATGACTGAATTCCTTCCCCAAAAGAACAAAGATCAGTCCTCTGGGAGAAAAGACCTGAAAGCCAGAAATAATCACTCTCTGCATATCCTATTCTTAGATGATACCCAAGGTTAAGAGTTCTACAGAACTAAAGACAAAGGCCATTTCCCTCATATGACTTTATATGAATAGCAACAGGACTGTGGTTTAAGAAGGTAAATACTATCCTCTTTGGTTTTGTGAATTCTAATTAACTTTTCTACATGATGAGACTACTTGGCTTCATTCTTCACTTAAAAATATGGGGTGTAAGATAAGATATCAGGCAAGGACAAATTACTTTTTGTACTACCTATCATTAGTCAGCAGTGACTGATGCAGTAGGGTGGGAGTGCACGTTATTGGCCTTAATACAACATCACAGAGTTGAAGAAGCTGTTGTACTGCCCCTCACACCTCCCAGGAGCCTCCTCTTGCATGCACCTTCTTCATCTCTCATCTATTAGTGTCTCCCACAAATTTCCTACATTGAAGACTCTCATATAGAAGCACAAATACTCGATCTCCTTCCAGTATGTGTGTGGTGGCTTTCTCCTTGGAAAAGCCATCAAACTGTGCCAGAGTCGCCATCACTACAACTTTTAGATTCTGCTTGACTGGAGGAAATGGTCCCTGGCCTCCAGGCCCACCAACTCAATCTTCAAGATTGGTCAATGTGGAGCCAGACCTCTGTCCTATTTTATAGCTGATGGCTACTATTGGGTAAGGGGGAACAAAAGGGAACTAGATGGGCCTAAGCAAACTAAAATTAGTGATTTCAGACAATAATTTCTTAATTGTAAATGGTGTGGGACATTTCCTTCTACCTTCTCATCTCAGCCTCCATTGACTGGACAGATGTATAGCTTCACAGATAAGAACTGAATTGGCCAGAAAACTGGCCATCTCTCTACATGCCCAAAAGCAAGTAAAGTGTCTACCTTGCCTCGGAACTTCAAATTAACTAACCAGGTTTAATATTTCTAAGTAAATATTCTTAGGTATTAATCCTGTTTAGCTGATTGTTTGGTGCACGTATCAGACTTTTGACCTTTGCATAGTATTCTGTTGCAACCTCGTATATGAAGAACTAGGCTTCTAGTATTGGCTAGTACCTGTCCAAAGCTGTTTTATTTAGTCAAAAAACTAAAGACATCAGGAGTATCAGTCCCCCTGAGCACAGATGTGACAAATGGCAACAGTGATAATAGCAACAACAGTGCCAACAGCAACAATGACACCAAGAGCAGAAGCAGCAAGGAGCATGTTGAGACTGCAGTGTGAAGCAGCAACTGCTGGTTTGTAACCGGCTGTTTGATAGCTGTGCAATCTTGGTCTTTCCTCCTTTGCAACATACCAGTGGGCAATGTAACTGCACCTACTGAGCATTAGAGGGCTCTGTACAGCTGTATATGACACTGAGACAGTTCTTGAGTCAGGGTTTGCTCCAAGTGACATGAAATATACAAATGGCTTGCCTTCCCTGTGAGTTGCTCTATGATTCAAGGAGGTGGAAGAGAGTCTTTCCTCAGTGAGTGGTGTGCAGACCACATATTGTGCTCAGGCATTTCACGCTAATTTGGTGGTTTGTCCCATCACCAACTTCAAATTTCCAGCCTGGTGCTACTGAGAGGTGATTTTACAAGCACAGCTATTCATTCCTCCACATCTATTTCAGTTTTTTTGTTTGTTTGTTTGTTTGTTTTGTTTTGTTTTGTTTTATTATTTTTTTATTCTATGAGTTAGTTAGAAATACAAATTAAATCTGGAATGGCATGTTATGCTTGAATTAATCACTACTCTTTCCTGATAGACTGATTGGAAAGATTACCTTTGTTTCCAGACTGTTTAAAAGTCATGCTCAAAGAATTCAGAAGCACACACTGCTTCAACTGAATACATTCAGTCACTCAGTAACACCAAATGACTCAAACTGTTTGGAAGGCAAATATAAAAGGTAAATAAGAATGAATGAAGCAAGTTCACTTAAAAAAAAAAAAAAAAGAGAGAGAGAGAGAGAGAGACATACCGTATAAATAGTAATAAGATCATTATCATATTCAACAGTGTGCCATATATTATAGATAGATTACAGATAGGAGGGATCAAACAATTAAGGGTACCATCTAAATCCATTCATGTCTTGGATTTAAAAGTTAGTACTTCTTGCACTGATAGACAGCTTTGCTGTAAGATAACTGTACAAGAATCCTCTAAAAAACCAGATTGATATCACTAATGAATTTTGAATGTTATGATTTTTCATCATCCCTGTTTTTAAATAACCAGAACAGGTATTCATATCTGCCAATTCAGTATCATCATTGCTCTGCCTGAATTAAGCTTACAGATTGTTTCAAGTATTTCTTACTTGGCTAAAATAGAAAATAAAATAAATTCTTCCACTTGAGCTCTGGACCAATCACTAATGCTCTATTCAAAATACAGACCATGTACAATGTCCTAAAGACATAATTTTTGCACAAACAGAAAATAAAATTTAATATGTTCAGTATGGTCATGTAAACACTGCTAATATCAAATGGTGACTGAAAATCTGAGATTTATTCATTTATTTATTTTTATTTTGCCTTTCAGCTACAGGGACTATCATGATGATGGATTCTAGATAGAAAAGTTCTAACAAGTCATTTACATGGCTGTGGCTTTGTAGCATTTCCTGTTTGGCAATGAAATGCTCTAAAAGATATTTACTTTTAGTGGATGGGTGTTATCATTTTACAGCCTAGAGTGCCAAACAATGTATTTTAAAGGACACTGTACGTATGCAACTAATTATCAAGCAGGAATGTGAGGTTAGAGGAAAAGGTGTTGGAATGCAATAATGAGTATGGAAAAGGCAGTTTTTAGTTTGACAGAAAAATTAACACACCAAGGATTTGATTCTGAAAATGTAACACTAGATGTCTTAATCTTGCCACTAATTTTAAGAACAATGAAGCATTTATTTCCATTTGGAAAGTTTATCATTATAAACATGACAAAACCTTGATTTATGTAATATGTTTTACACAGAAAGAGTAAAACTAAAACTTTTTGAACTGTCACAGACATGTATGCAAAGGATAACCCATGTCTTTTTTCATGCATTGCCTCTTTTCTGTACACTGTTGTCTTTATAAAAATGCTCAATCATTTTAATTTAATTAAAATTTGCCTTAAAAGGAGTAGTTTAAAAATAAAAAAAATAAAACAAAATGCTGAGAATTGCAGAGGAGAAAATGAGAATTTATATGGCTATGAAATTCCTCCTAGCCTTACTTGATATAACCAAGTAAAAAGCATAAAATATCCTTTATTTAGCCAAAAACACTCTTAGATTTGACTCAGAAAGACACTTGGGAGTTTTAAATCCACTGCCATTCATAGTTATATGAAATATTTCAGAAAATGCTCCTATAAAAAGTTCTATTGCCACTACTATTAAATAAATAAATAAATAAATAAATAAAGTCCATAAAGCTTTTCAAGTTATATTAAGGACTAATTAAGTATCTTAAAAGATTTTTGAAGTCTTGCAAATTTTTAGTCTTTGTTCAGTATGTTAGTTAAATCCTCTGCAATCTTATTGTAAATTTTCAATATAACAATAACAACAAACCTAATTCTTAAGCCATTATGCTTCAACTTTTTCTCCAAACACCATTTAAAGCACCATTTATGGTTTATCAATTATAATTGTGGTATTCTGAAGGGAAGATTTTATACAGGTTTGCTGTGAGTAATTTTTATACTTATGGTTTCTACTTTGATATATTAGGTTTTCAATTCTGTAGTGCCAAAGAAAACCAATGCCAAGAAACTTCACAGTAGCTTCAAAAATGCTTACCGTGTCATTTGACTATTCCTTTACAGTGATACATTACAAAAACTAGATATTAACCTTTGTATGAAGTACCATCTACACAGAGTAGTCAAGCAAATTAAAGCTCCAATCCTGCTAGTTAATGCACACTGACAGCACACAGACAGTGTTGCTCTCTTTGCTCTCTTGATGCCCACATAAGGTTCTATTGAATTTCAACAATTGTTCTCGCATGATTCCACATACTCGGCACCATCTCTAGGATTAGGGTTTGGCTAAGCTACTTTAGAGTCATTGATGAGCTTCAGGCCTACCATCTTGCAATTAAGTCCACACAGACAAAACATTTTAACAGTTGCATCTGTGCTGTTTTCTTTGCAGGATCCTGGGTTCAGTCTAGATATTAACAAAAGATAACAAAACCTTTGATCTTTGACCATTGAACCTTTGATAGTAAGCAACACTTACTATCTTTCCTTACCAGTTCCAGAAAATGGGTGTAAGAAATGGTTTTATGCTTTCATCCTTCATGGAGATAACACCTAAAAGCACACAAAGCACACATTATACATAATAAAACAGAGGATGGACACCTTATTATCCAGTTGATTACCTCCACTTTTGAATATTTCATTTTTTTTTTATTCAGACTAGAAGTGGATAATTTTTCTAAAAATTCTAATTTTCTAAATTAATTTTCTGTATCTTAATAGAATGTGTCATCTCTTTTACTTGGGCCAATGATCATTGGACACAATGATTACAAGGCTGTGGGGAAAAAAAGCAAAAGGGAAAAAAAAAAAGAAAAAAAAAAGAAAAAAAAAAAGCCAATCTCAGCATAAATGAATTAAAAAAGAATATCTAAACCACAAGATCAAAATGATTAAATTCAAGCAGAACATCTAAAGATCACATTCAATTGAACTAAATCAATCTTATTCAAGTTTCTTTTATGTTCCTCCTTAAATATTGATAATTTGCTATCAACATAAAGAATAAGAGGAATTAGGGGACATACACAGTTTTTCTTTTGATGGCTTTTGATGAACCTAAATTGCCAAAGAAACAACATTCAAAAAAAAGAAAATGATTTCTGTGGTCATCTCAAGATCATCTGCAGCATTTTAATCTGGCTAAATCTGTATACTCCTAAATATAGCACATTGTTTTGCTGTTAAAAATAGGCTTCTTTATTAATCACGTACTCAGTACAATGGCGACACAGTGTCTGTTCTTGCACACATAATGTGACACATACTCTAGCAACCATCAGACTTTGGAACAAAATAAACCTGAGGTAACTGTTTACAATGATTTGTAGTAAGCTCTTCATGGGTCTTGTTTACTTCCACAACAGGGAGAATGTTCCGTCCACTTCAGGTACAAAGGGATTCCTCAGATATGATAAAACTTCAGCACTGAAATAATGTGTCACTTGTAATACAATGTACAATTGGAAAACACTGCCAAAGCTTCAGCTGCTGTAACTCTCCATAGCCAGTGGAATTATGCCAATTTGCAATCTTTAGGGTCGTGGTTCTAGAGGTATAAAATTATACA
Source organism: Aythya marila (assembly GCF_965140915.1). Lineage (NCBI taxonomy): Eukaryota > Metazoa > Chordata > Aves > Anseriformes > Anatidae > Aythya > Aythya marila. The sequence goes on from NC_139042.1 coordinate 102,779,019, forward strand.
TCATAGGATATACAATATTGTTGACTAACTCTTTGTTGATATATGTATAATAACTGGTAATAGAAACCTTCTAGAAATCTAGAAATTCTTATCCACTTTTCTCTAGACATATCAAAGCAGTATGTTGCTCAAAGCACTACTTTTGAGGACGGCCTTTCTTTTAGCCAGAAAAAAATATTACATATGCTAGAGTCAACAATTTAAATAAAAATTAAAAAGCCAAGATCAGAGTTTGCATCTTTTTGCAGTCTGATTTGATATTTTTTTGTGAAATAATGTCCTCAAGCTAATTCTCTTAACAAGAAAAAACGATCCTACTTCATTTTTTTTATTATTTTTTTTCATACACAGAAAGTGTTTAAAAAAGAATTGGCCTGTAAACGTAGCTTTTGGCAATAAAATTAGATGGTAAGCTAGAAACTTAATGTAGTAATATGGAAGACATCTTTTGTATTTCACAGTCCACATTAACCATACTACAGCACATCACTCACCATAAGAAAAAATAGGTGATGGCAAGTATTTGAGGGAACTAAACAGACAGGCCAAGCCCACTAACCCAACATGCAATAATATTTGCTTGCAAATCAAGAATACTTGATACTATAACTAATGTGCTGAGAGAAAGTAAACCCAGAACATTATTTGAGATTTACATCAGAGACATGATTTGGTGTCATCACAGATATGTTTGTCTTACAGAACAGCCATTTTGCTGTAAGTTACAACCAGCATTAATTTAAACACAGTGTCACTAGCAGATATTAAACCAGTGATTCTGCCTCCATTTAACATGTGTAAAAGAAAAATGATGTGGAAAGAATCCAGAAACTCCAAGCTTCTGAAATCTTTTTTTCCTTTTATTACCAATCATTAATTTGAGAGATGTCACCCAACAAGTTGTTTATTTAGCTCTTGATCTTTAGATAAGTGTCATTCTTTTATAGATGATTTTTAATTTCTCTTTGGCTGGTGTTGTTTATAGAATTACCGAAGTAAATGTTTTTATGACTTTTAGGCCTAACTCAAAGCTTTCCCCTGCAAGCAATTATACTTGTGTAAAAATGCCTGCAGGACTGGAGCCTAGAGGATTTATCCCATATTCTTTCCCATGTAGCTAAGGTCCTAAATAAAATCAGTTTATCTCCAGAGAAATATGTGCTTTAAGCAGATTACTTTGGATCATTTTTTTGTGCCTGGTACTAAGTAATACTCCAACACTTGGGTTTACCCTTACAGCAATGACATAGGGAAAAAAAAAAAAAAAAAAAAGAAAAAGAAAAAAAAAAACATTAAACATATATATATGTACAAACATGTGAAATGTATGTATACACAAAAAAAAAAACAATACATTAGAAATCTTAGACATACTTTTAAAACGGTTTGCTGGCTTAGTGCTTTGTGAAACAATTACACTAATACTGCTGTAAGTGTGTGAGAGGTAAAAAACAAAAGGTGGATAACATTGGTCCATGAGAGGACACTCTTTGAATAAGCAGTAGAAAAGTATATTAATTCTCTGTATCTTGGTTTCACCTTTCAGTGATTCTATGGACAATTTTCAAAAGTAGAATTCCTGCTATGTGTGCTGATCAGATTTTAATACCAATATGCCTTATATTCAGCCAGTTTGAAAAATAATATAGTCTAACAACAAAGATTTTGACCTCATAATTATAGATTAAAATTCTTCTTTTGTTGTGCTGTATATCCTTGTACACAGAAATTCGCCACTATCTTTTGATGTTATTAAAGTGTTTCTTAGTGGGGAAACAGGCAGGTGATCACAAGTCCTAACCAGTGAGATTATTCATGCTGGAAATTTACATGTACAATTTTTCCATTTTTTTTTGAAGTGGAAAAAATGAAGCATCTGCAGGGAGCAGAATGGGAAAATAAGACACAACCTTGAGGCAAGAAGTTAAGGGTAATTGCCACTGCAGCTCACTGGGACTGCTGGTTTTGGTGTAGTGCTATGGCAGTGACAGCCTCTCTTTATGCCAGGGCCTGTTCAAATGCTGAAAGAAAAGGCAGTCAGAGACACAAAGGACTTAGTTTCCCATATGAGCCATACCTTCCTGCCGGGGAACTGCAGAGGAAGGAAGGGGGTGGGGAAACTGGAGGAGGGAAAAGAATAATTACATGGTAAATATCTTGCTAGTGTGGCTCTGAGTCCTGGGATATATGCTGGACTAACAAAGGGATAGGCAAAATCTTTAGATCCAAGGAGCTGCCCCCACATCAGGAGAAAAAGATTGTCTATAACAGTTGTCCATGAGCAGGAAATACCAAGCCTTAGTAATACGCAGCATTCATGGTGGACAGAGGTGCCTAAACAGACCCCTGTACAGACCCTCGTATCTACACCAAATCATCAGTTTCCCAATCCAAATTCAATTTAATGTTTCAACACTAAGGTGAACCCATGCAACTGAAACTTTGCTTGTTTAATGCACAGGTGCATGGGCTTACAGGCAGAAGAGCATTCTCCACACAGACAAACACTATACCAGTGTTCTAAAGCACTTGAAACTTTAAGAAAGGGAACAAGTGCCATATCTCTATTGATAACAAAAAGATAAATTCTCAGTATTTATTTTTAACAAGACTCTCTGACAGTCTTACAGAGAGAGAAATTGGTAGTCAAGCTTCACCTGTGGAGCCAAGCAGATCTAGAGACTCAACCATGCACACCCTGATGCTGTCTCTATTGACTCTTCCCACTACTCCCCTTGGAGGTTGTTCAACCTTTTTGCCACCACTAGTTGCTATGTTTTGTACATAGTGAAGTGTAAGAATAGAGGGGATGTGTACAGGGAAGGAATGCTGGGCACTGTTGAAACAAATGCTTTTTTTTCTTCAGAATCCAAGAACCTTACCTTCATTTCAATATTTTACCCACATATCCAGAGCTTGTTCAAAATGCACAAACTGATCAACAGCAGCTCTCCTAAAAAAAATCATCATTATTTGGTGGGAACAGTGACTGTGCCCCTCAGTTTCATGCAAAATATGCCCCTCCGCACTTGATGCTGGCAGTAAGACAACAGCTCATTCCATAACTTTAATGATATGTTTCTTGCTTATGTCTTTTGCTGCTGTGGAACTTTTGCCAAAATGCCTGAGAAATGTACAAATGTCTTCTATACAAAAATACCATGGGCTTTCTATGGCCTAGGACCAACTTTATCTCAGGCAGAGTTCTTTGATGAGATGATAAAAGGTTACTGATACTTGAACAGTCTGTGGTGATGATACTTGAATTACTGGATCAGAGGACAGTTTGTCTCCAAAGACGTACTAAGTCATTCTATGAGCGATGCTATAGAGTTTAATTTGATAATGACTTGGGAGGATAATGTTCCTAATGAATTTAGGCCTAATCCTCAAAGTTCTCTCCCACAGACTTTTAAAAGGAAAGGAAATAGGGGTCACAGGAAAAGTCCTTTCTCATTAAGTACTCAAGATCACTCCCATCTTATCCATGCAGAACAGAGAGTTACTTTAATAGCAGTCTTGTTTACATTATGTGAATCAAATCCCCTCACATGGGGCTCAAACATGCAAAATTTGCAATCAGCTATGTTGACTAATCTTCTTAGCATGCTTATGCTTATACAGAAGTTAGACATGGGAGTTACTACATTTGTTAGTGCATATGGTCAAGTTTTGGCCCCTTATTCTCAACAAGCACTATTAAGTCATTCAAGCAAGCAGCAGAGCCAATTAGCTTAAATGGTAAGGTGTGCTAATATCCCTGTTTAGGGAATTAGTCTTGCCTTATGTCAAACATACTTGCCTGGAATTGCTATGTTACTTTACCTTAAACGTTGAACCATAGTTAACAAGCAGTCTTTAATGTTCCATATGTTTTTGAAACTGGTATTCAGAAACAGACAGCCCATATCTCCTCTGCTGGAACAAGAGGCCAATACGTAAGGCAGTGTAAGAGACTTAAAAAGCTAATTATTATTATCTAACCAATAATCAGTGGTCGTGAAAATGTCACATACTCTTTAAAGCAATGCTGGTAACATCAGGCACCAGCACAGAAGATATACTGCTGCTGCTAAGACTGGGACAATCCTGCACACAATGAGAAACAGGGTGGACATCAGACTGGATGAAATATTTTTTTTGCTTGTTTGTTTCATTATTTTTGTTTGTTTTGCTTTTACTAAGTTGCTTTTGCAGCTTTTTGCTTTTGCTAAGCCGTCAGAGTAACAAAAACCTTCATATCATGCGAAGGAAAACAGCTGAGCACACATAAAAGAAATAAAAACAAGTGTGGGATATTGAATGCTTTATTATTCTGGACCAGCACCAGGATATGAGAGAGCTAGTACCACAGCAGAGAGCAGTGGGAATTCCCCAAAGCTTAACAGCAAACTAGAAGCTATTAATTAGAAGCTGAAATAAAATATATGGAAATAAATATGTGTGAAATAAAATGCAAAATTTGACATTGTTATTCAAATGATACCCAAGAGCTGGAGTGAAACACTGCTCAGCTTGAGCATGGCTAGGCAGAGCTGACCCCTCATAACTGGCAATGGCAGGCACTGTCACTGTGCAATAGCTTTGTTTGCACAACATAAAACTTTTTTTTCTAATGCTCTAAAATACTTGGGAGTAATTACTATGATCATGACACAGGGATAACTATAACGGTTACTGACTTTTCAAAGCAAGATGCACATTCTGGATTTCCTGTTGAGATCACAGAGAGCTGAACATGCTAACTCTACATTAGATCTGTTTTGTGTCGGACACATAGGTGCTTTCTGGATAGCACCTATTTTATTTTTTCTGGAAAAAGGATATTATTGCTACTGTACTGTCTGTGTTTTATCCACAGCAAAATGAATAAATAAGCATAGCCTGTCACATCTAAACAGTATCTTAGATTTATCCTTCAGAAGAAGCTGTCCAAAACTTGCTGATAGATGACATTGCACTTTTTTATTACTATTATTTTTCATTGCTGAATACCAGCTATGACTGAAAAATAGGTTTCTTAGTGTAGCACAACCTATGCCAGGCTGTTCTAACTTCTATTTTTTCCTAACTTTGAGGGGGAGACAAAACAGAGAGAGATGGAGGAAAGGTTTCTTTTTAGTTAAAACTTCAGGAAATCCAAGCAGATTATGCTGGTAGCTGAAAAGCTGAAGAATAGCCCATCATTAAGATAATTCTTTTTTTTTTTCCTTTTTCATGCCTTCTCTAGCCAAGAGATAGCATGCCCCTGAGGGGCCTCACTTCAGACTCTCTGACGAAAGCTGAGCAGCCTTCTGAGCCACAAGATGAGATAAAGTTACAGATATGAACAGAAGGGCAGAAGCTCTGGCATTTTTCCCTCCCACAAACCTTCATTAAAGGTCAAGCAAACTCCTTAGACCTGCTATTACAGGGATGAAAGAAGAACAGTTTTGTAATATGTATATGCATATGCATACGCATATGTGTTTGCGATATGATGTATGCAAATAAATAAATAAAGCATGATGGACAATAGAGTCTCCTTGACTCCTGCTAGGAAAACACAAAGGAACAACTTTCATTTCAGACTCTGTTTCTGGAATGTTTTTCAACCTTTAACCTCAAAACATCAATTCTAGGAAAGGAAGGTTTGTTACAGATTGCCTGAGATCAGTGCTCATACAGGCACAGCAGTAAATTCATTCACCTCCCATTTTCCCCCTCCATCATTCCCAAGAGTATTATTAGGTAGTAGTGTTGGAAGATCTGTCAATAGTGTTCATCATGCTGTGCTCCTAGGAGTTTTACTGAGAGAGCTTGTAATGTGTCTCAAGATATATCAGAAAAATAAATAGATAGATTAGATAGATAGATAAAGCCCAAACCTAGGTTTTGCAAACATTACTGCTAAAACAGAAAATTGAAATTATAAAAGACTTATAACCTGATACACAGACAGGTTTTAAAACAATTTGTGCCATCTTTTGAACCGAAGCATCATTACTAGGAATTTGTAGGGCAAAGAGATGAAATTGCTTCTTAAAATATCCACGTGGTTCCATATGTGAAAAATATGGAACTAAAGCAAAAAGGAGGCCTCTTTTAATAATTGCTCCTCTTTGAGGCAGAGATGATAAGACAATTTGACAGAGTGGGCAGATACCTTAATACCTCCAGTCCAAACAGTTTGTTTACAACTCAGGCACAATGGCAAACAAACAGACCCACCTGGCTATAAGTTATCTTCTGCCTACAATGAATATCAGAAAATGCTAGGAAGTTACTTCCAGCTCCCTGAGAACAACATTTTCAGTCTGTGCTCTTGTCTCTCCAAGTGATCTCAGAGGCAGGTTTTCCTCGTGAGTCTAGACTTTCCTAGATAAAGCTTTTACATCTACCCAGGAATTTTAATTAAGCAGAAATTAAGCATTTTTGTCTACACTGTCCAGAAACATATCCATAAAGCAGTATATACAGAGCAACTCTAGCACACAAGCAGAGCCTGTGAGTCCACACACACAAAGTAAATGAGACATAACCTGAATGCATAGCCCAGTCTTCTGTACGCGTCTAGTGCTGTGGTAAGACCTGTACAGTATGACAGGAGCTACACAGACACTACATACACGTGCACAGTTTCCATTTAGGAAGTCCCAAGACAAATGTGGGTTGCACTAGGTTTCCTAAAAGGCAGTCCCAGGCTTCCATAACTTTTCTTACCTTACATAATCCAATATATAATGCCTTTAAATCCATTTTACCACTGTTACTATTACCATTTCACGCTACCCCACATGTAACGTATGTATTTGACTACCAGAAACATCAGGAAGATGTCTCAGATGACTGCTGCACTACATCTCTCCATATCAAGGAGACAATACAGGGCCAAGTACCTGACAGACTGAGAAAAGTAGTAAGTTAAATTGGCTATGACTCAATTAAAAAAAAAATAAAAAAAGAAAAATAAAATAAAATTAGAGAGACATTTACAGGTTAGAGATAAAATATATTCAAAAAGCTATGAGGCCTGATGGCTGAAAATATGAATCCACCAGCTGTTAGCTGAAGTTTTAAGTTGAAAAAAAACTACCTTGTTTGGTCAGACAGACACAGCCTTTGCAGTGAGAACTCAGAACCAGACCAGCACTCACAGAAAACTCTTTTTTAGTTTCTAACCCTGATGTTGATTACCTTCAGAGTACTAATTTCAAAAGAGGCACAAGCTCCACAGAAGCCCATTCTGTTCTGTGGAGAAATGCTAGATTCTTTGATATGAACCACACTGTCCCATGTTAAGAGTCACCATATGTAAACAGTTTAACCACATTCATTGGCTTGGGTATTGAGCCTTTTTGCCACAAACTCTGGCTATATGAAGACCACACAGAAAGTTGGTGAGATTTCTTACTGACCTGAGGATATGCCTCATAAGGTCCTTTGCAAAATCCAGATCTCTTATGTCAGTTTACACTTACTCCTGAGTGTGGGAGTCCATCTTCCATAATCCAACTCATTAAATGACATTTTAACCTTTCCAAAAATCCAAAGTGTTCTTTTCAGTAGGAAATACTTTATAAGGTCCACATCCTGCCATCAACCAAGGCACTGATCTCCCACTTGAAAACAGTAGAGAGGTCTGTGTAAAAAATCACTGGCAGGATACGAGTAATCACTGATCTTTTTCTTGCTAACAGTAGGAGTAGAAATATTGCTGTTTTTCTCATACTTAGCAGTTATTTGGTCTGAATTCATTATTTACTTGTATGTTATTAAGGGTATTTGAAAAGGCTTGTTTTCTTCAAATCCCTGAAGGGAAAGAGATTTTTGCCAAATCTACCCACACATAATTATATATTTCTACAGTAGAACTATTAAAAAAAGTCCCTTTCTTCAATGCTAAAATGTAGAAAAACTGTCTCCTTGCCAAATCCAGGATTCACTAAATAAATAAATAAATAAATACACAAACAAACAAAATAATACAAAATAAAACAAATTAATATTTTTGATACCTTCTGCTGTATAAAATGTTTCCATATCAAAATTCTGTGTTAATTTATTAATTATAATTACAACAGGAAAGACTATAGTATTGCCTCCTTAGGCCTGAGCCTCTTGTAACAAATGAACAGTGATAGAAGTACTGACAGGAAAACATATAAGGTTAGCAAGGTTTTTATGTGGTTATATTGTAAAGACACTCTTACATTATCCATGTCAACTGTTTATTGGTTTGTATGAAATCAGTTTATGAAAGCATTTGAAGAGGCCTAAAGTGAAGAGATCAACATCTAATTAAAACATGTGCTCTTCATTTTTCAGAAATATTCAAATACCACTTACAGGTAGTAAAAGAGCAGCAAAAGGCAAGATCTCCCAGATTCTAATTTCAAGTCTACAGCACCAAATTAGGGTATGATTTAAATTATGGATTATATTTAATCTCACTGCTTATAATAATCTTAACAATGTTATAGGCTTGTATGGAGCTGGAGGCATGGAAAAAAAATCTCCTGCTTCCTTTCTGAAATTATATGCTTAATTGAGAATATCACTTTTAATTTTAAAAAAGTTCTAAACCTCAGAATTGCAGCAAACTCTTGAAATCATGTCTTCAGTACAGAAAAGGAAAATTAAAGGCATCCAGGTGTGGTTTTTTGTTGCTGTTGTTATTTATTTGTTTTGTTTTGCTTTGTCTTTTTTAATTTTTTTTTTTTTTCCTAGAGGAAAGTAGAGGAGGAAATAGTTGACAAATGCTTGAAGGGCTGAAGTTAACAGTGCAGAATCTATATACAGGTCTCTCCAAATGCAAAATAATCCTTATGAAAGCAGGATACAAAAAGGATACAGAAGAAGATACAAGAAAAAGAGAAAAGGTGGTAATTGAAGGAAATCTTACTCCTTTACTGAGGAGAAACAGTGGCTTCCTCTGTTCTGCTTTTCCTTGTTTTCTTGTAGAACATGGTATACTAGCACAGGTAGTTGTTACACTGTGGGGGAAGAACACATCATTGATAGAAGAAAAAGCACATCCTCTGACAAGACACGCTGCCTTTGAAGTTGGCACCAAATCATTAGGCAAACCAAGAAGAGAAAAGCACTGTAGCTGATGCAAACAAACAGATTGGTTATAAAATAATAATTCCTTTCCAGATTCAAAATACCCAGCAGTGCATTAAAAATAGATGTAAAGGTATAAAACAGCCAAGAGAAGCAACTTCCTCTTACTTGAGCAAAAGTAACTAAAATACAAAAGGCCCTATGTATCTCATACTTTAACATACATAAAGTTACCTTCTTGAAAAGGGTATGTCAGCACCAGAAAGATTACCGTATTTTCTTTTATTTTCTGTTTTTGTTTGTTTGTGTGTGTGTGTGTGTGTGTTTGTTTCAATCATTTCTAAATACCCAGTGGAAATATTTGGAACCACGTACTTTCCGTGGAGGAAAGTAAAATGGTTCAGGACAGCTATAACAGAAGAAATGATAGTCAAAAAAAAAGATCCTTGTTTGCTGCATTACATGTACATGGCAGGTTTCTATAATAATGTCTGTGGGAATGGAGAGAAAGAGAGACAGAAGTGCTTACATCAAAATCAAAGTTTTGTGCTTCATATTAGAGACCAAATTCTACATTCCTTATCCTTGTATGGTAGACTAATTGCTTTTCAGTAAAATTTTCAGCACTGCTGGTCAGTGAATTGAATTAGCTGACATAAGTTAGGAAGAGGCTGAGCTGCATGGTTGAAAACAGGGGATGAGAGGCAGACACATATCTTTTCAGACAGTCTCATCTGATTGAAATGCTACTTAATCTCCCTCAGTGCAAAATCCATTGGATTGGCAGGGACCAACCACCTAAAATGCTCAAGCTGCAATTACAAGAGTGTATCTGTGTATTTCCAATACAACCTAAGGGGACTTGAATAGTTTCACAATAAATCATTAAATTCACACCTGGGGCAAGAAAATCCAGGCAGTTTTGACTTCTCTCACCTTGTAGTATTGCCAAAAGAGACGTTTTCTTAATAGCCATCTGTAAACCAGACAGAACAAACAGTAAAAAGAAACAGTACTCTGAAGTACCTCACAGATGTATTGTACTGAGGCTGCAACTCGCACAACCTAGGAAACAAGTATGTTAGTTAATAATATCTATACCTTCTACCAAAGTGTCTTGTTCCTGTAGAAGAGCTGGCAGAAGAACTCGTCCACAGTATCTCAGCCATTGCCACTCTGCCAGTTTACACAAAATGCCCAATTTTTATAAGACATGGAAAAGACCTCATATTTCTCGTCTCCCTGTTGTGACAGTGAATATTGGGAAGCAGAAAGATTGGTCTGAATTCACACAAAAGTCACAGAACTGGTGGCTGAGCAGTCTGAAGTGGCATAAAGATAAATGTACTGTACCTTGCACAGCTGGTGCACAAAATAATTTGAGTGTGACTACACAGGCATGCACAACTAATGTGTTACATATGGTTTATGGCTTTTGTCTGGCCTCTAAAGCTTAGCATAATATTGTCCTTTCCCATTTACTGAAGGAGATACTGCAAGTCTCACAGATTTGAGATAAGAGCCATGTTCTGGTTATTAATTTTCCAGGCTGCCTTCCCAAAACTCTCATGGTTTGCAAGAAAGAACTTTGACCCAAACACCTCTGGCTCAAGTCTGAGCCTTTCAGAACTACCACTCCCCTGAAAACAATCTGCAAAACCATGACCACTTTCATTTGTCCATTAGAGACAGGATAATCCCAGACTGCTATGCAAACTCCCAAGTTTTGTTCTGGTGTTTTGAATTAACTAATTTTCAAATCCAAGTCCCAATTGACTTCAGTTGATTAAATTTTGCAATGTTAAAAATGAATCAATCAACCAATCATACAAACAAACAAAAAATATAGAACAACAAAAAAGAAGAAACACAACAGCGTGGTTTCCCTGGTTTATTTTGGAAAAAGATATTGAAGTCACTGTTGGTATAAAACAACATCAACACAACATATTCAAGCTATATTTTTGAAAGTCGTTACAATTACTTGGAGTAAATAAACCAGTTAGATAAAACAAGAACTGCCACAGACTCTTTGATCTAACAAAAAATATCCTTTATCTCTTACAAGATTTTCTGAAGCACCAGGCATAAAGAAGCTTATTTCCTTTCTGATTTGTGTTCAATGATAGATTGGCTTCAACATGTGGAAAGTTTTGAGACATCTCTACTTTCCCTGAGCTTTTTCCTCCACAACTAAACATTTTATTATTTTTTTTTTCTTTTGTATGGATTCACCAGTGCCTAGGGCAATTATTTGATCAATTTAAGCCAACATCAGGAGTGGAAAAAGTGGTTCCATCTTTCTCTTGTACTACAAACATGCCATCATACAATGAAAACCATTTGGATTTTATTTATTTGTTTGTTTGTTTGTTTAGCATTCTGGAGTGCTTTTGAAAACAAGAAAGAGTGGCCCCACCTCTAGATATAAAAGAAAATGAACCAAAGATAAATAGATTTAAACAAAACCTGATTTAAACAGATGACAATCTACATGAAATACAGCCAATTTTTTGTTTCCTTGAAAAAGTATTTGGAGTACGTGAAAATAGCAGGCATGTGAGATTAAAGATAAACCTGCATAGTCAGACACATTAGGCTGAAGGCTATTTTCCAGTCCTAAGAAAAATATACATAAGTGGTTAAAATATACTTACCATGGCATTACATGTAAATAATCACAAGTAGCATATGACCTAAAGTGCCGTGATTGGATTTGTCCAAGATGTAAAGGATGGGGAATTAGTGGGAAAACATACTGCCACAGAGACCCAGTGAAGAGATTTGCCCTCTCTAGCAGATCAGTAATAGGCTTGTTTGTGAGAATTCATGTGGATTGTCATCTGTACTGAATCTAGCAGATACACTTAAAAAAATCCCATGCAACATGGTTGTCACTCTGGTACCTTTCACTTTAAAGAGAGGGAGAATAATATTTTTAATATCTTTATTCTCATAACCTAACATTTCTGTACATTATATGTGCCATTATCCTGTTTTCTCTGGAAATTATCAGACTTAATAACATGAAATGGTCCTAGGTACATACTCATTAATAATCAGAAAGAAATGCTTTCCACTAGAAGACTGAAAATTAAGGATTTTTTTCTTATTTCTGGCAGGCAACAGATAGGAAAAGCTTAACTAAGCCAATGCAAAAATGTCAAGTTGTTATCAGAATGATAAAAATGTTATGGAAACAGGTCCTTTATTGATTTGTGATGAGGAATTACTTTTTTTTTTTTTTTTTTACTTTGGAAATTACAGTTTCAGGAAAGAGACTCCACTTGAGTCCATGAATTTCTCCTTCTTCATCTGCTAGGACTTTTTCTCTTCGTCATATGTTATAATTTATAGAAAGTCCTCCAAAACAACTTGGAAAATTTATTGCCTAAAACTGTCAAAATTCATGGCTGTTAGTAAATAAGGACTTGGTTTGGGCTTTAATCTATGTGCAAATCAGTTTTATTTTATAAGCACAAAATTTAATTGAATTCATTCTCAGGACCTTTCTACTCACAGCTCTGCAAATTCTTTCATCCATTATTTTGTATTCATACATTGTGTATTTGCAAAGTGTTGAAATACGTTACCCTTATTTATGGCAACCAACCTTTAAAACAGCAGTGGAAACTTGTTACTATTTTTAAGGGCCTAAAAATAACACCACAAAGGTACACAAGTACAATAGCTATTGATATTGTGATTTCATAGTGGCAAAATCTAGGTCAGATATTTCTCTAATCTCACCATTTTGATCAATCTCCCCACAAGCAAGTTTTATTAACAAGTTAGAAACACACGGTCGCTGTACCTATTTTCATCTAAGACGCAACATTCCTCCCACAGAGTGGATTCTGTTAATGGGAGAATATATTTAAACTGTCTATACTACACAGAAGAGCTCATTCTGCCTGTAATCCAACTCCTAAACAGATGTGGTTATTTTAGCCCAATGTCAGCCCTAAATTTATAAAATCACTGTGATAGATAGTATAGTAACTCATGATCAGTGCCCCTCTAGCATGGTTACAGATTTTATTTTCCTCAGCATTGTGCAAGACTAAGCTTGCCTCTTCCTCAGTGCTACTTGGTGCAACAGCATGGCTTTGGGCAAACATTGCAAATATGACAAAATTTCAGATTTTGTAAAATAAAAACTTCAAACTCAATAAGATTTTTCCATTGTCTTTGGTAGAATTCGGGTTTCACCCACTGTAACTATGGGCTGGAAGAAGGGCTTATCTAGACACTGAACACAAAAGCAATGGAAAGAGATATTATATAGCAGACAATGTCAGCTACTCACTGACACAGGATACAAGCTCACAATTAGCATTATTGGTTTCATTAACATGGACCATTACTATGGAAAACTTTGGCAAGGCATATGTCAACTCTGAAACTAATTTTTCTGGTCTGTAAAATGGACTCCTTTTTAGATATTTTAAGATCTATTTATAAAAACTGCTACATAAAGAGATGATGATTTAGTAAGTATCATATTGCTTACTAATTATTTTACATGTACATGCATATATACACATAAATAAAATGTGCAATTGTTAAAGTTGAGTACTATTATAAGAATGTTTATTAAAAAATCACTTTGAAACCTTCATATTTAAGTGGTAATTTCCTTTGTTTTCTGACAAAGGAATGGTTGGCATTTTTTCCAATGTTAACGTATAAATAGCTTAGTCATGATGTTCCATACAGAAAGTAATTATTTCTTTACCCTGAATGAAATAGAGGTGTGTTTTTTTTTTCTTTAATTGTTCTAGAAATTCTGAAATTTAGTGTCAAAATCTACAACAAAAATCAAAAGCCTAATTTTGCAAAAATCTTTTAGAGTTTAGCTTCACAAATGTGAGTCACAGGGAAACTGATTAACACATTGTATCTGTTTATGGGATTAGGCAATTGAAAATAAATTCAATTAATATTCTGAATAAAATAAATAGATAAATAAATAAATAAATAAGACATTTAAGAAAGAAGGTTTGCCTCATCCAAGTCTTTCTCCATCTTCAAATATATATCAACTCATTCTTGCAACATTTTTTTTTTCAATCCCACAAAAATTAGTAGCTGCTTCTTACAACTGCTCTATTTTCTACACTGACATCAAAAATAAATTTGACCTGGAGGGCTCTATTTGCTCAATTACAGCATGGAGTTGAAAGGGGGGGAAAGAGCAGGCTTTGTTTTGTACTTTCCAAGCACCAACTCTTAAAATGTTTCACAACACTACTGAGCTTTCTAGAAAACAAAAAGAAAATAAGTTCCCTCTTCCCCTTATGATATTAATATCTGTCTCAAGTACAATGTTTGATTAAAATAGGTTCTTCTGCTTAAGGCACTGTACTAAAAGAAATACATTCTCTGCCCACAGCAGAATTAGAATAGTTATTTTGGTTGGCTATCTTCAAGATGCTGGAAATTCCAGTTAGCTCTTCTGTGTACATTTCAGAGTTAGAAATGAGCTTAAAATACGACCCAAATTATAATGCCTATGCTGACCTATGGCCATGTTTGTATATAAAGGATCTAGGCATTCTGGGAAACATTACAAGCACCAGTTGTTGGAGAGCAAACAAAATCCTCCTGACCCTTTTTCTCATATACATATTTAGAGAAGGAACTACTGCCTTCTTCCACCAGACTTGTATTTGAGTGCAGCTCCCTCATCATAATTTTCAAGTCAATGCAGTAGATCTTTGTAACATTATGGCACTTCCTGTATTTTTGTCCATTTCTACCTGCCGCCTCTATATCCTTGAGAACCTACTACATGAGTGCAGATACATGAACACACACTTCAGTACATTAAAGTTGCTGTTGCATTCAGCCACTGTGGACTCCTGAGCAGACTTACTGTCTTCAGAATACATAAGTATACACGACATTATGGCATGCATCATAACTACACAATAAGACAACTTAAATTATGACACATTTAAAAATATTTCTAATTACACCATCTTTAGTGGAATGTCAACACTCTACCAATAGGTGTAGCCTATTAAGTAATGTCTCATTTTTCACTTAATCTCTAAATTTTTCATTTTGAAATGGTACATTATTTCACACAGTAATGTGTAACATTTATGTGGGTTAAAATTCACATAAGAGAATAGAACATACAAAAAAGCTTTTAAATGTAGAAGTGGACCCATTGAGTTAATTTCCCAGTCTGTACTCCTGTCTGGGGTTGCTTCAACCCACATGCAACACCCTGCAGTTGGACTTGTTGAACCTCATGAACTTCACATGGGGCCACTTCTCCAGCCTGTCCAGGTCCCTTTGGGTGGCATCTCTTCCTTCTTTGGTATCAACCTCACCACTCAGCTTGGTGCCATCTGCAAACTTGCTGAGGGTGCTTGTAGTCAGGTTCACAGACAAGACGTGCCATGTGTATACTCCAAGAGAAAGGGAAAGAAAACACTGGTGCAGTAACATGTTTGTTTTAGTTGGCTATCTTGTTCCTGGTCCATATTGAAATATTAAAAATAAGTATTATATACATAACTTTGGAGATAGTTAAGACTGTGAAGGTATCTACTGCAAATATTATTAAAATATGAAGGGTAAAAGGAAGTTTGGAGTTAGGTATCCCAATAAAGCTGTTTGCTTGGCAAACAAAAGAGAAAGCATCATCAACAGTTATGTGACCATTCTATAGTTATCTATGACCATTCTCAAATGTTATTGACAAATGCAGTTTCAAATTCTTTTCTTCCTCTCCTCTTCCTTACCAGAAAGCTTTTTAAGGACTTATTGGTCTTCAGGGAAGAGTTTTCAAGAGTTTTAAATGGGTACTTAATAATCAGTAAGTCATTTTTACCCAAAGGACAGTCAGATAGTACTACTCTTTTCCACGACTACTCAACTATTTTTAGGAGTCTTTATTATCCATCGACTGTCTAGACTGACTATAGAAAAAAAAAAAAAAATATATATATATATATAGTTATATATATATAGTTTCAACGTACAACCATTTCTTGGCCACAAAAATATCATGTAACTATCAAGCAGTTAAAACCAGCCAAAGACTTACTAAAATACTGAATACCAAAAAAGTCTTTTCAAAGTTGTGGGAATTCTTTGATCAAATTGTATATTCCTGGCATATGCTTAAGTCTGCAGAGTACAACTTCTACTTCAAGAAAACTGCCACTGAATGTACATGATAAAGGGCATTAAAATAAAAATGTGGGAAGAAAAATTATTTGAGTTGGTACGTTACAAGGATATACAGCCTTGTACAAGCACTTCATACTGGAGCAATGCACTGTTGTCATATGTCCTACTGTATATTTTTAACAGATTTTAGGTTAGTCCAGTAAGTAGAATTTAAGTTTCTATATACCATTTCCCCAGATACTTATTATTGCATTCAGGATTTAAAAAAATAAACAAGTAGTCTGGCGCATTATTAATATTTATATTATGTTTTAGGTTGTTATGAACTAAAACTGTATGAAGTTCAACAAGGCCAAGTGCCGGGTCCTGCACCTGGGTTGCAACAACCCCAAGCAGAGCTACAGGCTGGGAGATGAGTGGTTGGAAAGCTGCCTGGTGGAGAAGGGAGTATTGGTTGATAGCTGACTGTCAGCCAGCAGTGTGCTCAGGTGGCCAAGAAGGCCTTATACAGCATCCTGGCATGTATAAGAAGCAGTGTGGCCGGCAGGTCTTGGGAAGTGATTATCTCCTTTACTCAGCTCTGGTGAGGCCACACCTCGAGTACTGTGTTCAGTTTTGGGCCCCTCACTAGGAGAAGGACATGGAGGTGCTCGAGCGAGTCCAGAGAAGGGCGACAAAGCTGGTGAGGGGTCTGGAGAACAATTAGTCAGGAGTTAAAGTTCACGCAAGCCCTTCACCTTGAACTCATAAAAGATGGCCATCCTGGACAATGAACTCATTTTTCCAGTGTCAATACTGCCATTGCACAAACGTCTGGGCTTTTGTCAGGGCTCAGTCAGACAGTGCCACAGCATCTCACATTCAGGTGGTAGCAGGTGGAAGGTCATAGATCTCAATGGCTTAATATGATCTCACTGATGTTAATGGTTCATTTTGGAAAGGACATGAACAATGGAGAAAAATTCATTAGGTGTATTATACTTCATAAGAAGTTAGGTTTTGATCACGAAAGCATATCTTATGTTTGAAGCTAACTGAACAAGACAACAACAATCAACAATCTTTCAAGGCAGTAATACCAATCCAAAATAACTAAACTTGATATTTCTAGATATAACTAATGGACTAACTTCACCATGCTGAATAAAAGGGTTAAACTCACTGAAATACTGAAATATAGGTCTGTCTCTAAGCATCCAAATAAAACTTAGAGAAAAAAAATACACAGGCAGGAGATATTTTAATTCAGTTCTGATATTACCCATATGATGACATCATTAACTCAGAATCTATCATAATTTAAAGTAATTTAAAGTAATTGAGGCTGAGAAGGACCTCAGGAGGCTTTCTAGTCCAGCCTCCTTCTCCAAGGAAGGCTAAACTCAAAGTTACATTAGGCAGCTCAGAAACTTGTCAAGTTTTGTAAAATCTTCAGCAATGGTTATTCCACAGCTTCTCAGGGCAATCCATTCCAGCACTTGAACATTTTCATCAGGACATTAGGGAATTCGTCCACAGCACCCCACCCCTCCAAACCCATACCTAGTACACATTAAAGTATACCTTTAAATCTATATATATATTTATTTTTTTTCCTTTCAGTGGTTGCTGGTTCATCCATCACAAAGACAGCAGCCCAAATGGTAAACCTTTGTTAGTAACCAACCCATCAGGAAGGATTACTGACAATTGACTGCATAGAAAATGCATCTGGCATGTTAGTAGGAAGTCCCACATCATCTTTCTGACACTATTTTTTCCTGATCAAGAATTCTACACTTAGAAACTCAGTTCATTATTTGAGTGTCTACTATGCATAATAATACATGTCAGCAAAGAAAACAGTTGCAGTGGATTTTTTTATTTATTTATTTTTTTATTATATGAATTGACAGGAGAGCATATCTGTTCTCAAAAAAAAACCTTCAATTTCTAACAGTTAATCTTTTAGTTTCAATCCTCTTCCTACAGAGATTAACAGCAGCATGGGACTCAAAAAACTACCACTCAAATGATATTTGTTGATTTAGCCTTCTTTTATGTCACAATATTTAATTGTTTGTCTCTCCACATGTTACATTATGGGTGTGAATGCACTTTGCAACATGCAGACAATAGCCAAGGAAGAAAAGGTCAGTCTATCTCCACCTACTGTGTTTGGCCAATAGATTTCAGCTTTAGGATGAAAACAAGTATGTTCAAGATTATCACTGAAGTGATCTTAATACTACAGGGTTTCCCTCACAATTATGTTCAAAAGCCAACCCTGGAAATCAGCTCATGAGAGCTTTTTTTTTTTTTTTTTCCACTTTATTTATGTACCATAGACAATGTGCTAGCTGTTACGCTAGTCACCAACAAAGCACAGAATACGAATGACAATTCATTCTTGCTGCCCACCCACACATAGATGACTGTGATTTCAGACAGATCTGTACTGAGAAGTATCATTAATGTTTTATCAATAAATTAACCTTTTAATCTGTCATTAGTCTGGCATTTCTCTTTCCCAAAGAAAAATACTCTTCCTTGGTCTTTCCACGAGTTGAGTGGATTATTCAAATCATGTTTCAGTTTCTTCTGTGATGTGATGTGCTGTGCCTTGCCTTGCAGGAACATCAACTGCCTGTTTTTCTCATCTTTCAGAGGGCCACCAAGTAGACTTCTTTATGCTTTCTCCTCAGTCTGGGAGATGTCAGGAAGCCCAGAGGGTTTCTGTTTCATCCTCTTTTCCTCAGGGCCTGTAGAATAAGTAAGAGCAATAATGACAAAGACAACTGACAAGGATCTGCCCACTTCATTGCTGTTCAAACCAACACTGACAAGGTTGCATAAACAAACAACACAAGGTTGCATAAAGCATGTTCAAAGCAGTATCTTATTCAATTCAGATGGACCTAAGATTCAATGGAAACATTTAACACAGTTCTAATTACCAGTCTCCTGACTACATCCTCTATTCAGCTGAATCAAAGAAATCTGTTGTACTGTACCACCTGGCAACATTATTGTTTTGCAACAACTTCCTTTTGGTTCCAATGATGTTCTTTAAGTGAAAACCAACATTGTTGACCATTCAATACTTCCAGAAGGCATAATTAATTCATATTCCCCAAGATTAAAAAGATAAAGCTGCAAGAAGGAGGAAAATATAATAATGAATCTGAAAAGTTCAGTTTCACCACAGCTTAAATTGAAATTAAATGATGTTTACTCTGATTTCAGTATCTGAAATTCTGATTTCAATAGCACACCTGTAGTGTTTCAAAAAGTGAGTTTGAGAATGTGGTGGTTTTACCGTGCTGGGCAGCTAAATCCCACAACCGCTCTCTCACTCCCCCTCTTTTAGATGAGGAGGGGGAGAAGTAAAGCAAAGAACAACTCACGGGTTGAGATAAGGATAATTTAATTAAAGGGAAACAATAATAATAATTAAATAAAGATTATTATGAACTAAACAATTTAACTAAAGGGAAATAAAAAGGAAAAGGGGAAAAGGGAGGGGGAAAGGGAAAAAATAAAAAGAAGGGAGGAAAACAAACAAATAAAATAAATGAAGGCTATATGGAAGTGCAGAGGAAAGAAATTACTCTCTACTTCCCACAAATGAGCGATGATTGACCACGTCCTTGAAGCAGGGCCTCAACGCATGTAGCCGGTGTTTGAGAGGAGGACCGACGTTTTCCCAACGAGAGCCCACCCCTCCACCCTTCTTCCTGTTTCCACCTTTTATTGCTGAGTGTGACATCACATGGTATGGAATATCCCTTTGATTGGTTTAGGTCAGCTACCCTAGTGATGTTTCTCTCCTCTCTTTTTGCCCACCCCCTAGTAGGGTTGGAGAAAGGCCCGATGCTGTGCCACTGCTGCTCAGCAGTAGACACAACACTGGTGTGATAACACTGCTGTTCCAGCTACAAGTGCAGAGTACGGCACTGTATGGGCTGCTGCCGGGAAAGTTAACATTCCAGCCAGACCCAGTACAGAGTACAAACCCTAATGACAAAGGACCAAAAAATTAAATTAAAATAAAATAAAATAAAATAAAATAAAATAAAATAAAATAAAATAAAATAAAATAAAATGACAGAGAGAGATAGAGAGATGCATGCATATTTGAGAGAGAGAGAGAGAGAGAGAAGGAAATTGTGTTCCTTGCTTGAAACAAAGGAAACAAAGTACTTCATACAAAAACTAGTTGATTAGGTCAGACTTAGGAAATTATATAGATAGTTGATCTGGGACTTTTTTTTGGCATAAATGCCTAAGCATTTCAGGTGACTTTGTAAGTCTGGATTCTGTATCACTCCTTGTAAGTTCAAATTCCTAAAATTCCCTTCAGGTCTTCAGTCTACATGATAAGGACCTCAACATGATGTTTCTTCAATAAATACGCCAAAATGCTGTAATGCAGATGTTGGGACTCAGGTCTCAACTCGGATACACAGGTTTTCACATCACTGTCTTTTCTGAATAAAACGTTTTAAATAGAAGCTACCTTAGTGGAGCACAGCTAGATAACACCTTCAAAAGTTTCATGGTAAACCTGTCAGCAAGTTAGTACAGTCACAGTTAGTTGGGGCTATGAAACTAATGGGGTACTGCAGAGAACATGAATCCCAGACAAGGAACACTGCAGGTCATTCTGCTCTGGTATAAACACAAACCTTATTGTCCCCACTTGGGAAATACCCAATACTTGGGATATATTAACTCTGCATTAGATTAAATGATTTTTGATGTAAGAAAACGTAACTGATTCATCCCTTCTATAACAATTGAGATAAGCTCCTACACAGGTAGTAATTGAGAGACACCCTTTCCTTCATGAAGTTTTCTGTAGAGAAAAACCCACTCTTTTATCAGAGTTTACTGTTGTCTTAATTGATTTTACAGTTGTTTTACAGGAACAAGCAAGATCATTAAAGAGTGAACACCATTGCTGACATTTTTGTTGAAGCATGCATCAGAACAGAGAGGAGATCATTCCAGGTTATTTTGTACATAACAAAAAAAATATGGAAAAATAAAAAGATTCTCTTGGTTATGCAAGACTCTTGTCTTGGTTCTTGGCCAGGCTGGATCATAATCTGTATTATTTCAAAATATCGTGCTGGAAATTTCACTGGAATATTACTAAACAAATAGCTGTACTGATAGACTGCAACTTCGCTGATTCTGAGTGCAACATTCTCCATAGCACTGGAGACTAGATTTGATTAGTGAAAATATTTGTGAATATATTTGTGAAAATCCTGAATGGAAAAATGGCATAACTGTAACCAGAAAAAAACTAAACTAAACTAAACTAAACTAAACTAAACTAAACTAATTAAATTAAATTAAATTAAATTAAATTAAAATAAAATAAAATAAAATAAAATAAAATAAAATAAAATAAAATAAAATAAAATAAAATAAAATAAAATAAAATAAAATAAAATAAAATAAAATAAAATAAAATAAAATGATTACATTAAATGATTCATTTTTTGCTGTTTGTTTGTTTGTTTGTTTTTGTAGCTAGTTCAATGATATTTTATGGAAAGACTCTGCAAATCCTGAAAGGTCCTTTTTTCTGATTTCTGCTGAGAAATTTAGTATATAGTAACTTGGCGGTTAAAACACAAAATGTAAAGATTCAGATTCAAGTTTCAGTTCTGCCAAATTCTCAACTTTTGTGTGTTCATTAATTATTTTTGGGTGTTTTACATTGGTGTAGAACTAAAAATAAACATTTCAAAGCCTCTGTTTTTCATAAAACAGAATCCTTATTTCCTTCCTGGGCTTAATATTAATTTTCTTACCTTTTGTCAAATTCAATAAAGACAGATATCTGAGAGTTTCATTCTCAACCAACCTGCCTTTCACTATAATATCAGGTCAGAAGAATGCCTCGTGCAGCTTGCAAACTCATTCTTGTAAAGGAATTAAATCCACTACCTGGATGAAGTCACTACACAGCCACAGTTGTGGTAGACAACTGCATGTGAATCTGCAATTACAGGAGATGTCAAGTGTTTGCCACATAAAACCCAGTAAACCACCTATAATGAGAAAATGCCTTGTATTGGGACCACTTCAAAGTATAATTTTGGAAGTTCAAAGCCTTACCTAATCTTTAACACAAATCCACCCAGTATTCAGCATTGCTTTAACACCACTGTCCACAGGCTCCAGCAAGACAGTTTTTCACTCTTATCAAGACAAATTTTGGTAGAGAGTTCTTTTGGCATATATCCTAAATTTGTTTAATGTGAATGAAAAATATAAACTACATGTTGCACTATCTCTTTTGAACACTGGCTCTTTAAATTAAAAATACTGATAGAAAGGAAAGGTTTTTTTTCCCCTCTGCTTTTGTTCCAGGATTTCAAAAGTGAGCAACTTCCACTTACCATCAGACAAGCAAACATTACTTGACCATCAGTAAGGTCGGTGTCACCAAAATCAATATGTTCTTGTGAGGAACCTTTGTCTTCTTTTTCAGAGTGTACATTTTTACCTGATTATTTCCTCATGATCAACTGCAGTCAAGTTATTTGAAAATGGTACAAATACCCTATAAATGAATCATAATTCAGAGGGGAAAAAAAAAATAATAATTAAAAAAAAATAAACATCCAACTGGCAATAAACTTGTTTCTTGCCTTGTTTTTTCTCAGTCTCAGAAGACGGAAGCGTTGTAACACAAATACTTACTATTAGTTTCTTCAGGTGTACAAAGCCTAATAACAACTTAATCTAAACCATATTTACTGTGCATAGTGCCTTACATGAATGCAACTGTGTGTGTAAGAACTATATTCCCTCTCTTAGATCAAAAATTAGTTTTTCAAAACACAGTTGTTTGATGCAAAGTCTTGACATAACTAGATAACCACTGGAGTTTGCAGATGTTTCTGACCAGCAGTTTTACAGATATTCAGAGAGGTATAGGAAGAACAAAAAGACTAGGTAAATGTATGCACAGCTAAACAAAATCATATAACTATAGCATTACATTTGGAGAAAAAAAACTCACCACTTTAACCATCAGAAACAGGGTGGGGGGGAGATGCATTTGGGGATAAATATAGACAGAGGCTCTGATAGATATGCTCAAATACATTCTGTTTTCACATGGAGATGTATTTATTTCTACATCACTCTATGCTCATTTGAAAGTTATGTTCAAGGTCATAACAGTTATCTATAGCTTCTTGTGGCAAATAACTAACAAGTGTTTCCCCCAGCTGCACTCTATAATAACATTTTCAGCCAAGGTTTCACGATAGAGATCAGTTCAGGTGTCACAGTCCTTGTGTAAGGTTTTTTCAAGTTTGAACATTTATACAAAGAGACAGCTAGATTGCCAGAAAGTTGCCAGAACCTACTCTCAAGTAAGGAACTCAAAGATAACTTAGTTTTGTGCAAACAAAATTTGCAAAGAGTGATGAAACTATGTGGCACCATGATGTCAAACAACAAACTTTCATAAGTGTAAAGATGATTCCTGCTAGCATATAATATCATACTTGTACATTCATCAGGAGCCAGCTTGAGTTGACACTGGTCAAAAGTCCACATCCTCAATGGGTAGTATACTTTATGCTTTAATGTGACTCTTGAACAAATTTATCCATGTATTCTTATGTATACAAGGCACTTTAAAGCTGGTAGTAGTATGTAATTGTTATGTAATAGTATGTAATTGACCCATCTTGGTGTAAGCTGTAGATTTAATAATGAGCATCAGCCCAGGGTTAGCAACACCTGATGCAGTATATTTGCCTTGAATATCCACAAGTCTTAGAAGAGAACAGAGCAGAAGCTCCAGCTAGGCTTCTGGACACACGGTAGTGCTAGATAAATAGTTTTGCTTATGCCCATGAGCAGTGATTCCAGTGTGCACAGGACACAAGAGGTTCAATCTACACCAGTGTTGAAAATGCACCTTACATGTGCAGGTGAACTTACACAAACCCCATGTTCTCTGGACTCTGCTGAAGTACAGCAAGTCTGAAGTTTTCAGCAGTGTTTACTGCACATTCAGCAAAGCTGGTATTTTCCTAAAGCATCAGTCTCTGCGTATGAACAACACTAATCTGAATTTCCAATGCAGAAATCCAGCAGCTATAAACAGTGCACCTGCAACTTATAAGATGGTCTTGGCTGTGCAGCATCATTTTTTGCTATGGATAAGGACAGTATGTGCCTCAATGAATATGCACGTAATACTTTTGATAAAGTCAGCACACTAGGCTCACTTCCAAATGAGCTGTTTAAAAAACAGAATATTGATGGAAGATTCAAGAACTGAGAACTATTTGGACTCAAATACATCTGATCATTTTATGTTTGTAATGACATGTCTTAAGCCTACAAAGATCTTCTAACATTACTGAATCTGCAGTCTAGAATGTATCTGTGCAACAAAATTGGATTTATATAAATAAATAAATAAAATATGGTGACAGACCTGCAGAGAAACAGAGGTTACTACAGTTTCTGGTCTGAAACTGAAAAAAAATGTGTTCCAGAGAAAGGCATTCTGGCTGATGAGTCTGTGTACATTTCAAATCCAAGAATAATACTGAAACTGTAGCTAAATCATAATAAAGATTTTATAAGCAGGTTAATTCTTATCACAGTTGAAGTGGACTTTGAAAAACATTAGAAAAAATAACCACACCTCCATGCAAAGTTGTACTGCTTCTCATATCCCTTGCAAACAAGAGTTACAGAAAATTAGATGACTGACATGGAATTTAAGGGTTGACACTGCTTTACACATGAACTACATCCTAAGTTTCTTGAGAGGTGGAAGGATGAAAAAATCATTTTTCAGGAGACAGATTTATTTACCTGAGAAAGGAGAAAGAAGTACATCTCCTACGATAGCTTTGAAGGGTCTGCAGATGTGTGCTTACTTGGAGATAAGAACAGTCTTAAAACAAAATACATACAATGAGAAGAGAGATATTTTCTGTCTACTTACCACAATCATAAATTTACTTCTGTGAGTACTAGAGTAGTGTGGAAGCCAGGGAATTTAGAAAAATATCATATTAACTACAAACAAAACAAACATTAAAAATAAAAAATAATAATAATAAAAAAAAAAAGAACATTAACTCTGGTTGAAACAAAATGCTCATACATCCATCCTTCAAATGTTTACAAAAGAACTACTGTTCTATGAGTCCCAACATACAATTTGAATGTCAAGCTATATTTGTGCAAAAGTGTGGCATAAGGAACCCTCACAGTGATGTCTGCCTAAAGCTACAAAAATATCTGAACTCATCATCTGATACTGGTTTCATTCAATTTTGCCTACATTAATATTTTCTGTAGCTGCTAATTTGAAAGAAACTCAGCTGAAAACACAATACTGTTCTGATAAATTAGCTGCCTGAAAAAATAGCTAAATTTGACACAGGAACAGATTCGAGCCACTGAGGGAACATTAGGAACAAAAAAAAAAAAAAAAAAGTCACCACAGTTTCTTCTCTTTCCTGTTGGAAAAAAGAAGCTTTATCTTTTCAGTGTAAAAATATAGTTCATTTAAGGTTACTTGCTAGATAATATACTACATTACAACGATATCCAACATTTTATTTTATCTTATTTTCTCATTCTCAGTGTTGCTGTACATTAGCCCATAAAGTCAAATTCTCCATTGCAAGTTTTCAGCTTTATAAATCAATTGCTCTGCTACTACAAACAGCAAGGCTGGATCTTCTACTCTTTTTAAAATAGGTTAGTGCCGTTATTTGATGGACATAAACTTTCAGTCAAGCTGGGTATCTTTTCCAATATTTGTTGAATTCTGCCATGTATTTCTGAGAGCTACCTTGTTTCTCCAGAATACCTGCTGAACTGTTAAATGTCTTAAGAGGCAAATAGCACAGGTAAGTTGAAAATTTTCTTATTAAAATATTTTCTCACTGATAATTAAAAAAAAAAAAAAAAAAGCCTAATATACTTTATGATAGAAATAAAATCCTTCCCGCATCTGTGCTGTGTGTAAATTATTTAAAAATAATTTAATTAACACTCACAATGTTAAAAATGTTTCACTTCATTCTCCCAGGAAAGACTTTTCACACTACAGGTTTGACTCCATATATCCTGTTTCAATTGAAATTATTAGGCCTTAATTCATACCAGTCAAAAACATAAATTTGCACTACAGGATATGTATGAAAACTGAGAAACACAAAATGAACCTTGAAATGTTAAGATTGGGGAAAAAAAAAAAAAAAAAAAAAAAAAAACCTTAACCTAAGATTTCAGAATAAGTGTCAGCTCTGAATATCTGAACGGAAAAACATATAAGCCTTTACAGTCTCAAATATTCATTGGAATGTTTAATCACAGAATACAGAATCAGAGAATTGAAGGGGTTGGAAAGGACCTTGAAAGATCATTGGGTCCAACCCCCCGGACAAAGCAGGTTCTTTAGAGCAGGCTACGCAGGTAGGCGTCCAGACGGGCCTTAAATATTTCCAGAGAAGGAGACTTCACAACCTCCTTGGCAGTCTGTTCCAGTGTTCTGTCATCCTCACTGTGAAGTTCTTTCGCATGTTGGTGCGGAACTTCCTGTGCTCTAGCTTGTGACCATTACTCCTTGTCCTGTCCCCACAAACCACTGAAAAGAGGTTGGCCAAATCCCGCTGTCTCCCACACATCAAGTATTTATACAAATTGATGAGATCCCCTCTCAGTCTTAGAATCATAGAATCATAGAATATCCTGAGTTGGAAGGGACCCTTAAAGATCATCAAGTCCAACTCTTGACACCGCACAGGTCTACCCAAAAGTTCAGACCATGTGACTAAGTGCACAGTCCAATCTCTTCTTAAATTCAGACAGGCTCGGTGCAGTGACCACTTCCCTGGGGAGCCTGTTCCAGTGTGCAACCACCCTCTCTGTGAAGAACCCCCTCCTGATGTCAAGCCTAAATTTCCCCTGCCTCAGCTTAACCCCATTCCCGCGGGTCCTGTCACTGGTGTTAATGGAGAAAAGGTCTCCTGCCTCTCGACACCCCCTTACGAGGAAGTTGTAGACTGTGATGAGGTCTCCCCTCAGCCTCCTCTTCTCCAGGCTGAACAGGCCCAGTGACCTCAGCCGTTCTTCGTACGTCTTCCCCTCCAGGCCTTTCACCATCTTCGTAGCCCTCCTCTGGACACTTTCCAACAGTTTCATGTCCTTTTTATACTGTGGTGCCCAGAACTGCACACAGTACTCGAGGTGAGGCCGCACCACCGCAGAGTAGAGCGGGACAATCACCTCCCTTGACCTACTAGCAATGCCATGCTTGATGCACCCCAGGACACGGTTGGCCCTCCTGGCTGCCAGGGCACACTGCTGGCTCATATTCAACTTGCTGTCTACCACGACCCCCAGATCCCTCTCTTCTAGGCTGCTCTCCAGCATCTCATCGCCCAGTCTGTACGTGCAGCCAGGGTTTCCCCGTCCCAGGTCTTCTTTCCTCAAGACTGAACAGACCCAGGCCTCTCAGCCTTTCCTCATAAGGAAGATTCTCCCGTCTCCATATCATCTTTGTGGCCCTCCGCTGGACTCTTTCCAGGAGATCCCTGTCTTTTTTGTACCAGGGAGCCCAGAACTGGACACAGTACTCCAGGTGAGGCCTCCCCAGGGCAGAGTAGAGGGGGAGGATCACCTCTCTTGACCTGCTGGCCACACTCCTTTTAATGCATGCCAGGATACCATTGGCCCTCTTGGCCATGAGGGCACACTGCTGGCTCATGGTCAACCTGTCATCCACCAGGACCCCCAGGTTCTTCTCCTCAGAGCTCCTTTCCAGCAGGTCATCCCCCAACCTGTACTGATACATGTGGTTGTTCCTTCCAAGGTGCAGGACTCTACACTTGCTCTTATTAAACCTCATTTGGTTTCTTCCTACCCATCTCTCCAGCCTGTCCAGGTCTCATTGAATGGCAGCACAGCCTTCTGGAGTGTCAGCCACTCCTCCCAGCTTTGTGTCATCAGCATACTTGCTGAGGGCAGACACTATTCCCTCACCAAGGTCGTCGATGAAGATGTTGAACAAGACCAGACCCAGCACCAACCCCTGGGGAGCACCACTAGTCACAGGTCACCAGCCAGAATCTGCACCGCCAATCACCACCCTTTGAGCTTGGCCAGTCAGCCAGTTCTCAACCCACTTTACTGTCAACTCCTCTATCCCACACTTTCTCAGCTTTCTTATCAAGATGTCATGGGAGACAGTACTGAAAGCCTGCTAAAGTCAAGGTAGATGACATCCACTGCTCTCCTCTCATCTACCCAGCTGGTGATGCCATCATAGAAGGCAACGAGGTTGGTCAAGCATGACTTCCCCGTGGTTAATCCATGCTGACTACTCCTCATAACCTTCTTCTTTTCCAATTGCTTGGAGATGGCATCCAGAACAAGTTGTTCCAACAGCTTTTCAGGAACAGAGATGAGACTGACTGGCCTGTAGTTTCCCGGATCCTCCTTCTTGCCCTTCTTGAAGACCAGAGTGACATTGGCTATCCTCCAATCTTCAGGCACCTCTCCTGTTCTCCAGGACCTTTCAAAGATGATAGAGAGCGGTTCAGCAATCACCTCTGCCAACTCCTTTAGCACACGTGGATGCATCCTATCAAGACCCATGGATTTGTGTGCGTTGAGCCCACTCAGACACCCCCAAACCACTTCCTTGTCAACTAGGGGAGAGATCTCCACTTCCCAGACTCTTTTTCCAGGGTCGAGGAGTCCATGGGGGGGGGTGGGGGGGGGGGGAAGTCCTTTAAGCAAAGACTGAAGCAAAGAAAGCATACAGTATCTAGTATCTTTGTATGCTTAGAGTCTCCCATTACCAAGACACCTCCCTCATTCAGCAAGGGACCCACATGATCCCTAGTCTTCCTTTTACTGTTTACGTACTTAAAAAAAAAAAAAAAAACAAAAAAAAAAACAAAAAAAAAAAAAAACAAAACAAAAAAAAAAACCTTCTTATTATCTTTTATCTCTTTTGAAAGCCTCATTTCTAGGTGGGCTTTAGCCTTCCTTGTTGCGTCCCTGCAGGCCCTGACAACACTTCTATACTCCTCCGAAGAGGATAGGCCCTTTTTCCACATTTCATAAACCTTCCTCTTCCTTTTGATCTTATCGATGAGCTCCTTGCTCATCCACTCAGGTTTCCTGCTCCCCTTCCTTGATTTCCTATTCTTAGGGATGCACCGATCCTGAGCTTGGAAGAAGTGCTGTTTAAATGTAGCCCAGCTCTCACATGCACCCTTGCCTTCTAGCAACCTAGCCCATGAGATACTCCCAAGCAGGTCCTGGAAGAGGCTCTTCTTCCACCAAGTTCCATCTTGAACTCCACCATCTCATGGTTGCTGCATCCCAAGCTGCCCCCAACCTTCACATCCCTAACAAGCCCATCCCTGTTGGTAAAGGCAAGGTCCAGGAACACTCCCTGCCTCATCAGCCCTTCCACCACCTGCATCAGAAATTGTCTTCAGGGTATTGTAGGAACCGTTTGGACTGCACGTGCCTGGCCAAGTTGTTCACCCAACAGATGTCTGGAAATTGAAGTCCCCCAAATAATAACTCACCCACTGAAGAGTCTTCTAAAATCAGACAAGAATTTTGTCTTATTTTAACAGTTTTGTATTTTTCACACATTTTATTTTGTTGATCTTAGAATTACTTACAGCGCAAGAAATACATTTTCCATATAGGGACTTCACTACCTTACAGCAAAAGAAGTAACTGCAATTCCACATCACTCACAGTTTCTTCATATAACCAGGGTTGGGTCCTGCCTGGGGGTCAGTGAGGCTCTTCCCCACAAACACTTTACATTCTGTATCCTTCTCACTCCTCCTGGAACTAAACCTGGACTGAACACACACAAGCATCCTGGCCCAGTGCTATTGAAACATGCTGTAAGAGCAAGGACCAAGTAGAACCTAATACCTGGCACTCATGTGAAAGAGCTAACCAGGGGTTTCACTGCCAGTCTCACCAAGACAGGCATGTGGCCACTTTAACTACCCAAAAGAAGGGGTAAGTAAGAGTTAATTAAAAGATATTTTATCAAGTAACAGTTTTTTTTTTTTTTTTTCTGTTTTGTGACATGTAGCTAAACATATTCATTGCATTTGCTCAACAACCATACGGTTAGTGTTTTATACAATACTGTTTTCTTAAATCTCCCTTGCATTCCATGCATGAACATTCACACCTCTCTGCTACAGATTTTACTGTTGATATCCCCACCAGCAAATATGCATTGGAGCCAGCACTCCACCCAAGCTTAGGCACCCTCCATAACAACAAATAACTAGTCTCTAAATAAAGATGATTGTAGAGTTGTTGGTTGTTTTTGTTTGTTTGTTTGTTTGTTTTCTCATTTACATTAATGAAACCCAAGTTCATACAAAATGGTTTTCTACAGAATATAGAACACGGCTGTAAATTATTAATCAGACTCTCAGTATAGTGATCCCATGCTATCACTGATCCACTGAGAAACAGAAGTTGCTCATATTCTTTACTAGTATATTCTCTTGGGCTCCTCTAAACATTATGTATTCTTTTTCTCTGATCCTTGATTGGTCATGCTTCATCAGCTCTTTTGTACTAACAATATGTGGCAAAGAATGTGGTTTCCACCTTCCTACATTTAGCATGGAAAAATATTAGTCATCTAAACTTTGTTCTCAGCAAAGGTTTTAACTGTATGGATACATGACCTTAATATTTTGATTCTGAAACTATTGTGGCTCTTGAAAGCTTCACCTGAGAACTTTATGAAAGCTTCACTTGGAGGGTTTAACAAATATTTTCCCCAAAAGACTAAGTTCTCTGCTTGAATTGTAGCTTTTGGAGGCTCCATTAGACTTTTTCCTGATCTCAGCTAAAAGATGAAGTTGTTACACATTGCAGAAAATGTGTTCTCCAGACAAAGCTGGTACATAATGCTTGCAATAACCTTTCTTTCACAGCTGTAAGACTGGCAACTTTAACACATGCAGGATGCTAACAAAACACCCTGTTATGTAGTATTCCTACTTATATCACTCCTTGGCAAGCCTTGGGCTACAGAGGGAAGAAAGGACCCCTCTGCCTGTCAGAGAAAAGGGATGTGGTTTATGCTGTTGTAGCTGTCAGCAGAGTGTTCACATGATGAGCTACCTGCACTTTTCTGTACAGCCTACAGGCCTGACAAAGTCACCATCAAAATCTTGCTTTTGTTTTCTGAAATACAAACCAACTCAGAACAAAAACTCATCCTGATGTGGATGCTAAGTATTTTGTTTACCCTCTTCTAAAATACCAGTCTGCCCTGTTAGGTTGTCTTCAGCAACTTATTTTGAAGGTGGCCATGTTCTTCAACTGACCTTGTTATGCTACTTTTTGCCAGCTCTGTAACCATAAATAAGTTGCAGCAACCCTGAATGTAAGTCAAGCTTCAAGTCTTCAGTGAGTAACTACACTTAAAATTTGTAATTAACTAAACTGTTTCTCTTGTCTCTTTGCTTCAACTCACATTAAATTGATTAACTTTGTTTTTAACACATTTGGCTCCAGCAAGGTATCATTCTGTTACTGGTCATGACCTGGTACAGAGTTGAAAGGGTACATGTAGCTAAACGTCTGCCTAGAGATTTGAACGAGGTGATAATTCAGCACACCATATAATGTGTTATGTGTTCTCTCTCAGCTGTACAGTATGTACACAAAGCAGAATTGGCATCAGGTAGGGCTTGTGCTCCATGTGCCAAAGAGCTGCACAGCTGCATTTTCCCCAGCTTAATGCAATTTGTTTTTCCAGAACATGTTCCATATGGTTTAGCAATGAACTTATTCTAACTGCCCCCTTTTGTTTCATCAAGATCAGGCTTTATAGCCATGGACCCAAAGTGTCTTTTCTTCCCTTTGGAGCAAGAACAGGCAATGCTCTGGGGAAGATGGGGAGAAACATCCCCAGTGTACAAATAGCTCTATGGAAAAGGGCCAGCCATGCTGCCATTTGTGTTCGCAGATCGCCTGATGGTGTTCTCCCCTCATATTTTGTATATAATTTATATTGCATCAGAGTTCCAGGAAGGACAGAGATGGACAGGAGGAGAAGGAAGAGGGAACTGGCAAGGAAGTGCCCATAATCTGATAACAAAGATAAATGGGGAGAAAAGCAGGGAGGATGGGACTAAGGGGAGGAAAGCTGAGACAATCAAGAGGAAAAATGAAACATCAGTAATGAACTAGGTGTCAACTGAAACTGAAACTTTAATTCATAATACCCTTCTATACAGGTGGGAAATTTGAACAAATAGATTGAAAATAAAGATCATAATTCCAAAGCTCAGTAGTTAACTGTCTCACCCTTCTCAAACAAACAACAGCTAACAACAACAACAACAACAAAAACAGAAGCAAAAATTAGGAAGTTGGATGAAATTAGTATAAATGTTATTTTGTTAATCAGTTTGAATGCCAGAATCAGGGTGCTCGCACAGGATCCAGTAGAAATATGATTGTTTGACTTCCTTTGCTGAAATTCCAATCTCAATAGATTAAAAAAAAAATAAAAGTAAAAACAGAAAATAGTTCAGTATAACAGTGAATAATCAGACGCAAGTACCATACAGCATTATTGCATAATTTCAATACAAAAGTCACACTAAATTTACACAGATAAATATGAAAATATAAGGGAAGGGAAGGGAAGGGAAGGGAAGGGAAGGGAAGGGAAGGGAAGGGAAGGGAAGGGAAGGGAAGGGAAGGGAAGGGAAGGGAAGGGAAGGGAAGGGAAGGGAAGGGAAGGGAAGGGAAGGGAAGGGAAGGGAAGGGAAGGGAAGGGAAGGGAAGGGAAGGGAAGGGAAGGGAAGGGAAAACAACTCAGTCTCTCTAATCTCTCCTTTAAATTATTTTTTTCCTTTTTTTTTTTTTTTTGAAATGTATGGGTTTTTTTCGGTTTATAGAATAAAAAAAAATGCTTTTATTATTATTATTTTCTTGAGAAAGAACAGCGGAACCTCACTATAGATTTTCTAAACCCCAAAGAAAATATTTGTCTAAAATGGACAGTAAGAGGTGGTAGTGATGGAAAGAGGGTCACCTGTGTGCACCCCAGAAGGTCCTCAGCTATTCAAACATGTGAGGTGAGCAGCTAACATACATCACACCTATCAGAGGTGGGAAACGAAACATTCAGGTGAATGCAAGACTATCTCTTGACCAAATGGACCAATGAAATTATAGGAATTAAAGCTAGAAAATTGCAATGATGTAGGAGAGGAGATTGTTGTGCAGAGCTTTTAACACCTTGAGCCCAGATGGGACTAAGAAATTCCTCATATTTGAAAGACCAGTAACCTTATTTTAAACAAGAATAAAGACCGTGTTTTAAAAATATACAAAAGGCATATTGCTCAAAATAAATAAATATGAAAAGACACTGACAATTGACAAGCTGACAATGGTAACACTCTAGTTTTGTTCTTTAGGATGTTACTGCTCTATAAAATAATAACCATGATATCAGTTAAAAAAAAAAATGGGGGGAGGAGGGACACATTGGAAACCACCCATGCCACCCATGATGATTAAGGACACATTAAAAGGACTCGAAGGACTTTTCTAACCTACTTGTCAGTATGGAAATGGAGGAACTATCTATAAAGTCATTCCAGAAACATGAGCTCTTGACTATTGCAGGAGGAAATGAGTTAACATACATCAATCCAGCTATGGCTCCAAGGGTTTCCCAAGTTCCCTGCCCTCATCCCAGTTCCTTATCACAGTGAGAAATAGTTGCTCACCATATCCACTACCTACAAGAAGGAAACCTGGACATGCAAGCTGGAAGGAAGCTACAGGACAAAGTGGCTAAGTTTCTGAAGCTTGAACATAGACCAAGAGTCACAGAGTAGGAAATAAGTCACCCTGTTCATTTCTTGTAAGGAAAAGAAGAATCAAGGAGGAAAGGAGAGAAAACATATTTCTCCCTTCACCCACACTGGCACCACCAAAATAATCCATAAATGGAAAGTAGTGCTTGTAAGGAAACAAGGCAGTCATTGGATTTTGGTAAGACTTCAAAATCTTGGAGAAATTTTTTTACTGTTGGAAAGTCTGCTGATAATAGTTCTCCTATGGAGGTCTCAAGATAGATCATCTTCAACATAATTTGTCCATTTGGGAAAATTGGCTTCCATTACTGCTAGCACACAACTGTCCTATGCAGCATACCATTAAGGTCTATTGCACCAGGTTGTTAGCTAACTTTTACGATCAGAATATTCAAAAAGTATACTAACACAAGAAGTTTCCCCTTATCCTCTCTCATCAGCTCTCTCCTTCTCTTCCTTCCTTGTGCTATGTTCACACAGAGATAACAGAATCATAGAAAGGCTGATGTGGGAAGGGACCTTTGGCAGTCATGTCATCCAGTCCCCCTGCTCAAGCAGAGCTACCTAGTCCACGACCCAGGACAATGTTCAGACCACTTTTGAAGATCTTCAAGTATGGTGGCATCATAACATCTCTGGGTAGCCCATGCCACTGCTCACTCAGCCACACAGTAAAGAAATGCTTTCTGATGTTCTCTGGGGTGCCAAACAAAAGAGGCAATTGCTATGTGTTTGGACTGTATGAAATATACTTGAGCCATATTAGACGCATATCTATTTCAGGTCCTTTAGAGAAAATTAATCAACCTTAATCATACAATATATTCAGGTCTGATTTAAAGGAAAAGTGTATTTGTTTTGTTTTGTTCTTTAAATTAAATTCTGCAATTAATATCTTTTTTTTTTCTTTTTTTTCTTTTTTTTTTTGTGATGACAGCTGTCCTTCTGAAACAAAACAGGCTGTATTCATTTAGTAAGACTCTTCTATAACTCACCAAATAAAAATTATATATAAACATGTTGTGATGAATTTAATCAATAAGTCATTTAGCTGACTTAGGAAGCAAGTATTCCAATAATTCATTTAGAAATCTGTGAACCTTTTTTGAATAAATTGCTGCTTTTATTATACTCAGAACAGAAAATGAAATCTTCACATACAGTGAGATTAATTTTCCCTTCAAAAACTTTTTATTTCCAGAAAGATTAAATCACTGCCCCATCATCTTCCTCCAGCTCAATGATTTAAAGTGACGGCATTATTAATGACAAGTTACAGGTGTTTTGATATGCTATTGAGGTATGTAATTGAGTTTGTACCAGATCTTGCACTAAAAGCGTAACTAAAGGTCCACTTAGATTTTTACTGTTAAATGTAGTCTTGCCATTTGGCATATCATTAGTTACAGAATAATTTTAAAGATATAGTAAATCTCTTGCAAGAGAAACCATTTTTAAGTGTTCCCTTTTTAAAGTTTTGTCAATTTTCTTGCCAGTATCAAGGTTCACTAGGAAATGTCAGCTTTCCCAACAGAGTTCCAGCTTTTTGCACATATTTTTACATGTCAGACACAAGCAACTCTGCGATGTTTAAAATTTCATCTATTCACTTCTTTTGGTGTCACAGATAATGAAAGAAGAGGAGATGAAACTATCAGGT
The DNA here is from genome assembly GCF_965140915.1 of Aythya marila. NCBI lineage: Eukaryota > Metazoa > Chordata > Aves > Anseriformes > Anatidae > Aythya > Aythya marila. Next base: position 102,814,773 of record NC_139042.1, read on the forward strand.
TTCCCAATCTTCAAGCTTTCTGTTGCATCTTGCATCTCTCATGGTCTCTAACTTGCATCACCACAAAAAAAAAAAAAAAAAAAAAAAAAAAAAAGCAGTAGCTATAATATTTTGCCTACAAGTCCTACACTCGATTGTTCACCACCCTGTTACATATTCAGTGATTTGCTTTCCCTTCATGGTCAGTTGAAAACCAATCACTAGGAGAAAAAAAAAAAAATAAGCAATTTTCCCCAATCCACCATCACTGTTATTAGTACACTAACTTTCAGACACAACTCCAGGTATACCTCAGATGGACCATGTAAATACTTTTGGATCAGATTTCATACAGAAGACTAGAAACTGTCACTTTACCATTTAGTAAACTCAACTGATATTTTCATAAGCCTACATGCATATTTTGTGTGCTTATATGCAAGCTAAAGAAACTGGCAATATGCATTGTACAGAACTGGCAATGTGCATTGTACAGACTTGCACTTTAGATGAAAAAAATATATATAATAATTTACATAAGTGAAAGAAACCATTTTTTCTTGATTGGCAAGGTATATGAACTGCAGTAGCCCTGGGTGTGAATGTTATTTTAACCAGTCATTTTCTTAACAACATTGTGTTGATAGAAAATACAGTCAAGCATCTCTAGTACTAATCAATACTTTTTAATTAGAAGACATCATTGTGAAACTTGCCATTGAAAGACTAAGACAAAAGAAATGTTGATTGTACAACAAGGATCAATTCTCTGTACGTTTCTATTTCTAATGGAGGTCAAGAGGGTCTCAGGCTTTAAAGGGATTGTTATATCAGGTCAAATGTTTTCTAACAAAACAGTTTCAGTATTTCTCTTTATGAGGTTTTGCAAAATGTGTGTCCGCTTTCTGCTGAATGTTTATTCTTACAAAAAATGAAAAATTTTCCCACCCAGCAAGTGTTATAAGATTGAATTACTTAAGTAAATGAGGCAAGATGTACAACAAGATCATGAGGCACAGAAACTATACAGAAAGTTCAGCCCAGCTTTGCCCAGATGGAAGAATGGGAGCACAGGTTATCTGAAAAGTGACTCCTAGGAGACATCAGAGAAGCCCTGAAACATGTGGTCTGGCATATTTAAATTCAGTTTCTACTGAAAATAAACTATGTTGTTTCAATCAATTTCCAAACGGAAAGTTGGAAGTTTGGGGGAGTTTCAACAAATGTCAAAATATTCCACAGTATGAGAAAAAGGAAAACTAAAATGAAGCCAGATCAAACAATGTATGACTTATTGTAGTGCTGATCATTTGATGTTATCAGAGATTAAACAGTTCCAGCAGATGAGACCTGCAAAAGAATTACATGTAAATTTACTTTATAAATCTATTATGAATACTGTAAATAACATTAATCAAGTTTTATTCAACACTAAACATACATGTAAAACAGTGACCTGGTGACCAACAAGATATCAACACTGCAGCCAGGCTACAGTTTTAATTCACTATTAACTTACACCAGACTTGTTTATAAAGACAGCATTCCAGTCACAGCCACAGGATTAAAGTTTGATTTTAACAACATGAAGATGCATATAGAACAACTGCCTCTGTACTAGTCACATACTGGAAGATTGAGCTCTAGAATATATTTTGTGCCTAGGCCCTGATTTTACAGTCATGTAAAATCATGAATTAAAAATATTAACCTTAAAATATTAACCTGCATTTATGTAGGATTTCCTATTTTATGTATGCTTAAACTGTTGCTCACAGCTGGAGCCTACATTTGCATTTGTTCCTGCTGCTACAGGAGACAATAAAGTATTGAAAAAATTCCTACAGTTAAAATAGACTCATTGCAACAACAAAATAAAAGCTTCCAAGACTTTACTTGACCAGATTATCTTATATTTCAATCAAAAGAAGCTACCACTCCCTCCACATTTTTCTTCAGCAGAAGATTCAGGGGAACCACAGTTCTTGTGCTAAACAGAAATAACCAAGCCCACAAGCCCATTTACTGTCTTAGTTTCCACATTCTTCTACATTACCATCCCAGGCACACCTCCTAATGTAAGGGGAACTTTTTTGCTCTTTCCTGGACAGGCAGGATTTACCTTCCAACCTTTTGTCAGAGTTCATCCCCTCCAGAATATCTCATAAAAAATATAATAGACACAGGCAGCAACTTTACCACTAACTTCTCTTTCAAGGCAAACATTCCCATGAAAATTCAATCCTCATCCATCTTTAGATTTTCATATTCCACTGATTTCCTACCCTCTTGGCATCTTTCAGCTCTTTTGAACTCTGCCTATTAGTTTAGGCAGAGGTGCAGTTCCCAGAGCCTAAGGCTGGGACTGGGATCCAAAACTGCCATTTAACACCATTCTCCAGATAGAGAACCCCATCTGACCTGCTTTTGTTGCTGTTGTTGTTTTGTTGTTTTTTTTTTGTTGTTTTGTTTTGTTTTGTTTTAGCTGAGAGTCAGTCTAATTGCATTACCACATTATCATGCAGTATCAGTCCTAACCCAAAGCCACTATGGACACCAGGGAGAAGAGGACAACTTAGTCAACACAGTTACTCAGTCTTTGGTCTCTCTACAGAGACTGTCAAGTTGCAATGATTGCTTTAGGCCCTGATCCAGAAAGGCCCTTAATTATCTATCAAACTTTAACCATATGAGTAATCTTATTAAATCCATGAACTACACATGTTTAGAGCTAAATACTTGCTCAAGTGCTTTTCTGGATCAAGAATTCAGTGATGTGGATGCTTATCCATTAACATGAACTGAGATAACCAAGTCTCCCTCTTTCAGTTGCAATAAAATCTCACAAGATTTAGATCTTTGTGTTAGTAGGGGAAGGTTCACCCACCCCCTTTGCCAGAGAGCTGTTCCTCATTGCTGCTATAAATCACTGGAAAGTGGTTTGTATCAAGGGCCTAATCCTGAAGACACATAAAATATGAGCAGTTTTGTTATCAATTGTCAGTTAACTCACATGGAGTGGTAAAGTACATGGCCAAGAAGAAAATATAATATATCTTCTGTTCCAGGCAACCCCTAAGTAAACACAATATTTTAATTATATGAATTTTTAGTCTAGCTAAGCTTTCATTACTGACTGTGTCCTGCTCTTCAGATATTAGAAGTGCTGTTATTCTTGATATTTTCCACTAACTAAACTTTAATTGTTTAAGAAATGCAATACTGCCATCTAGCATCCATTAAACATGACAAAACTTTCCTTTTATCAAAACACCTCACATCTGCACAGGCTCAAATCAGTTTTACAAGAGCTTTGGGGACTGCAGGTTATAATCAGGACCCAGAAATGGCCTGGACATCAGAAGGCTGCCTGCTTCTTTAGAAAGCACTAGGAGAAATACACCCAGAGGCTAGATGAGTTACATTTGTGAAATCAATCATCTTCATCACTGTTGTGCTATCTACAAAGGGATCCTGGAGTCACCAGGCACTTTAGGAGATCAGCTAGCTCACTCAAACTTCAGGCAGGACAAACCACATAAGACCTCAAAATCTCATTCAGAGAAGCATTTTAGCAGGGAAGATGAAAACGTTCACTGTCAATAGACATCTCCAGGACCTTTATCTTTCCTTTCCCTCACTACGGTACTGCTTAGGTCAGACCTGGACCAGTATGTATATAAATATGTGTGTGTGTGTACATTTTTATATATACACACTGTGCCCAAAAATATCAGCTAGGGTTGAGCAGCAGATGCAGAGGTAAAGTGTACTGCAATTTTCCCAGCCCCCATGTTTCATAGAATCATCAAATCATAGAACATCCTGAGCTGGAAGGGACCCACAAAGATCATCAGGTCCAGCTCCTGGCACCACAGAGGACCATCCAAAAATCAAAGCATACGTTTGAGAGCATTCTTTAAATGCTTTTTGAACTCCAGCAATCTTGGTGCCATGAGCACTGTCCTGGGGAATGTGTTCTACTCCCCAGCCACCCCAGGTTTCCATCCTGGGAAACATCTCTCACTGGTGAGCACCCCTAGCATGACACCTAGCATGACAACTAGGATACCACTTCAAAAGGCAGGCTGTTCCCAGTGCTGTATGCTCTGCTTGTTGTGTTCTGCCAATCATGGCTTCTTAAATGCTTTCCTAGGATGTTCAGTCTTCACAGAGACAGCAGCAAAGACAACTGGCAACATACACTAAGAAGTGCTCGTGTTTGCTGCTCTATGCAGATATTATGTCTCTGTAAAAAGGAGCTATATGAAAAAATCTTACTTTTTCATTAATTTATCAATGACCTTTCCCCTGTTTAGGGACCCATCACCACCAGAATTTTGTCTCATTTGCAAAAAATATGAACACATCAGATAGCCATACACATAATCTTGCATATAAAGAAAGAGATGGAGAGATACAGAGAAGGGGAGAAATGCAAGTGTTCAGCTACCAAGTGTCTGAATCCTCCATTCCCTTTAAAGGGTGATTTCTTACTCAGAATTATAATGGCCTACACAGCAAATATCATTCCTCCTGGACCACAAACCTGAAAATTGAAATCCCATATATACTAGCTCAGAGAGACTATCAGATTTTAGGTAGACAACAATGTTGTTGGTATACACAAAACGTTAAACAGAGCCTTTTCAGCATTTTCTAAAGACTATTCACTGGATTCATACTACTAAGACATCTGTCTTTGCAGTTTCATTTCATTTCACTTTACCTAACTTTAGATGTATATAATATAACATTTATGTCTGAGCTACCTGTCTAGACTCTTTTTATACTTAGTGGAGAAAAATATGCATCATTTCAGATGTCTACATAAGGGTGAGATGAGTTGTGACGTAGAGGTACCCTCCTGACAGCTATAAAGGGAGTCTGAGAAACTAGCCCAAGCATGGACTTCTGCAACATTGATGTCTAGATGAGGGTAAGATTAATCCTTTTGATTTTTAAATCCAGGGAGACTTTGAGCTCAGTTAGTCCATCTCTTGTTAAATATTGCTCAGAAACATTCAGCAAATTATGCCCATTTTAAGCTTAATATCTTGTTATTTGCCTTTGCCTACAAGGTATGCATCCAAATCCTTGATTCAAAGACTGATACCAATGGAAATGTCCATTTTGCTGAGAAATTTGTTCAAGTCTTTTGTCACCATCGCTGAATTATGTACAGAAAGAATATCACTTTGGATTTTACTTTTGCTTTGTTTTTTTGTTTCTAGCAATGATATGGGATAGTGAAAAATCACAATAAAATGTAGAGAGTACATAGTAGTTAAAGTAAGCATTTAACTAACATTTCATTAATGAATTTCCTACAGAATTACTCTAAGTCTTCATTAGAAGAAAATGAGGTGTAAGTCTATCACAAACTAAGGTCAAAGATGTTTTTGTATTGTAGAACTATTCTCTCCGTTTGAGAGTGTTTTCTTGATGAACTACATTTAACATATCAATTTCTTGTCAATGTAGAAAGAGATTCAATTCACCCATTTGCTCTAAAACTCTTAAATGATGATTCTGCCACAGTGTGAAAAAGGAGACATCACTGTTACTTCTCCAAGTTATAATATATGTTTACTTGATTTGATGGGAAGTAGTATTAGCTGAACACAAAACAAAAAGAAAGTCAGCTGAACCATGATGATGTCCCTGTACAGCATGGTCTCCTAAGATTCTTCCATGCCCCTAACATCAGATTAGGCCAGCAGCAGCCCAATTACCATGATTGCTTTTGTTAGTGAATGGATGGAAAATGAATTTATAAGGGACAAAATTCATGAACTATTCAACAGCTGGGAAACATTTGGGAGTGGGGGCATGGGTGGGGGTGGAGGTGTGTTTTTTTTCCCTTTTGTTTTGTTCCTAGGTTACAGGCCTAATTATAATCAAAGGTATGAAAATCATGAAACATTAAAACCACAAGCCTAGACTTAAAGCGTATATTTATTATTATTGTTACAAAATTACATTTTAATTAGTTCCTCATGAATTAAAACCATTGGGCTTATATCTAGCTTGAAAATTTATTAAAAAATCATTATTTTTATTGTGGATATTAAAAAATATGGAGCTTCACTTCTCATTAGGACATGGACACTGAATCATCACTATAATAATTTGCAAGCTTCTTCCAAAGATTTATGATTCACATGATCTAAACTTACTAACCACTCCATGTTTTAAAGAAGAAACCCTTTGTTCTTCCTTAGTTACTAAAGTACTTATTTTGTGTGACCTCAAATCTGTCTCACTCTTTTAAGTTCACTCCACTTAGCTCTTTGTGGTTGAGTTGAAAATATTTATTGAGACGTAGTAGCATAGGAAGTAAATGTCAAATTCCTTCAAAACATTTAAAAGCAAGTGTTCCCTAACCTCATCTTCCTTTAGCATTAAGAAAAACTGCCTATTCAAAGCATGTGGTGACATTCACCATTACTGTCAAAGTAGTCTTTCAAGTGATGAATTCAAGACATAAATACAAGTCTGTAATCCATGGCAGATTTCAAAGCTGTCACTCAATGGCAACTCCTGCAGGGAATGAGAAGAACTTCCCATTCAGTCATTTTATCAAAAGGTACAAAATACTAAGAAATCACGCTTTTTTTCTTCCTGTCCCCTAAAACAATATTTACATAATTTTGCTGTAACAACAGTTATGGTGAAGTGATTTGACCTAGGTATAAATCCATAAAATAGTTTGGAATATTTGGGGATGTGGTTTACAATAAGATACTTCTCTGAGTAGAGGTCATGGACTGTTTTTATTGAGTTCCAAAACTTAGTTCTGAGTGTTCCTAGATGCTCGTTTCATTCCCTGGCTTGCTGCAAAGATATCAAACTGGAGAAATTACCACATACAAATGCATGGGTTGGCATACCAAGAACAGCTCTAGCTGATATCATGTGAACATCTCCTATGTGTTCCTTACGTCATGGGAGATGGATCAATAGTACAGGACTGGCAGTCCAGCGGTCAGGGTACCACCCACAGCAGAGGTGTATGCCATGCAGAAGCTTGCTTGCCCCTTGACACTAGAAGACAAGAGATGTTAAATAAATATGTGTGTATATATATATATAAGAAAAATATATAAGAAAATATAAGAAAAAAATAAAAAGAAGGAAGGAGTATGGAACAAATGAACAAACAAAAACTACCTTTTTCTAGCTTCATGCATGAAGTGAGGCTGAACTACCTTAAAAATCACCTTTGGTTTTAGAATAATAACATATATATTACTTCCCTTGTGGGAGACACCAAAAAATTTAATAGGGAAAGAACGAGTGTGAAGGAACGAAGTGAAAACATTTCATTAAAAAGAATAATGCAATATCAAGAAAAATAACCCATGTTACTAGGCTGGTAATTTCATCACTGACACTTCTGCCTTGCCTTATTTCTGGATGCTTTTCAGAAAGCCTGGAGGAGTTTCCTTGCTATTCTTCTTGGCACTGACCTTTTGATTTGGAAGGGTAGGTTGGCTTCCTGTTTTATGCCAAGAAGACAGAGACATAAATGAGATTTTATCCATATGGCAGTCCAGCAGCCCCATACCTTCTGGGATTAGACTACCCCACACTCCTGTTGTAAGCAAGGAGGATATGTTAATATGGAAGATTAATTTATTTTTTAGATACAGTTAAAAATAAACCCTAAGTTCAGTAATGAGGAGAAAAGCAGAGGCAGACGAAGAGAGGTTTTGGTCTGCTTGCTGAGGTTTCTTAGTACATGTTTGTATTAGCAGGCAACATAAGGTGAAATAATGACCAGCTTCAGGATGTATGAACCATTTTGTAAAGTCACATAAATTTTTGCAACAGAGTTTATGTATCAGTTTCACAGAAACCATGATGTATGCAGGGGTGGCTTTAAACTGTTTTAAAAACAGTCTTGTTGACCTTCACCATGGCTCAAAGTGTGATAACAAATAGTGGTTACATCAGGCTGGTAGCCAGTTACTGATAAGGTTCCCCAGTGCTCCATTTTAGGGCCAGTTCTCTTCAATGTTTTCATAAATAACTTTGATGTAGGGCTAGAAGGTGTTTTGAGTAAGTTTTCAAATGACACTAAATTGGGAGGAGCTGTTGACTCCCTCAAGGGTAGAGAGGCCCTGCAGAAAGGTCTTGACAACTCAGAGAGCTGGACAATCACCAACAATATGAAGATTAACAAAAGCAAGCACTAGATTCTGTACCTGTGAAGGGGCAACCCTGGCTATATATACAGACTGGAGGATGAGAGGCTAGAGAGCATTCCTGCAGAAAGGCTTTGGTCAACAGCAAGTTGAGCATGAGTCAACAGTGTGCCCTGGCAGCCAGAAGGGCCAGCTGTATCCTGGGGTTCATCAAGCACGGCATTGGTAAACAGTCAAGGGAAGGGATTGTCCTGCTCTACTCTTCTGGTACAGCCTCACCTCGAGCACTGTGTGGAGTTTGGGGCACCACAGTATAAAAACAACATAAAACTATTACAGAGCATCCAAAGGAGGTCTACAAAGATGGTGAAGGTTCTAGAGCGAAGACATATGAGGAGTGGCTGAAGTCGCTTAGTTTGTTTAGTTCAAAGAGGACCAGGCTGAGGGGAGACCTCATGGTGACCTGCAGCTCCTTCACAAGGTGAGTAGAGGGCAGGCACTGAGCTCTGCTCCCTGGGGACAGGGACAGGACCCGACGGAATGGCATGGAGCTGGGACAGAGGAGGGTCAGGCTGGGGGTTAAGGAAAGGGCAATCAGAGGGTGGTCAGGCACTGGAACAGGCTCCCCAGGGCAGTGGTCATGGCAGTGAGCCATGACCACTCAAGAAGCATTTGGACAATGCTCAGACATATGGTTTGATTTTTGGGTGATCCTGTGAGTATCCAGGAGTTGGACTCAATGATCCTCATATGTCCCTTCTAACACAGCATATTCTATAATTCTATGACTCACCAACATAATGTGGAGCAAGCTTATGACCACTACAATTCATCCCTTCTTACAAACAAAACCCAATCATGTTCAGAGTGCCACTAAATCACTTAAAAATAATCAGATAAACAGAAATGACTGATCACAACATATATTTCCCTTTTAAATATTGCCTTTTCAAACACAAGAAGAAAATAGATGAAGTAGGACTAAAGTTTCCAGCTAGACCTGTCCATACAGTCAAAAAGATCCATTATCATATAATAGCTGTGAACCTCCCACTGATATAGTACCTATGAATATAGACAGTTTTGTATAAAGATTTAATTTCATGATACAAAAGGCACCAATTTCATCTGCTGGTATTCTTGACCAAAAGTTCAGCATGCAATTAGAAAGGATACTCCTATAAAATCTGTGACTTGAAGGAGAAGTTTATTAACATTAAAAAGACATGCTCCAGAGTGCATTGAACTGAGACGGAAACACACTGCCTATCTGAATTTGAGAGCTGTAAGCAGCATCTAGCTTTGCCACACATTTGTCTTTTAGTAAACATGATACAGTTAAGGAGTAATTCGATCTGTCCATAAGTTCCCTGACAAGAAAACATCCATGTAAAAACTAGCCCTGTTGACTTCATCACTGATCACTCTGAAAGTGAGATAATAACCGGTTACAGTATTATTATATGTGTATGTGTAAACCTCAGATAAAGACAGATACTATGTATTTTAGCATCTTTATTGTTTGTTTTTGTTGGTGATGGTGTTTTCTTTTGTTTTTTTGCTTGTTTGTTTTTTTTTGTTTTGTTTTGTTTTTTGTTTTTTTTTGACAGAATAACAAGAGGACATTGGAGGGATAAGGTAAGCACTAATCATGTCTTTGAAGAAATTCATAAAAAGAGAATTTACCAGTATAGGTATTTTGTAAGTATTTTTAAATGGTGATATATTTATTTGCTTAAAATTAAGTACATGATTAAATGTTTTGTTACTGGAAATCTTAATATTGACTTCTCTCCATCCTGAGTCCACTTTATGCAAGTAAAGAAACAATGTTTTCCTTAGAAAGCTGCTTCCTGCTGAGGTACTAACCTTGCTAAAGTGGATCTCAAGTGCTGTTAAGGATAAAGGATATTTATAATATAGGAAAACTTTCCAAGACTGTGGCAAATTGCTTTTTTGTCACACTGATACGACTGATGCATCTCTGAAAATGTCAGTAGTACACACTAGCAAGCAGTTCACGTACATTTGGCTGACATCACTATGAAGTCTTAACAACTTTTGTAGAATTACTCATTGGCTTAAAATTAAACTAAGTTATAAATAACTTAAAAAATGAAGGAAAAGAGCATTTTTTTTTCTTATTTTCATTTATTGCTGGAATAATTAGTTACATGTATGCTTTACAGTTGAATTTCATTTTTCCGGTGTTCTCAACTACCTTACTACTGGTCATCTCATTTTTGAATTCAATACTAATAGGTTATTTCCCTTTTTCTCTCTTTCTTGCATTCTCTTTCTCATTTTTAAACGTTTAAAAATATACATGAAGAGATAACATTGTATAGACTATGCACTACCTAACTGATGGATTAATATATCAGCATCTTATTATAAAAATGAAAAATCTACTCATTTAGTAAATTTTATTTTTATTTGAAGAGTTAACTTTCTTGTTTACAGACTAATTTGCCAATATTAAAAATGTCAGGAGTTAATGTAGCATGAGATTACATTGCTTGCAGGACATCAGCACCAAATTGAAATCCCACTACCAGAGGACAGGAAAGATTAATTCTTCTTATTATTCTACACCCAGTTTTCTTGATAAAAGTGAATGAATATTTTACAGGATCTGAGGCACTACTTTGTGGTTGTTACTAATAATATTACCCTATCCAAGTACACACAGTATGTGAATCAGAAAAGGCTTGTTCTCAACCAGGCAGAATAATTAAGTGAAGCAATTAATGTTATTAAAGAAAATAGTCATAGGAAACTCATCTGACTTCTCTGTCTAAGAACTGCAGAATAAATATAGACCTACTCTATGACTGAATGAGTTTTTTGCATTTAAAAAAAAATACTGCTCAGGATTTAAGGGAAGTTATTGCAGGTAATTATGAGAATTGGCAGTAATGCTATGGCACTGTGCTCTCCTAGCAGAATATGTCATTAATCATCGTGGCATTCTTAAACGTCAAATCCCAGAATACAGTATCTGCCACAGAAGCATTATGTAGTAGATTATTTAATTTCAAGTGAAAACAAGGAAAGACTTGTGTCACGTACAGTGAGTCTTTTCTTTGCTGGGAAACCAATCTAAGAAACATCCATCTTTTTAGCCATGAGACAGTTTCTGTGCTTGGTTTGGAGCACAATGGTTTGGAGCAGTTTATCTAACTCTTGTGCTCCTATTGGCAAAACAGCAACAACCCCTAACATATTTAACATGCATCTGTTGTTGCACTGGCCTATTCCTATCTATTTCCAGGGCACAAAAGGGAGGAGGGAAATAGAGGCTCAGTCCACATGCATTCCAGAGCATGGAACAATGTGAAATACATCCCCAAATTGGGGTACTTAGGTTATAATTAATAAAATGAGTGTGTAGCAAATAATATTTTGGAACTTAAAAACTATTGAAGCATTTTTTTGGCTGAATCTTTTGGGCAGTTTCTGCTCAGTGGGTTGCAATGTCAGGAGGTGAAACCTCTGACTCTTGTGTAACAGAATCATGGAGCACTTATTTACACTGAAGTCTCTGGTGATACTGTTGAGACGAGTAAATGTGAAAAAGTCTACGTTCAGAAGAAATACATGTATCATCTGGCTGATGATGTAATGGTCTTATCAAAAACTTCAAAAACATGCAAGATGTAATGCACTGAGAAAGAACACTTCATGCTTTTCACACAAACATTGTTAGAGGCTGTCCAAACAGCTGAGAAGACAGCAAACTTTATTTTCTCTGAAAATGTTGATAAGAGTTGATATCTATACTGTTTTTGAATATCCACTTGGAATGCATTTCCTGTGAATCGTTAAGTCACAAGGCAGCAGGACAAAACCTGCTATCAGTTTTTATGGCCTTTTCTGTCTTATTCGTGTGACTTGGTAAAAGGGATGGATGATCTGGTCATGGAAATGGAAAGTACTGGCCCCTAAAGATGCCTCATCTCTGTATTACTTTTGTCTATTTTACATGTTCATTTTTGTGATCATGATAATTCTAGATGATGTTGATGTCTATATAAATACAGTTGCTTGAATTTATGTGAAATATATCAACATATTTAATATAATAAACTATAATATAGTACAGTTTTATATAACATATTAATACTACAACAACGATTGTTTACAAATCAGAATTATTCTAAATACGGATTCTAAATGTTTTACCAGGAATAAAATATATATATACATACACAAACCAATATATATGCTATACAAAATATATATAAAACACTGTATATATGCTATATTATAGATAATAACATAGAGTATAAATGTTATGTATGCATATATATGTGTTCTGTTTTATACCTTGACCAAGTGATATATATATAAAAATATGCATTTTATATTTATATTTATATTTATATTTATATTTATATTCAACAAAAAATGTCCCAGAAGAGGACTTACACACTTGACTTTTTGAACATACAAGTGAATATTGGCCTTTATGCACATTCAGTATACATTACAATTACAACTTGAAATTTGCCTACTGGGCATTTACTGCTAATAAAATAAGTATATTCTGCCTCACTTATTTTATTCAATGAACAACTTGTACAACCACAAGACAGACATAATAAGTGAGAAGAAGGTATTGAATATATTTCCCAAATAAAACATAGAATTTGGAACCAGGCCTGTGGATTGCTCACTGTTATTGATAGGGATATTGCTAATTTAAAATGAAGTCCTCCAAAGAAAAATTCAATTTCTGAAAATTTGCTGGGCTTTAGATACTTCAAATGACTGCCAACAGTGTGCAGAAAAATGTCGTGGGGTACAGTAGCTTCCAACGAAAACTTAATTTTTCTTTTGCTTGAAGGGTGTTCTCTTATTTCTGACTCTCCTTGTACTTTACATGTACCTTGATTAATTAAGGCACTTCAGTATCGAGGCTACTTGCATGTTTAAGTGAGACATATATTCAAATACCTTGCTAAATTGCAGCATGGTTTGTAAAATTTGTGCTCATAAAAGAATTCTAAATTACTATGAATTCTTAGCAGAACAGGAAGTGTTCATGTATTGAATGTTCTATATTTAGTATAATAAAGCAGAAACAGTAATAAAAATACAGCTGTGGTAGCAAATGAGCTTCCACATATCTTGAGACCCCACAAGGCATGGAGACACAGAGTGGTTAAGCCATATACCACAAATAAGCATACAGTCATAGCAGTCATTCTACAGGTACCTTTGACTTCCATTGTTTTTCACAGCTGTGACTTCTTTCTGAATTACAATATAGCAACTCATAAATAACTTAATAACTTATTTACAAAATAAAAATCAAACAGCATTATAGCAAAAAAAAAAAAAAGCTAAAGTAACACAGAGAAAAACTGGATTTTTTCACTCAAAGACCAGCTTACAAAAAAAAAATCAAACAAATTTCATTCTGATGATAACTCTACTGGAATGTAAGGTTTGTTTGTAATTCTCATTACTTATATTTGAGCAACACCATGCTTTTGAGTCTAAATCTACAAAAACTAGCTGATCTGAATCAGCTACAGAGCTAAATAATTTTAAAGATAATTGCCATTGTGCTTGAAATTAAATTCCTTGTTCTCTATTTTAAGACCTAATTAAGTGACTCTATTTTCAAAGGTAGTGAAAGGAGCTACCTCAGTCAGAATGTCTGTTGAGTCAGCTCATCAGACATTTAATTTGATGCATGCATGAAAAGCTATTTTAGGCCTCAAGTCTGAAACTGTGGGCTATTATGTTAATCAAATCTAGAATTTATCAGTTTGGGTGGAAAAGATTTGATTTATTTAAATAAACATATTTACATGGAAGCAATTACATTTTAAAAAGATTTTAAAATCAGAAATTTAAAACCAGAAACTCTTCCCTCCTACACGTATGCAAATTTCTTATACCTTAAATATTTCATTTGCATGTGTTCAAACAAGAAGAGTACTATTTGTGCTTGGTCAGGAGTCCAGCAAATGTCATTAGTTTTTACAACTTGCTCAAAAAAATAGAGGCACCCTTTTAGTAAGAGAAGAGGCATTCCTTTCAACTAGTCATGTTCATATGTTTAAGATTTTCCTGAATAGCAATTTTTAAAAGCTGATGTGGAGCCTCTGTAATCTAATTCTCTTATTCCTTGTCTGTTGCCGTACGACCTCTCAAACCTGTCATGGCATAGGTTTGTAGCTCTGTGTTCAAAATTGGGATAAATATGAGTTACAGAAGAGAGGACAGGTCATTTTCTTGAACTTCTCATATATTATCATCTGTTTTGTAGATGACAGTGTCCTATCTTTCCGGATGGTCAGGATTATGAAAATCTGTCACAATGTAGTTCTGCTGCTGTTTTTCTTCCCTTTTATTTTTCATAAATATCATGAGGAAGCAGTTTCCTCTGACAATAGACCTTCTCTCACAGAGATTCACAACAATATCTACCGAATTCTTCTCTGAAAAAGGTTGGATAAAAGTATATGGATTTTTGTTTTGAGTCATGTTACCTGATCTGAAGTCAATTAACCTTAAGACTTATTTTCTACTCTGCTTTTACTGTTCAAAAAGAAGGAATAAATTTTAAATGTAATACCTTAATTGTTTAAACTATTCTCTTTTGTTTTACAAAGTGTAACTGAAAAACCAGCAAAGAATTTTATTTCCCACAAAACATTTAAAAAATGATGAAAATCAGAACTTTGTATCAAAGCATTTCCTTATCCTAAACCTGAAGGCTAATCAGCTGGTATAAACTATGCTTGTGTTGGCTGAATTTATTCTATACTGAGGAGGCACAAATGGGGACACAAAAGTAGGAAGAGGTGGAAATACTACTGAGCACCAGTGCCTTTGTGGGAAAGTGAGAAGCTGTGAAGTGATATACAAGTTCAAAGACTAATTATGTCATTAGTAACTGAAAGGTCAAAGTCAGACAAGCACAGAGATAAGCCATAAAATACTTATTAATAAAAAAGGCACAAATTTCAGGAACAAAAAGTGTTCAGATATTTTTTGCCCTTTAAAAGTGAGAGTTTTCCGAGAATACATGTCATGGTTACATGGGCCTGGAGCCAAACAGCTAAGTGGAGAGCTCTCATCTAGCCAGCCTGCAGAGTTTGCTTCTCTGCATGGGCAGAAGTCCTTGGTGTTTAGGGCTGTTTTTAAACCAGTTTTCACCTGGATTTGAGTGTTTTGCTTCATCTGGGGAAATATGCTCACCTCAACTTTGGTACAGATGACAGGCTTTAGTGTCTCAGTCACCCCATCAGTGCAGGCATTGCAGCCTGCATATATTCCAATGTAAGTGTCTCTGTTGCTTGACAAGTCATCTGTCATATGTGAATGAATGAAGTGAATATTTCACCTGTCGTACCATACACTCAATGTGTACGACAACCAACAGAAATGGTCACTTTTGGGTTTGTCTCTGAGATACAAATGTAATTGTTGGCTTTCACCTTCTCACCTGTAATTGTTGGCTTTCACCTTTAGCTTTGCTGAAACTACCCTTTATTGGTTTACTGCAATCAGTATATAGACCTGAACAAGAACAGATACCAAGGATAACAAAAATTCAGGAATGAATAGCAGGATTTTGACATGGCAAGAAAATCCTCAGTAAATTTTGGCCATTTGCCGAGGTGATCAGCTCCGGGGCAGACGTGTTCTGCAGCGGAGCGGGGGATCGGGCCAGGCAGGGCTAATTTTTCCGGCATCGAGCCTACTTGAGGGAGCCGCCAGGACCCGGCAGCCCTCGTGAGGGAGGCTGACGAGGCGAAGGCGGAGCCGGCAGCGCCCCCTCCCCAGGCGTTCAAAAGCTCCCCCTAGGGAGCGCGAGCGACCAGGAGCGCGGCGAACAGGGCGGGCAAACAGGGCGTGGCGCGTCAGAAGGGAGTGGCGCGGCAGTTAGCGCGGCAGCTCGCGCAGGCAGGGCACGCAGGAAGGGCAGAGCGCTCCCCCTACACACAAACAACACCTCCTCAACAACAGCCATAGCTAGGTGATAATGGTCGCCACCAGGCACGGCGCGCTCTCCAGGAAGTCGGTACACACCCAGACCGACTACCCGTTAAAAAATACCACAGTTCAGGTCACCGGATGCAAGGAGTGTCTGAACCTGTTGCTGCCATCGGCGGGAGGCAGAGAAACTGCGTGCGTGAGGTGCGAGCAGGTGGATGACCTGGTCCGCATGGTGGCAGAGCTCAAGGAGGAGGTGGAGAGGTTGAGGGCCATCAGGGAGTGTGAGCAAGAGATAGACTTGTGGAGTAACTCCCTGCAGGGCCTCAAGGGGAGGTACCGAGGTGAGACTCCTCAAATGGGGGTGGACCCCCTGCCCTGTAGCCGTCGGGCAGAGGGAGGGGATCTGGGAGCTGAGGAGGAATGGAAACAGGTCCCTGCTCGACATCGCAGGCGACGCCCTCCCCTTCCGGCCCCGCATTCCCAGGTGCCCTTATGCAACAGGTTTGAGGCCCTGGAGCTCGACAGACCAGTAGCTGAGGAAGAGGTAGCAAATGTTCCCAGGAAGATGCCTAGGGCGAGGAGGTCGACTCCACGCCTCAGGACTGCCTCCACCAAGAAAGACAGGAGGGTTATTGTTGTTGGAGACTCAATTCTTAGGGGAACTGAGGGCCCTATTTGTCAGCCTGACCCTACCCGTAGGGAAGTCTGCTGTCTCCCTGGGGCCAGGGTCAGGGACGTTGCCAGGAAGCTTCCCAACCTGGTACGCCCCTCTGACTATTACCCTCTTTTGATAGTCCAGGCGGGCAGTGACAACATCGAAGAAAGAAGCCTCAAGGCTATCAAAAGAGACTTTAGGGGACTGGGTCGGTTAGTGGATGGAGCGGGAGTGCAGGTGGTGTTTTCATCCATCCCTACAGTGGCAGGGAGGGGTTCAGAGAGGACACGGAAAGCCCACCTGTTAAACACGAATCTCCATCCTTTACTGGATGCGGGGGGAAACTTAGTTACAAGAGATGAGGAAAAGGCGGAGGTGCTCAATGCCTTCTTTGCCTCAGTCTTTAGCAGCAATACCGGTTGTTCTCTGGATACTCAGTACCCTGAGCTGGTGGAAGGGGATGGGGAGCAGGATGTGGCCCTCACTATCCATGAAGAACTGGTTGGTGACCTGCTACGGCACTTAGATGTGCACAAGTCGATGGGGCCGGATGGGATCCACCCAAGGGTACTGAGAGATCTGGCAGAGGAGCTGGCCAAGCCACTATCCATCATTTATCAGCAGTCCTGGCTATCGGGGGAGGTCCCAGTTGACTGGCAGCTAGCAAATGTGACGCCCATCTACAAGAAGGGCCGGAGGGCAGACCTGGGAAATTACAGGCCTGTCAGTTTGACCTCAGTGCCAGGGAAGCTCATGGAGCAGATCCTCCTGAGAGTCATCACGCAGCACTTGCAGGGCAAGCAGGCGATCGGGCCCAGTCAGCATGGGTTTATGAAAGGCAGGTCCTGCTTGACGAACCTGATCTCCTTCTATGACAAAATGACGCGCTGGGTGGATGAGGGAAAGGCTGTGGATGTGGTCTACCTTGACTTCAGCAAGGCTTTTGACACCATCGCCCACAGCATTCTCCTCAAGAAACTGACTGCTCGTGGCTTGGACTGGCGCACGCTTTGTTGGGTTAGAAACTGGCTGGATAGCCGGGCCCAAAGAGTCGTGGTGAATGGAGCCAAGTCCAGTTGGAGGCCAGTCACTAGTGGCGTCCCCCAGGGCTCAGTGCTGGGGCCGGTCCTCTTTAATATCTTCATCGATGATCTGGACGAGGGCATCGAGTGCACCCTCAGTAAGTTTGCAGATGACACCAAGTTAGGTGCGTGTGTCGATCTGCTTGAGGGTAGGAAGGCTCTGCAGGAGGATCTGGATAGGCTGGACCGATGGGCTGAGGTCAACTGCATGAAGTTCAACAAGGCCAAGTGCCGGGTCCTGCACCTGGGGCGCAATAACCCCAAGCAGAGCTACAGGCTGGGAGAGGAATGGTTGGAAAGCTGCCAGGCAGAGAAGGACCTGGGAGTGATGGTGGATAGTCGGCTGAATATGAGCCAGCAGTGTGCTCAGGTGGCCAAGAAGGCCAACGGTATCCTGGCTTGTATCAGGAACAGTGTGACCAGCAGGGCTAGGGAGGTGATCGTCCCCCTGTACTCAGCTCTGGTGAGGCCGCACCTTGAGTACTGTGTTCAGTTTTGGGCCCCTCGCTACAAGAAGGACATGGAGGTGCTTGAGCGGGTGCAGAGAAGGGCGACGAAGCTGGTGAGGGGCCTGGAGAACAAGTCCTACGAGGAGCGGCTGAGGGAGCTGGGCTTGTTCAGCCTGGAGAAGAGGAGGCTCAGGGGCGACCTTATCGCTCTTTATAGGTACCTCAAGGGAGGCTGTAGCGAGGTGGGGGTTGGCCTGTTCTCCCACGTGCCTGGTGACAGGACGAGGGGGAATGGGCTTAAGTTGAGCCAGGGGAGTTTTAGGTTAGATGTTAGGAAGAACTTCTTCACTGAAAGGGTTGTGAGGCATTGGAACAGGCTGCCCAGGGAAGTGGTGGAGTCACCATCCCTGGAAGTCTTCAAAAGAAGTTTAGATGTAGAGCTTAGGGAAATGGTTTAGTGGGGACTGTTAGCGTTAGGTCAGAGGTTGGACTTGATGATCTTGAGGTCTCTTCCAACCTAGAAATTCTGTGATTCTGTGATTCTGTGAAATTTTTGCTGAAAACAATCCTAAGAAGCACATTGACATGATATTTTTGGAAATACTGAGGAGCAGTGTTTGGTTGTCATGAGGTATGGTAGCCTCTTTTGACTGACTGATGGGTGGGAAAGGGAACAGAGAAGGCAAGTATGTTCTGTCTTTAATACAGACATGGACAGTGTTACATGACACTGGTGAAAACAGCTGCCTGCCTGTACCTTAGATTCATTCAGTGCAAAACAAAGCAAAACAAAGCAAAACAAAACAAAACAAAACAAAACAAATACCACACAGTGTAGTTCAGTCCCTGGACAATATAACATATAAGGGCAGCTAGCATAGATACAGACCAGAAAGTCTAGTTTATGGGAATCCATAAGCAATTGCTGAGTTTCCTCATAGGAGTAGTGCAGAGTTTCAGCATTTACATTTTTCATATATTATTGCTCGCACTGTTTTCCAGTCTACTTCACATGCTACCCAGCTTAAAAATGAAATACAACCCCTGCCCTGGCAAGGGCAGCATTATCCATGAAGGTCACTCAGATGCTCACATCACTTATGTGACTTCCTTGTGGGCGTTGGAGTTTGGGTTTCAGTTGCTTAATTCCTGTTGGGACTGCAAGACTGAATCTGCAGAAAAGGTTACAGTTTAAACAGTACCCCATGTATTACTTGCCAGTCACACAGAGCACAAGGTGACTTGGTTAAGGCAGGCAGTTTTGACTTCCTGATGATTTTTCAGTCTGAATTAAATATAATAATAATAATAATAATAATAATAATAATAATAATAATAATAATAATAATAATAATAATAATAATAATAAGTTTAAAAAAAAGGAAATATGGGGTCTTTCTGTCTGTTACAGATATCACTATGTTTAAATGGAAATACAAGACAAAAAGTTTTTTGTATTAGATGCTTAATGTCATCAAAAGTCAAATAAGAATATTTTAAAAACAGAGAAGCCGAGGATTTAAATTTTATTTTCACAAAGACTGGATCTTTTTATAATGTTTGTTATTGTGTTGTTGTTGTTGTTGTTTGTGTTTTTTGTTTTGTTTTGTTTTGTTTTCTTATAGCTGGAAGCTTTTAAAAGTATTCTACTTAAAGTAAAAGTTTATATATTTGGACTATTTTGTGATCCACATCTTGCTGATTACTAAGTGCTCTGTTAAATAAGATTTCATTTGGAAGCAGAATTTCTACCTCATGGGGCTGTGAGATAACTTGAAAAAAAAATTAGCTGAAGAAAAACAAGGAAGATGTCTGAAAGCTCACTAATGTTAACTTGTTAGCCTAGTAATGCCATTTCTGTAGCTCAATAATCAATTTCACCTGATTTCACCCAAAACGTTGCACTGGTCCTGAAGTGCTTCTCTCAAATACCCAAATTGCTACCAAACTGCTGCCTTGTTTCCCCTTCCTCACACCTCCAGTCATCTCCCAGCCTTAGAGCACCTCAAATCATCCCACCCAAACTATCTGGACAAGAACAGGGGTAGAGATGCTTACTGGAGGAGTATCATGAGGTCCTACTTAGGCTTAGCTCTTTTTTGCTCTGAGATATGTCATTTTAAAGACATCCATCTTTTTTGTACAACACAAAGAAAAATTAACACAGCTGTAAGTATGTAGTGCTGTTGTTCAGTGCTGCATGGTTTTTCTGTTAGGTTTTCTCTGAAACTTGGAAAGAGGAACCCAGTGCATTTGTTATTCATGCTTTCCTACTTCCAACCCATATTTATCACTCCCCCAGCATTGTAAAGCACAGAGGGAGGGGGACATCACAGTAACTTTCACCTTTACACACTAAAAGCTGCCCACACAGGAATTCTTCAAGTTGTAGGGGTTTCTGGTCCTCCAAACTTTTTAGAATTTTTATTGACTTCTGCAGAATTTGCATTTCACTTAAAAAATGAGGCTGGAGGTCACCCATGAATAAAATCTTCCAGATATAAACAAAGTATTTACTGTATAAAAATATATTCTATCTTACAGGAGATAAAAGCTATCTATAAATTATATCATTTTAACTACAAAAACGATCTCTTTCACAGAATCATGCAATTACTTCACAAAGGGCAATACAAAAAGACTCACATACTCATTGGGCAATTGCAGGCTTGTTTTCAGGATAGGAGTCTGTCTGAAATCATGATTTTAAGTACTAATTGTTTACTATTTGTTCATGTTTAGTTTTGATATCCTTTGAAAACATGCTGAACAGAGAGCTAGAACAAAGATGTTGTTTAAGAAGCTTTATACCATTCATGTAAGTAGGCTGAAGAGACATCGAAACATAAAAATTCAATAGCAGTACTCAACTTGAATCAGACAGGTAAGCCAACTGACCAAAATACTGATCAAACGTTTAGGACATTCATTAACAACCAGAAAATTACTGCTGAGTACTGGAGCCAAGGGCTCCATCATATGCAGTCTGTCAGCACAATCGCTGCCATATGTGGGAAAGGGAACATTAAACTGAGCAGGGATAAACAGAATGATGCAGTGGATTTGCCTTAAGATCTCCAATAGCCTTTCCTGAGAGAAATTGCCATGTGTCATACAATGCAGAAGGATGAACAGAGCAGCTGCCTTCAAATCTATCTGGCACTCAGGTGTTCAAGCCAGTTGCCAAATTGCCTGTGGCAGCCAGATTTTTTGAGGCAATCTCATAGCTCAACCCTACTTCTGCAGCAACTTATGCAACAGATGCTTAGCTTTGTACTGCTGTAAGCTCCTAGTATGCAGATCTACGCCTGTGAAAGGCTTTCTGCAGGCCTAAGGACTTGTACACAGCAGGCAACCCCAAGATTTTGCCTGTAACAACAAATTTCCCTTCTAGTTTTAGTTTTTCTACCAGTAAACTTTAAGGTCTGGAAAAGTCCTCTGCTGAAAAATAAACAAACATATGCATGGAAATAATTATTTTTTAAAAAAATGAAGATAAAAATATACTTTAACATCTCTGATATATCATAACACATGATATTTGAAAGTTTTAACACTATCTTGTTAGATAGAAAGGAGGAATATTCCATGTACACTCAAAGGAAACTTCCCCAGAAAGCCTGATTTCTGGGATTAAAAGGGTATAACACCATGTAGTTTAGATTTTAAAAAGATATGGACTATCTAAACTTTTTTTAAATTATTTTTTTTGAAGAACAGCAGGCCTAAACATTGTTAGTTCCATCTTGCTTATCCCTTGTGATAACTTCATTTGAGTTCCTGGGGGAACCATTTTGTAGTTGCTGTTAACGTAAACATGTATAGATTACTTTGCCTTCACCACATTTCAGCAATTCTCAGCTTTTCCCATGACCCCATTTCCACTTGCACTTCCAAGATCATGACCCCGACTTTGGGAATAACATTTGCTCAAAGATATATTCTGCCAACCAAAGTGCTACCCAAACAAATGAGCTATGTGTTGAGCAAAACCACATGATCAGGAAGAAGGGATCTGAAATAACATTCATAACTCCAAAACCTTTTCCCTCTAAGGGGAAATGACCTGTGAATATTCCCAATTCCTTTCTGTCAGGTTTTTCAACAACATATACATTACACCATATGGACTGATATCCCTTATATCACCTCTCCAAATCTAGTCTCCTTAAGATTAAGAATTCCAAAACCGGTTATCTGCAGCAGAAGGTGCATCAAACACTGGCTGTGAAAGTTAGCTAGTGTCATTTATCTCATATCCTCAAGTGAGATACTCAATTGGATGATTGTTTTTAAGTATATGCAGCCCATGAGGTAAGGCTATTTCGCTAATAACTGTTATATCATCCCTTCATCTGAGCACCCTAAATGAAGTCACTATACCTGCAGTTTTTCCCTAAAGTATATCTGCTCTTTATTTACAAAGCCTAGAAATGAATTTTTTGTTTATAATTTAAAAACCACCAATGAACATTTTTCAAAATTCCATCGGAACCATTCAAATCCAGAAGAGAATACAGAGCAGAGTGACGGTCTTTTATTTGCTTTCCAGTATGACTCCCAGAAATTTGAACTAAGAAGGCCCAGATGTTTCCCCTAGTTACACTGATTAAAACTGGAGTAGCTCCATTCATACCAGCACAACAAAAACCTGAGCCTGGCTTGAAGCCTTAGATCCTCATGTTTCAGCTACTCACAAGAGAAGAGGCCCTTGAAAGTTAGTACTCTTAGCAGAGGGTTTGAGATAAAGTAATTCTAGACTTGAAGCAGTTAGAAAAGCAACAAGAAAATGGCAGCTTTGAACTGAGTCAATACTAAAGAATAATAGAGAATTGGGTTGCTAGCATTATAACAACAGCCCCATAGGAAGGGCAGATATTAGAGATGGTTGTCTGCATACATCTACAAGAATGCACCACTGATGTGTGATGTGGAAACAGTCTGGACAGCAGAGTCCACAGAAGGAGCACTAAACCATTCTTATCTCATTGCAAAATGTTGCACAGTCTGAGCAGTCTCAGGACAGAAATGGACAAACCATCTGGCAACACACCAAGTTTTACAAGCAATGTTGTAAATAATTGTTTTCAGCAATTTCTTGGTTCTGTGAGTAGCAGCAGAGTATTTTGCAATTAAAACTGCTCTATCTTCCCTTCTTAGAAGTAGGATTTGAGGGAAACTGCTGATGAGCTGGAAGAAAAATTTCTGCAGAAATCATGAGTTATTAACTCCAGTGGTTACAACAAAATAGACATGAATGAACTGTTCAGCTGGCCAGACATGGAGGCTTTGAGACTATTCTGTCAGGTGGGACTTCTTCTCCCACAGGTTATTATTATCAGCAAAGGCAGAGAAAACCTTCTGACAATGTCTCTAAAATCGATTTAGTTAATATGTCTCCTAAATTTGACCTCAGAAGTCATTGAATATGAGACACCAGTGTGCCCTCACCACTAAAACAGACAGTGGTATTCTTGAATGCGATAGGCAAAGTATTGCCAGCAGGTCAAGGGAGTTGATCCTTCCCCTCTGTTGAGCATTGGTGAGGCCTGAAGTGCTGTGTCCATTTCTGGGACCCACAGTTCAAGAGAGACATGGAGCTACTAGGGAGTCCAGGGAAGGACCACAAAGATGATGAAGGGACCAGAGCACCTCTTCTGTGAAGAAAGGCTGAGGGAGCTGGGAGTGATCATCTTGGAAAAAGAGAAGGCTTTGGGGGGATCTTATTGTTGTATGTATTTACCTGAAGAGAGGGTGCAAAGGGGTTGAAGCCAGGTTCTGTTCAATGATGCCCAGTAGCAGGACAAGAGACAATGGGCACAAACTGAAACACATGAGGTTCTATGTGAACATCAGGAAACACTTTTTTTCTTGTATGTATGACACAGCACTAACACAGGTTGCCCAGAAAGGTTGGGGAGTCTCCATCCTCAGAGATACTCAAAAGCCATCTGAGTATGGTTCTGATCATCCTGCTTAAGGTTCTCACCTGGTTCTGGTGGCCCTGCTTAAGCAGGTGGATTGGACAAGATTACCTCCAAAGTTACCTTCCAATCTTAATCATTCTGTGATTCTGTGAATTTCTAGGCACAACAAGCTTTTTAAGTCTCTTGTCATTGGACCTAGAGACCTCAGTGGAGCCTGTTATTGATGCTAAATGACAAGATGTGCAGATGGGCAGCTGAGCTAACAAGATCACTCCTTTATATTGAATGGGTCATCTTGCTTTAAATAAAAAAAAATAATAATAAAAAAAATAAATTTCCAACTCTACAGATGAATTCTTGGACTTCTAAATAGTAGCCACTGACAGAGTCCTGGGTATTAAGGGTCATATATAGCAATAGACATAGGCAGGTAGACATTGGTGTTGTTGGTTCAATGGGCAGAATGCTAAAGTTCACAACACAGAACATGGCTGTCAGCAGACTCTTGCCTTCATCCTGCCTCATCTTCTTCTAGGGAGCCCTGGAGATGAGAGGAATCAAAAAGATCACATAGAGGAACATTTGCTTTCCATCAAAAGGGAATGTATTACCTTGAGAGCCTGGAGCCCCACTAAGGCAGGGAAGGCACTGAACACACTCAGTTTTGTGTCCCCTGTTCTGAGGCTCTGAACTCCCATGAACAGAGACCAGTTTTTTTAATGCTTTTTGAACATAGATTCCATTTTCCTTTTACATTTCCAGTGTTTTGCCCAGGCCATTTCCGGTTGCTGCTATAAAAATTGAGGAGAATCAATCTCCTTTCATACTTCAGCTCTAACAGTGTATATATTTCAACAGAGATCCAAGCATATATTAACTTTCTGATTGTTTATATTTTAGCTTTAGACTCAACTTCAAATTTCCTGCCTTTCCAGTACTTTGTAATAGACAAAATTCTTCCCTGTTTTAGTCTAGTTGCTGCTGATGATTTTCTGCCTTTGACACTGCATTACTCACAGTGACCATGAAAGGAAATCGAGCTTTCCTGGTGCACAGTGACACCTGACTAACAAATGCCAACATAAATTAAGTTTGGATGCATGAAACATATAAAATACCTTGATAGGTTTTATATGTATACAATATTAAATACAAAGGCTTCTGCTAACTTCTTCTAAGTATTAAAAGGAAAAATCAGAAAAAAACGTGAAAAATGTTTTTTAATTATTACCTACTGATGATGTCAATTTATTGCATGTTTTAACAGCAAAAAATCAGCAAACAAACTGAACAAAGGATATATTAAGCCTTTACACAAACTGTCACAGAGTAAACCATAAAACAAATATTTTTCATTATATGTATTTTTTTCATATCTTCATATGTATTTATTTCATATCTTTTACAGCTAAATGAATATTTTTTTTTCAAGGGTGGGTTGATTTTCTTGACAGTGTACCTATTGCCATTAAAAAAAAAAAAGTCCCTGCACTTTAAAGTTTAATGGCATAGAAACATCATATAATAACATTTTTAAAATATATTATGATAAATATATATAATCTCATAAGTATTTAAATAAAACACTAGTATAGAGAGGACATCTTCATCTGGTATAATTTTACAAATGTTTTTGTATGATTATCAGTGATTTTCAATTGAAATATTGATTTATTTGTTAAACAAGACGTTTAATCTTCAGAAATTATACCTAGATTTCAAATCTAACTGTTCTTAGAGGACTGAATCTGGGTAAACAACAGTGGAGGTCTCCTACAGACACTGTCAATTCTGAAGCTCTTAGCCAAGAACTTCTGCTTACATGTTATGCCATACAAATGTAATGCACTGTCACCAGCCATGACCTTTGAACACAGGCTTCAGCACCCATTAACATCACATAGGGTTGTTGTGTAAAAGGAGAAAACTAAGGCTGACATAAGTAAGAAATATAGCTTAACAAAGTAGTTCTGCAGGAGAGAAACTCAGGTTTTCCTATTTCCTTGGCAATAGCTGTAGGCTGTAATGTTAACTACTTGGACATCTGCATCCTTAGAACAATTTATTCCTTTAGTAACCAGAGTAAACAGTGGTGTGCTCTTAGGAACCAGAATATATCGTTACTCGACAAAGGCAATTGAATGCAAGGAAAGAGAACAACCTACTCTTAAATTTAATAATCTTGATTTTAATGCCTGGGAGAGAATTATTTTTTTTTTTTCTTTACACAGAACTGAACAGGCCATTTTTAAGGTCAGGAATTTCCTGAGCTTTGCCCACTGTGGGTGTTTTGTGGTCTATTATACGGTCTATGCATGCTTTCCCTGTACTCCTGCCAGGACTATTTTTTATTGTTACTAACCATAAACGGAGCACCTGATAAAGGTTAAATTTTGCTTGCAGGTTGGAGTGCACTGGCACCAATGACACGGAACCCACACCCCAGATGTCATTTCACTCTCAGAGGATGTGGAGGCAGGAAGGGAATGAAGGGTGTCAAAGAGCCTAAATGAATGTTTCAATTAGCAAGACTTCTTGCCAGCCATGCATAAATGAAACAGGCAAAGCACAAGGAATAGCTTTCTTCTGTAACTTTGAGCAGCTTTCAGTTTAATTGCTGTGACAAGTGAATAAGTCTGAATGACCAACTGAAGCTTCTTTTTTTTTTTTTTCTTTTTTTTTCTTTTTTTTTTTTCTAGGTAAGAAAAAGAAGACAGTAAAAATTTAAGTATCCAAACATCTAGGAGTTCTCCTACTTCATGCTAAGAAAGTAACACATGTAGATTTATGTTGCACTGTGTAGCACTGCGTAGGGTCATGTCCTCCAGTTCTGAAGTAATGTTCTCACAGTAATGTAAGGGTGGTACAGAGAAACTGAATTAACTGCATTTGCTTCCTGGTCAGGCAAAGCCTCTGAAGACACCTCTGTTTCATAAGGCAAATGCTATGAACCACTGGAATGCTAGGGGAAAAAAAAAGTGTAGGAAATGTAGGATGATTTCTTCTTTGTACCAGTAAGACAGAGATGGCCCCCAGATGCTAAGGGGTGATTCAAGGTTGGTAAGCTATTGTACAACAGGCCTGTTTTCCAGAGAAATCTCTGGTCAATTTTTCAGATTTGATTACTTCAAGGAGTCTTGCAAACCTTTAGTCATGAGAATATTTTTCACTGGTATAAAGGCAGACTGATTCTGTCTGGGCAACTGCACTTTACTCTGAGAAGATCAGGTAAGGCAGAAGTCATTCTGACTCCACTACAGTGAAAAATGGTAACATAAATAAAGAAATAAATGAAAATGAAAATATGTTAGTTATTTTCTAATTTCTTGTGTTCATATGTTTGTTTTTATTTTACTCATCTGTACTGTCTTCTGGAGTACATTTTGCATGACACAGCCTGAAGGATACAGTAGAAGAGGTGCAAGGTGCAATCAGCTTTCACATGTTGAGTGTGCACCATTTATTTGATGTTTAAAAGATAGCATTGTATTGGCAAATTACTATTAAAAAAAATAAAGAAATAAAGAAATAAAATAAAAAAAAAAAAAAGGAAAAAAAAAGAAAAAAAAATAGAGATCTGAAGACAGTCTTTCTATCACCATGAGTACAGGGCTTCGATTTGTTATTCACCTTTTCCAGTCCAAAGAAAATCTATTACTGCTGGAGAAAGGGCTGAATCAAGCTAAGTAATCAGTCTATTACTGTTTTAATTCCCAAACAAATAAACAAACAAACAAATAAATAAAACAAGAAGAACAAACCCAGAGGAAATCCGTACTATACTGGTAAACCAACCAGTAAATCATTTGTCACAGGTACTAGAAGACTGCAGACCCCATCCTGACCTTGTTTGCTTCAGGCTGAAGCCAGAGCAGCTCATTTGTGATTAACAGAATAACAGCAGTACAAGTCTGTTCACATCATTGATCCAAGTGCCCACAATGGCACATGCAGAGACTCCTAAATGGTTCAGATCTCACTTTCTAAGCTTTGAGGCACTGAACTATGGAATAAAAGAAAGATAAAAACAAACAGTAACAGGGGAAAATCTGTAGGCATGAACTTCTCAAAGCAATTTTAAGGAAAACACATTAAAAAAGTACCACTAGTTCACAGGTCAGCTGTGTGAAGGTTCTTTCTTATTCCCAATCTGCGAAAGTGGATATTTTCCCTGTAAGCTGCATTCATTTCCCCTAGCCAATTTTTTTATAGTGCCACCTGTTCTGGAACAACAACTGACATTTAAATTTTATTGAAAACAAGCCTGCCAATACACATGTGAGCTTACTAGAAGTTTGTTCCTGACAGGCTTTTTGGATCCCTCAGGGCAAGTCATACTAAGTTCTATTCAATGTTATTAGAAGTTAGTGAAGGCTGCCTCAAAAATACATCCTTTATTTCTCAGTGTATAGCCACATACAGACCTAAACTCATATGCATGTAAGTTCTTTTCTAGCAGTAGAAGGTGGACATCATTATAATTCATTTTCAGTGTTAAAATCTTTTATCCTAGTGAATGTCTTAATATTGTCTTATTTTGACAAGAATAAAGCCCAACATTTTTTATTATTTTTTTTTTTTTACCCTCAGAGTGTTACTGTATACTCAGAGGAATTGCAGAAAAATTCAAAAGTCTTAAATTTACAAATTTACCATCTGTCCTTGAAATAATTTTCAGTTCTCTCCTCTTACTAGTAGCTTGATCACTATAGTTCTCCCCTCCATTCACTCATATCTCAAACTGAAGGCAGAAGAATATTTGTACGGCCAGAGCATTATCAACCAGAATGCTGTCACTAATATCGTACACTACTCAGTCATTCCTCCTCACGTTACTTTATTTTTTCCTTCCTTTTGCCTTGTTTTGTTTTGTTTTGTTTTTCTTTTGCTTCCATGCTTAACCTGATAGCAAACCACACTGTCTTGGAAAATATTTTCCCATGTTAGTGTGAAGTAATGTAAATACATCGAAATTCACAATGAGACCAGAATGAAACAGGCAGAACTCCTCCATTCTCTTTGAAGAGGTACCCATTAAGACTGCACATTCATAAAAGTAATTTGATTGGTTTTCACATATTTTCAGGAAATTATACAAAGTGATACAAAGTACTTGTGGATTTAAATTCTTCTCAGAATAATACGCATGATCTTCATATTATAATGCATATAGTGATACTCTGCTGAGAGTTATTAAAATGACTTGCAAACCACAGAAAATTGAGACACAGTAGTAACACAAAATGTGAGCTGCCAATGCAGGTTTCTGTGGGGTCCACTGTTTTGCCAAAGAACTGTCATCGGTGCACCAGCTCTGAATGGGGACATGTTACTGCTAATACCTCTGTGGTTCATGCTGCTGTACAAGCTCCAAAAATTATTTTTCCAGAACAGCTAGCTATCAGTAAAAAATAAAGATGATCTGAAGTGGGAAAAAGCTTTTCCTGCCTGCACCCACCTTCCTCCTCCACATTGTTCCTGTTTGCTTTGCTGTACAGTCACAAGGCAGGCAGAGAGGATGAATGAGCTGATGGCTACAAAAGGAGATAACCCTCTGAGAGACCTGCTTTCCAAGATCTGCCTCAGGTCTTCCATGATCTTCAGGAAAATCTCTGAAGCCGTGTCCCTCTTGTTCTTCTGAGCACCACACAGTCTCCTTAACACTCAGAAAGAACAAATATTGCAACAGCTCAGGAGGGGGACAGACAGGGACATACAAATCTATCTCTATCATTTATCCCATCCTTAAAATATTTGTTCTCACACCACCAGTCTGTCTTTTCCACTGTCCAGTCAACAAAACTGAGAAAGCCATTAATTATGTACTAGTTTTTCTAGTTAAATTTAAGGTTTCCTCTCATGCACCTATTTAAACACTATGATAGTGCTATTGAAATATATGCAAAGAGGCTTAAAAAGAGGAAAAATGGAATCCATTTATACATGGCGTCTCGGTAATTGAATTGATCAGAACAGTACATCTGTACAAGTCCTGCGATGAAATTATTCTTAGAATTTGAACTGTCTATGGGTAAATGTGTAACAGGAAAAAAATGCAAACTGATATTTTTAAGATGAAAGACTTGCAGGATCACATAAACATCCCACATACCCTTTTTTTGTGTGAGTGTGTTGTTTAGTACTGCCAGAGAATATTTTTCAGCCAAGCAACTTGCAATGACATCACTGAAAAATCCTTTATACTCACACATGCACTAATGTCAATTAAAGCATTTGGGGAGTAAACACTGCCATGTGGCTTACTTGACCAAGAAGGTTAAATCCCACAGTCTACATTTCAAACATAGAAGTTCCAGTAAGTTACTTAGGTTTAAGCATTTTTTTTTCCAATTTTGAAATATGGAGAACAATGGAAACATTATAAACTTCTTCCTTTTTCTAGTTCCATAATGAAAACAAAAAAGTACTTGGCAGATGCATATCACAGTACCCCTGAAATAAAGCTTACTTTCTGCTCTACATAACCTGGAAGCCACTGGTTCAGGGACACTACTATTTAAGGAGGGTTTTTGAAGAACTGCATTGGACTGCCTGGGAAGCAATAACATTAAAAGTAATGCAAGCTCTGGCAAGCTATGCAAACTATGGTAAAATGGGAGACTAAAACCTGCTGCAGGGCTTAAATTTTACCTACTTAGGAGGCCGAGAAACAGTTTTCCTCCTAATAATTTTGTATAATTGAGTAAGTAGACAGTGGGTCTGATCACTGTTGCTAATGAAGCACTCTGCATTTCTTTTTTTCTTAGCTTTGTCTCAAGCCTGTCATAGTGAGAAAGCAGCTCATCTTCCTTTCAGATGTGTATAAATTTGCCACTGCTAGAAGCAAGAACTCTAAGTACGTTTGATCAGCAATCAGACTAAGAAAATACAAACTATTCTTTCAAACTCAAACCATGTGAACTCCCCAGCAACTGCAAATGTTCAAAGTATGAACACATATCTGGCTGCTGGGAACAACGTAGGCTCTGCTGAGTTACTTAGAGATGCTTTCCTTCCCATGAAGCTTGGCTTCCTGTGCTTGGCTCCACCTGGAGAAAGGAGTCCCTTAAGCTTTTACTAAGCCTCTCTAATTGAGATGACGGGCTTGAGGGAAACAGTGAGCTCTCATTGGAGGTGCCAAAATTAGCCGTTGTTCATCATGCAGATTTTCTCAAGCCAAGCTTTCCTCCTTTCCATCTGTAGAAAGAAACAGCAACTGCAAGAGGGCATGGGTTCACCTGCTGAATGCAAGCAAGATGACAGAGAAATAAATGCTTCAATATTAGTGCTGACTGGTTTGACATAGATGCACCTGCAACCCTTCCCACTGCCACATCTCCTCTCACTGCCTATGTCTGACAGTGGCCTTAAATATGGATATCAACTATACAAAATAACACATTTTATCTGTTAAAATATAAAGTCGGAGATGAAGGTTCTTTTTGTTTGTTGACACATAGAATGTCTAATAAATAATATATATTTCAAATCAGCTGGATACCTCTTAGTGAGAACAATTACACGAACTGCTGTAAAATAAGCATTTCTAAAACTTCCCTCAGCCTTTTGCATGGTTCTCCATTTTAAAATATTTTAAGGCACTGATGAGCACAACACCACAGTGCCTAGCTGAGTGGTTAGCTGACTTGGACTTAGGAAGGCAAGATGACTTGCAGTCTGCCTGAAGGCAATGGGGAAAGAATTACTTCAGTTAGGCTGGAGACTCAGGTGGAGAAGTCCAGAAGAAGCCCATGGAGAGAGCAAGCTCAGATACCGCCTCCCAGATAGGTGATGAGCTGGGGTGCCATTCATCTGCCATGTGCTAGCATAGCTTAAGGGCTGTGCTATCCAAAACATTGCTGCTTGAGATCAAAAAGAACTAAGTGCACAGAAGCCATTTAGTCTTTAAGCCCTTTTCAGATTGCATGTGTTATATGGGGCCACAATAGGACCTAGATCTGTTCTGTGACAGAAAAACACCCATGCCTCAGATTTATTTTTCTTGAGATGTATAGGTGTAGAGTTATTAGGTCCTTGTTCTTTAGCCTCTTCTTTGAACACTCCCTCCATGCCATCTCTCCATGCAATAATGCCCTGATTTGTTCAGACCATGCACTGTTCTCAGTAGAGGAAACATCTCTCTGGAGTCACTGTGTACACAATCCCAGGGCAAGCCGTGAAAATGTCTAACTGTAATCTATACACAGGTGACTTTCAAGAGGTCAGATTTCAAAGGAGGAAATGAAGAAAAGGAGTAATCATCTGTTCCTTGTATCAGTATGATCAAACTGATGAATGTCTTTCACAGACTAAAAAAATAATAATAATAATAATTTTATATTTTCAAATTGGCAGAAGTCAAATATAAATGCTGAATTAATTAAATGATACCTATGAGAATGAGTTCTCCTTCAGCTTTTTAATTATACTATGTCACATGCCTTTACAAGGTCTTTCAAGGGAAGCCAAACAGCACAGTTGTATTATTACTTTATTATTAGGGCGACGAAGCTGGTGAGGGGCCTGGAGAGGGCGACGAAGCTGGTGAGGGGCCTGGAGAACAAGTCCTACGAGGAGCGGCTGAGGGAGCTGGGCTTGTTCAGCCTGGAGAAGAGGAGGCTCAGGGGCGACCTTATCGCTCTTTATAGGTACCTCAAGGGAGGCTGTAGCGAGGTGGGGGTTGGCCTGTTCTCCCACGTGCCTGGTGACAGGACGAGGGGGAATGGGCTTAAGTTGAGCCAGGGGAGTTTTAGGTTAGATGTTAGGAAGAACTTCTTCACTGAAAGGGTTGTGAGGCATTGGAACAGGCTGCCCAGGGAAGTGGTGGAGTCACCATCCCTGGAAGTCTTCAAAAGACGTTTAGATGTAGAGCTTAGGGATATGGTTTAGTGGGGACTGCTAGCGTTAGGTCAGAGGTTGGACTCGATGATCTTGAGGTCTCTTCCAACCTAGAAATTCTGTGATTCTGTGATACTTTATATCTCGGAAATGCAGAGTAAATTGATAGTGAGGCACTACAAAGCAGACCTTAAGAAAATGCTGCAGTTGTGTCCTCAGGGTTCACACTGCTCATTACTGCTCTTTGAGGCAAGAAAGTGACTCTTTTTCACCAGTCTTTTAATTACTTTGAAACATAGGTTAGGTGCCAACGCTCCTTAAAAATTTCGGGTAATGCATAGACTGCGTCACACATACAAATTTTTTACGTCAAGTGTAATTGGTTCTTAAGAATAGTTTAAGAATCTGTCCATTTCAGGGAGAGCAGCAAGACAGATTTATGTGGGTGAAGAGGAATGTTAATAATGTTCTTTTTTGTGTCAATATTTACTGTAATGTCTTATTAATGTAAAAAAAAAAAAAAAAAAAAAAAAAAAAGCACAGCTTGAATAAGCAGTTTCTATCCATTACTATCCATTAGATACTTCTCCTGCCAATTGCAGAAGAGTCTGTAAAAGATCTGGCATGGTTTTGATTATTTATACATAGATGTAACTGTTTAGAGATAAGCTGTCTCACATAGACAATATAATTGATTTTATTTAACTTTGCTTCTTGCTGGACTCTAATGTTTTCCCTAATATCTTTGTTCCTGTCTTGGGAGATTAACAACAACACTGGTGTTTAGAAGTGGCAAATGACAAAGCTGCAACATGATCAGTCCCAACGCTAGTGCAGTCTGTGAGGGTATGACTCCTTCAGGGTGATTTTGAGACTCATTCACACAAACTGTGTACCTTCATGCTTTCACTTCTACCAGCTATGTGCTTGAACACAACTCAGAAACCCACTAGAGTTCATGCTTCACTCAAAGAATGGCCCTAAATGGGACCACACAGAATGGTCCTGTTTGTGTAACTTCTCCCAGACAGCTCTGAGGCACCCCGGGTACATGTGCCCATGTATGGAAGGAGACTTCCTCCATGCCAGTGTTTTTAGAAGCACGCAGATTCCAGCAGTACTACCCTGAATTTTATTAAACAAAGACATTGCCATTCATCCCTCCACTTGGATTATTCTGTTTGATCTTCTTAGCTATTTCAGTTGCCATGGAAGAACTATCATGAAAATGCCTGGAAAAATACCCTGGAAAAAGACTGGTTTTAGTTTCAAGGAACAAGCCATCCCAGAAGACACTAGATCAAATATGCTTTTTGTTGCAACACCATAAGTACAGAGCAACTTCAGGGTGTCCTCATATGTATGTACAGCACGCAAACAGGAAATGCTGGACTCTTTGGCAATCTGCAGAGAAGGCTATCCAGATGTCTACAACACTTGGACAACTTCTTCCATGGACAGTTTCCCTATCCATCAGCAGGAGACAACATCCTGGGAACACACTCACAGCCCATCAGTAAGCAAGCAAGTGTGGGCTGTACAGTGATGCTATGGGGACACAGGAGACATGGTACCTGCTCTTGACTATTACATGTGTTTTCTTTCTGTCCTGGGGCAGGCAATAGATGTGATGTCTCAGTTCAATAGCAATGAGGATATCTACCTTCCTGGAAGCAAGACTGTAAGGAGTTTTGGAAAGAAGAAGGAGCTACAAAGGCAATAACAGTGATAAAAAAAAAAAAAAAACAAAAAAAAAAAAAACTTCTATTTTCCATTGGGCATTTCCCACATCACATCCCTCCTCCACAGGAGGGAGGGAGTCCAGACCCTCACCTTGCTGTAGGCAATTGCTATAATCTAAGAAACATAAAAGACTCAAGACAGGAGATCTGAGATTAAACTAAACTAGTGCATTCTGGGCTACCCTAAGCAATGTGGTAGGACAGGGGCCTGAGCAGACTCAGGTGCCAGTGTCCATTTTGTTTGCTTTGTCAGGGTGGGATAGTGCTCTGTCCCTTCAGCTGAAGTGAAGAGGTTCGTACCTGAAATGCAGGCCTCTGACACTTAGAAATTATAAGTGCACTAATCAGGATATAATTAATATTAGCTATCCCTGAACCTGAATATGAGCATAGTAAAATAGTATAACCAACACAGTAAATGAGCTCTTTGTAAAGTTGTGAAGATGAAAGACAAAGAGAGAAGACAGCCCATTTAGCTGCTTATTAAAGAGCTCCAAGCCTGATCACCTGGACCTCCGTGACTAAGAGACATCAAGGATGGCAGTTGCCAACACTAACTGTACTGCATCAGCTGCATCATGGTTACAGCCAATTTAAGTTATGCGTGTTAAAGCCCAGGCTTTTTGTATGTGCAACAGTGATCATTAATGATGTGTGTGAATGAACCGTTAGCAAAAATAGTGTTGTTAATAAATTAATTTAGCATGTTGTTTTTTTGTGTGTGTTTTTTGTTTGTTTGCGGTCTGTTTTTGTTTTTGTTTGCAGTTTAAAACTGGCTTAATTTGTCAGTCTTCTAAGCACTCCCATCACAGCCATCTTTAATACCCTATCTGATATAGATACATACATATATATAAGCATATGTATATTCACTTGCAAAAAAAGTTGGGAGATCTGGGAGATGAAGGGAGCAGAAGTGATATAAGGAAAGTCAATACACAAGAACTTTGCAACTTTTTTTATCTTAATTGTTCATCTATGATAGCAACATCATTACTGAGAAAAGAGGCAGAAGTGCCAGTACTCTTTTTGTCATGCCAGAAAGTAAGCCTTCACTTCCTTTAGGAAAAAAAAAATAACAATAATAAAAAAATCAATATGAGCAATGCCATATAAACTCTCTAGGCAACTGTCTGTACAATGACCTGCTCATTGGATTGTAGGGCCTGCCATTCAGGGAACAACCTAATGAAAGTCTTTTGTAATAAAGATAGTCTTACTGCTTCATTTGGAGTACACTACTCATTTATCTAGTTTGGTTTGGTTTAGTTTGCTTTGTTTTGTGTTTGTTTGTGTTTTGTTGTTGTTGATGTTGTTGTTGTTGTTTGTTTGTTTGTTTGTTTTTGTTTTTTATTAGTGTGTACAGCCTTCTTTATTGTTTGCCTTTTTTCTTGCATACACTCTTCCATCAAAGGCATGTATCAGATCTAAGCACAGCAGAAAGAACAACCAAACAATTTAATTAGCAAACTTAAACTAATTGCAATTTGCAACTTAGCTCAACATACATGTGGCAGCTGAAATGGAAAGACCCCTCTAAAATTTAAGTACAAAGGAACTGGAGGGACATGGGGATATAGGAGGGGTGATCATGTCGAGGGATATTACTGCAGAAGCCTGTACTACCTAAAGTAGAATATTTATCTTGAGTAGACTGTTTGTCAAGAAATTTGAAGGACTTTGTGGCTGGGATATAAGCAGTTCTCTTCTAAACACTGTCAGATGAGTTGAACTCTTCATAATGTTTAAATTGCTTTTTCTATTAAATTGTATATGATTCTTCATAAAGAGGAAATTATTTCAAGCGGCACTTTTTTGTTTCAATAGTGTTTTCAAACTGATTGTGGATATTCAGTAAGTGCTATTCACCTTTTTCAGTTAGCTAAGAACCATGGATATTATATTATCTTAGTAATTATCTTAGCAAAATTGATCAGATCCTTTAACAGCCTCTTGCCTAATTGCATTGTATGGGTGGCTAAGAAGGTTTTCCAGTTCATATCAATTTCCAGTATTCTTGTTTATGATGAAATTAAAAGTAAGGCTTCCCTGAAGTACATCTGAGAGACAATGTTCCTCTTCTGTTTTTATACTACACGTATTTGACTCCCTTTCATTCTAAAATACACTTGGTAAAATAAGAACAGGAGAGAAAGACACTGACACTTAGACAAGGCCCTTGGGAAGCCAGGTAAGCCAGAACATCAAAGATCAGCAACACTTACAAAAGCTGCTGCTTTCTTTCAACTCCTTCTTTTGTGAAGTGATAAAGCTGATAGCAGGCACTTTCAAAACTCTGTCCAACCACCAGACTTTTTCACACCACAAGGCTCTGTCTCTACTGATATACAAGCGGATAGAATCTGAAACAAACATAAGCAGAAGCCAACATTATGCTCTGAGACAGTAACAATGGCTTCATAGCTATCACAAGTTACTCAGTGTTTCATCTGTTGAAAAGGTTAAAGTATCGAGGAAGAAACTCTATATGTAGCTATTTACTTGCACTGTATGTGACTTTGGTCCCTAACACAAAAAGAGTCTAACTAAACTTAGTTCTCAAAGGAGCTAGAAGCCATGCCCTAACTGCTGGGGTGATAAAGCAGATAACATACCTCCTGTTGCAAACATACCAAACATACTTTACCCTGAGTAACACTAAAATGATGTCTCCACAGAAATAAAGTACTTTATGATGTGGCCCAATGGTTTTATTCATGTTTTTCAGGAAGCCAGGGGACAACAGTGATAGTCAGAAAAGAATTAAAGACTGATTTTTTTTAAACACAGAGAACTTTCAAGTGCTGTAAGTAAAATAGATAGATGATAGATAGATAGATAGATAGATAGATAGATAGACAGACAGATAGATGATAGATAATTTATTGCTGTTCTTTAAAAAAAAGGTAAAAAATAAAGAGAGAGAGACATAATGATAAAGAGAAAATAGGAGTTCAGTGGTATGCAATAAAAGCAATTTATACAGAAAAACAAATAACTTAGTCACTGCATATTCGTTTGTTTGGTTTTTTTTAATTCCCATGCCTATGTTCTGTTATGCCCCAGAAGTATAGTTCTCTAATAAACTCTGATTATACTTATAAAATCAATTTATGAATATATTACAGTGATGCCATTTATGCTTTGCTGAAAACAAAGTTTAAATACAGTGTTTAAAACACATCAAAAATTCTTGTACAAAGGATTCTTTTCTGAGGTAAAACTTCACTGTTTTTTTCTTATAAATTGCTTTCATTTAGCCAAAATTATTTGGCATGACAATTAGTCAAAATTAAGGCACTTTTTGACTCTTTCCTGGTCCTAAATACCTTTAATAACCTTCTTCAAACACCTAAACACCTTTATTGGTGGTTTTATTTTGCTTTGTTTTTCTGTTTATCATTGATGAAAGCAATCTAGTGGAATTGATCTTTTTGTCTTACTTACCCAGCTGAGTAGATCTGGAAAATAAAAAAATAAAATAAAATAAAATAAAATAAAATAAAATAAAATAAAATAAAATAAAATAAAATAAAATAAAATAAAATAAAATAAAATAAAATAAAATAAAAGAGTACTGTAAATTTAATGAGATTAGTCATTATACTACGCAACTCTTTACTGAGGTTTAGAGACAAATCTTCCTTACTCATTGGAAAACCATTAACCACTACTTCCAGGATAATTCATCTGATTAAATGAATAAACACCCTAAGATCCTTTTATAAATAGTGGTGACTTAATGCAGTCAGCAGAGTGTATGCCACAAGTCATCTTATCCTTCATTAAATGTCTAAAATAGGTCAAAGAAATCTTAACATCACTTTTTTCTCTCCTTTGACTGGTTAGGATGCTGAAATCCACCTTGTAAGCACCCAAGATCAAATGAGATGTCTTTCCCCTCAGTCATTTCCACTAATTCTGTGGTTTCATTTTTTCTGTTTTTCTTCTGTATCTCATAAAGAAAAAATAAGGACTATGAGGCAAGACAGCCCAAAATTTAAAGAGAGGCTGAAGGATCAATTTTTAATCTCAGAGGTGAAAGGGAACCTACTAAACTATGCAATGTTGTATGAAGTAAATGAATGCTGAAAAATACAGATGGGGAGCTTAAAACAATTAATTTCTATTTTAATACTTAACTGTGTGCTCAGAACAAAAAAGTCATAAAGACCTTATTAAGATCTCTATACAGTGCTGCCTAAAGGCACATAAAAATAGGTCCTTACTCTGAGCTGGTATGTGTTTCTCCTCCAAGGTGCTATGATTGCAAATTTCTAGCCTCTGTGTCAGACTTGTGCTCAGGATGCCCTGAAATGCCCTTCCAGCTGCTGAAGGGATGTAAGTATGTGCACTGCAGGACTCTGAGCAACACCTGCAGCATTTCCTTTGTTCACATTTCTTGAGACACTTGCCATAAACTGCCATTTCTTTTAATAACAAGAGTTGAAGTACTATTGCTTGTTCAACCTGACTATTAATAAAATAATATTAAACATGTAGTTAAGGGGAAGACGAAGAAATCAATCTGCAATCTTTAAAGCTCTCACATTTTGGTTTTACTAATTCTATCACTCACAACTTATATTCACAGTAAATCTTCCTCTCAGTGCCTTGTTTTTCCTGTAGTATGAACTATTAGAGTTTGAATATATCTGATACTGGTTCTAACAAAATTTTTAAAGTAATAACATGCATTGCATATTTTAAAATAATTTAATGGATAGAAAACTTCTTGGAGTCCCTTTCACAACCCTGCATGCAGCACATCCCTGTGCTTTAGTTTCTCTCAGTTTCCCTACCACTTGAAAATTGTCCTAGTTAAAATATAATTTTACAAAATCCATGCTGTACAGCTCACTTTTTTAAGTTACTCAAGGGAAGGGAAGGGAAGGGAAGGGAAGGGAAGGGAAGGGAAGGGAAGGGAAGGGAAGGGAAGGGAAGGGAAGGGAAGGGAAGGGAAGGGAAGGGAAGGGAAGGGAAGGGAAGGGAAGGGAAGGGAAGGGAAGGGAAGGGAAGGGAAGGGAAGGGAAGGGAAGGGAAGGGAAGGGAAGGGAAGGGAAGGGAAGGGAAGGGAAGGGAAGGGAAGGGAAGGGAAGGGAAGGGAAGGACAACCCAATGGGCAGGAAACAAAACAGAAAGGAGAAAATTAAACCAAATTTCCCTGGAAGCCTACTGAGCCAGGAAGAATACTGACATGATGTTTTATATTGTGACTGAGCAATGGATGGGAGAACAGTGACTCAGAGGCATTTGAACGTGAGTATTATCACTGCCATTTTCCAATAAGAACAAGCTGTCTAACTCCAGCTCTTCAAAAGGATTTGGCAATCAAAGTTTCTTATTTTTCTTTTGAAATTCTACCCCATGGTCAGAGACTTATCAGCAAACAGTGACTTACAGACCTTTTGTCCCATTTATTTTTATGCAGAACTTCCCAGAAAATTAAAGAGTTGCATTCAAAATTTCTGAGCTATTGTGGTCTTCTGGAGATGCTCTATGCCTCTGCAAGAAAACTGGCTCAAAGATAATTCTTAATATTTACTGTATTTTAATTCTTCCTTTTGCTTGTTTAGTGCAGTAAATCAGGTCAGGAACAGCTGGATCACTTGTTGATATAGTTTAGGTACAGAAAGTGCTGCTAACACTTTCATCCCAGATTACTGCAGTTATCAGAGTACAAAAGTTAACAGACATCCACTTTTCATTGTTAAAAATAAAAATTTTACATCAAATTCCTCCATATACAGACATCTCTGAAAAGATTTCATAACCAGATACCAAGCACTCAACTATAGTAACAAGATTTCAAAAACAGGTTACATGCAATCACAAATATATACAGGGCACAGAACACAAATGTCCTATCTCCCAAAGTTTGTTAACAGCCAGACTTGTATTTGTTTCTTATGCTTAATGCTACTGCTGTGGCAGCTCCCCTCCCAAATGCTTGTCAAATCAGCACATCCATTTCAGCTGCAGTGTGTCGATACATGCTCTTGAAATTGTATGATGTTAGAACTGAGCACAATGTATTTCTCTACATGCCCTGGGGTCCAATGGAGTTATAATTTGCAGTCATAAGAGTGGGATTCCCTCTGCTCAAATCTGAAGCCTGCAAATGATTACAGCTTTGTTACTGTCAGTATTTGGACTGAGTCAGAGGCACATGCTCAGGCAAATCTGAGCAATTTACTGTTAGCACTCTTACGATGTTAATTGTACTCCTACTAAAACAGAAAAACACATGTTTTTACCATAACTAATAAAATGACTATGTACAGATCACACTGCAGAAAGGACAAAATGCTGGCATCACACTAGCGTATACTTAGAGTGAGCACCAGTAAAGAGAAATTTGATTATAGACATGCCAAGAACCACCCTTGAAAGTCCCTAAAATCTGGTATTTCTCCTAATCCAAGCTAAGAGAATATACTTAAATAAAAATAACAACATGAGAAGGAAGTCATTGGAGATTTAGTTCTCTTAAATTAATATTAATCCTCCAACAGCCATTAGAAGGAATTTTCTCTAAGGCTGAGGCTGCTCCCAG
The DNA here is from genome assembly GCF_965140915.1 of Aythya marila. Lineage (NCBI taxonomy): Eukaryota > Metazoa > Chordata > Aves > Anseriformes > Anatidae > Aythya > Aythya marila. The sequence continues at coordinate 102,856,110 of NC_139042.1, forward strand.
ACCTTGTTTGCTCTGCTACATCTGGTTTACAGTAGCAATGTCCATGTATGGGCAGGTCTACTTTTTGGCTAGATGAATGTCACCAAAACAGAAAAATATTCTTAGTACATAGCTCAAAAGGTGTTTGTCATTCCAGCTCCCAGCAGAAGACTGATGGTAGTGCACATATTCTGTGATCCCTCATGGTGTAACTGTGTTGATCTTCTCACTCATACAGTGATCTCTACATGTTTACAAAGAATGTCCTTACATTGCACAGTGCAGGCCAGAACACTCAAAGAAATTATTTACCTAGCTGGAGACTGAATCACAGAATGACAGAATGCTTAAGGTTGGAAGGGATCTCTGGAGATCATCTGGTCAAATCCTCATACCAAGCAGGGCCACCAAGAACACGTTGCACTGGATCACATCCAGGCAAGTTTTGAATATCTCCAGAGAAGGAAACTCCACAGCCTCTCTGGGAAACCTGTTTCAGTGCTCTGTCATCCTCATAGTAAAGGACTTATTGAGAGTAATTAATTTATAGTGCCTCTGGCATGTCATAGTGTGGTGATGAAAATCATTTGTGCAAAATCTTACCTGAAATATATGATGGACTGAGGAACTAAATGCACATCTCTAACATCCTAAATATAAATCCATCTTCATAGCTGTCCTTATCCTCAAATTTCTTGTTTCTTGTAAAAAATAAATAAATAAATAAATAAAAATTGAGCACCACTGGTAACTGGTGAGGCAACCAGTTTGTTTGTGGTTGTTTTTTTGTTTGTTTGTTTAAAAAAAAAAAAAAAAAAAAAAAAAAAAGGTTAAATTTCTTTACTGGAGTCAAACAGATATTTGCCATTTGTTAAGAAATGGAAAAGCTTTTGTGTCAAAAGTCTTTGATTCAGGCATACACAGCCAAAAACAGTCTTGTCAGGATCATCCAGTCTGCTAGAACATGAGAAGGTGACTGCTGCAAAAAACACGTTCACCAAAATGGAGATGGTTGTACCGAATGAATGGACAACTCATTTATCCATGATAGTTGTATTGGATGTTGGTGAAAACAACACCCAATCTAAGATGCTATAAAAAGTTTTGGAAGTGTGGGATTCAATGAATAATTTCTTACACATAATGGTGATTTTTTCAGCAGTTAGGAAAAAAGTAATACCAAATCTTCAGCTTATTCAGCCATTTTTAATTAAAATAAATCTATTAAAGTAATATTCAAAATGAACAATAACTTTAAAATTCTTTATAACCTGTTTACAAAACTGTACCTAAAGAATCTTCAAAATATTCCAACTTGCTGGAATAATAGAAAAAAAAATATAATGCACAATATAAATTTCACAGATATATTTAACTAACAAGCTAATTTGTTTTCACATTGATTTGTGGATAAATCATGAACTCAAAGGTCTACATTACCAGTAAAATATATGACACACTTCCATTTATCAAAATCTGAAAGAAATGTGCTGATATATTATTTCTGGAATTAGATAATAAAAATTAAGTTATGTGTGAGGATGGCAAGAATAAAGGACAGAAGTTTTAAAAATAAATATTACATAAAGTATATGCTAGTTTTCAGCAGGACAATGATGTAGAGCTCCACTTTGTTATAGTAATTGAGACACCATCACGTCTCACCTTGAGGAGACTTAATAAAGGGGATCTGTGGTACACCCACAATATAGAACTAGCAACCAGACATCTCCTCTACTCATTTCCTTGAAGAAAAACCCACACCTCCTTAAAGGAAGTTACCCATAGAAATAATAATAATAATAATAATAATAATAATAATAATAATAATAATAATAATAATAATAATAATAATAATAATAATAATAATAATAATAATAATAATAATAATAATACATTATTATTATTATTATTTTATTACAAAGAAAGAAAGAAAGAAAGAAAGAAAGAAAGAAAGAAAGAAAGAAAGAAAGAATGAAAGAAAGAAAAAGGAAGGAAGGAAGGAAGGAAGGAAGGAAGGAAGGAAGGAAGGAAGGAAGGAAGGAAGGAAGGAAGATAAAACAGTAAGCAATGTTGTCATAGGAAATACTGTAAACAGTATTTAATACTGATGTCCAGAAGCAGCTGTACAGATGTATGTGCATGAAGTGTAATGAACTTACACTACTTCTGAATATGACTCAAGCTGAAAATGTGCTATTTAGATTCATGTGTCTGCAAGTGGTTAGTGAAAAAAATGTTTTCTAATTGAGAGAACATTGTGTATTTGTGCTCATCCTAGCTATGTTTTTGTTTTGTTTTGTTTTGTTTTTGGTTTATTTTTTTATTTATTTTCCTAAGACAATGCAATAAAAGAATAAGATGCAAAGCAGTATAAATAATTTAAAAAGCTCTGGGCTTCTCACTAAAGTCATTTAAAGGACACACAATTCTGCTGCTCTCTGACCCTGCACATTCTAATACACACATTCACGACTATTTAAATGCTCTGGGAAAAATTAAGGTGTTCACTTAATTTTGCAACTTTGCCATTTTTATTACCTCGTAATCCTATTAACTGCTATCTTCAGGAATTTATCCACTATTTAAAAGCCAAAGTTCTGGCATATGTGTATATTTCTGATTAGCTGGCAGTTCTGAGAAAGTAGAAAAAAAATGTATTCAATTGGACCAAAGCCAGTCCTTTTCAAAATTTCTAAAGAAAGGACTTTCTAAATACATTTGGGTTGAACAAAATGTTTCATTTTAATGTTGACAGTTTTAAAACTGTTTTCCCCTTTAAATCAAATTAAAAGATTTTGAAATAAACAATTGCTTCAAAACAAAATTAAAGTTCATAAAATGAAATGTTCTGCTTTTCCTCAAAATTGTTTTAAATTCCATTTTCCTTGTTTGTCGAGTTTGGCAAAATTAGCACAAAATGATTAATCGATGATTGGTATTTCATCTTCTCCTACTCAATATTTTTCATCAAAGAAGTTTTATGCCTGCTACAAAAATACACTTCTGGTTATGAAATGAAAAAAGGTGGATCAGAACCTTACACATCTCTCTTGATGCCTTAAATTCTTCATTGCCCTTTTTCATTACTACTAAGGATAAGGAAAAGGCTGATGTTCTTAACGCCTTCTTTGCATCTGCCTTTACTAGCCAGACCACTTATCATCTGGGTACTCAGCCTCACGAACCTGGAAGTCTGGGACAAGGAGCAGAATAACCTCCTCACAACTCAGGTGGATAGAGCTAGAAACCTTCTACTACACCTGGACTGTCACAAGTCCATGGGGCCAGATGGGATCTACTCGAGGGTGCAGAGGGAGTTAGTGGATGTGATGGCTGAGCTGCTTTCCATCATCTATCAGTGGTCATGTTCATTTGGAGAGAGGTCCCGGATGACTGGAGGCTTCCTAATGTGACACCCATCTACAGGAAGTGTCATAAGGAGGACCCAGAGAACTACAGGCCTGTCAGCCTGACCTCAGTGCCAGGAAAGGTGATGGAACAAGTCACCTTGAATGCAATCACGCAATGTATATGTGACCACAGGGGGATCAGGCCCATTCAACATGGGTTCGTGAAAAACAATCCTTCCTGACCAACCTCATCTCCTTCCATGACCAAGTGACCCACCTCGTGGATGAGGAAAAGCCTGTTGACATAGTCTACGTAGAATACAGCAAGGCCTTTGACACAGTCTCCCACCATATTCTCCTGGAAAAGCTGGCAGCCCATGGCTTGGACAGGTACACTCATTGCTAGGTTAAAAACTGGGTGGATGGCCAGGCCCAGAGGGTGGTGGTGAATGGAGTGAAATCCAGCTGGTGGCCAGTAACCAGTGGTGCTCCACAAGGTTTGGTGTTGAGGCTCATTCTCTTTAATATCTTTATTGATGACTTGAATGAGGGAATTGAGTGCACCCTCACTAAGTTTGCAGATGACACCAAGTTGGAGGGTAATGTCAATCTGCTGGAGGGTAGGAAGGCCCTGCAGAGGGACCTGGACAGGACGGATTGATAGGCAGAGACCAGTGGGATGAGTTTCAAGGTGGCTAAGTGCTGTGTCTTGCACTTTGGCTACAACAACCCCATGCAGTACTACAGGCCTGGGGGAGAGTGTCTCGAAAGCTGTGCAGAGGAAAAGGATCTGTGGGTGCTAATCGATGCTCACCTGAACATGAGCCAGCAGTGTGCCCAGGTGGCCAAGAAAACCAATGGCATCCTGGCTTGTATCAGGAATAGTATAACCAGCAGGAATGGGGAAGCGATTGTCCCCCTGTACTCAGCTCTAGTGAGGCCACACCTGGAGTACTGTGTTCAGTTTTGGGCCCCTCACCACAAGAAAGACATTGAGGCCCTGGAGTGTGTCCAGAGAAGGGCTACAAAGCTGGTGAAGGGTCTGGAACACAAGTCCTATAAGGAGTGGCTGAGGGAACTGGGGTTGTTTAGTCTGGAGAAGAGAAGGCTCAGGGGAGACCTTATTGCTCTTTATAACTACCTGAAAGGAAGGTGTGGGGAGCTGGGGGTTGGCCTCTTCTCACAGGTAACTAGTAATAGTACTAGATGGAATGACCTCAAGTTGCAGCATGGGAGGTTTAGGTTAGAAATTAGGAGGCATTTCTTCTCAGAAAGAGTAGTCATGCATTGGAACAGGTTGCCCAAGGAGGTGGTGGTGTCACCATCCCTGAGGGTGTTCAAGGAAAGGCTGGACCTGGCACTTAGGGACGTTGTTTAATGGGGTGATATTGTTTGTGGGGTGATGGTTGGACCAGATGATCTTGAAGGTGTCTTCCAACCTTAATGATTCTGTGATTTGCTACATAAGACGAAACTAATTTTGCCCTAGTGACTCACAAAGAAAATCAATTCTTTGTGATTTGCACTCATCAGATCTAGCTCCCATACTGTACTTCAGACAGATCAACCAGCCATGTACAATGCTTTTGCAGTAGCTTACCCTCAGCCATCCCTGTGCCATCCTGGTGCCAGGAGCTCGTTTCTCCCCTTCTAGGACACCATTCCAGGTACCTTGTGCTCTCCTGGAAATGCAGGAAATGAAGGAGCTCATTGAGAAAGAGATCATAGAATTATAGAACGTCCCAATTTGTAAGAGACCCACAAGAATCATTGAGTTCAACTCCTGGCTCCACACAGGTCTACCCAAAACTTCAGAGCATATGGCTAAGAGCATAGCCCAAACACTTCTTAAACTCAACAGGCTCGGTGCCATGACTACGTACCTGGGGAGCCTGTTCCAGTGCACGACAACCCTCTCAGTTAAGAACCTTTTCCTAATATCCATCCTGAACTTCCCCTGTCTCAGCTTGACACCTTTCCTTTGGGTCCTATCACTGGTCACCAGAGAGAAGACATTAACACCTGTCCCTCTGCTTCCTCTCATCAGGAAGCTGTAGACCACGATGAGGTCTCCCCTCAGCCTTCTCATTTCGAGGATGAATACACTAAGTGACTGCAGCCAATCCTCATGTGTCTTCCCCTCTAGGCCCTTCACCATCTTTGTAGCCCTTCCCTGGACACTCAGACCTTCTCTAGACACTCAGCCCTTCTCTGGATCCTCTTAACCCTTAGCAAAACCCCTCTAGACATTGGCTCACACCCTTCTCTGGAGCTTGCAGGCACTCCCCTCTGCTGAGCACCCAGCATGAGACTGAAATAGGTTCTACAAGAATGGGAGGTATGCTTTGCAGCTCAACAAATACCTTTGTGTGTGTATACATCTAATGTATACAACTACCCATGAATATAGGCAGATAAGTAGATAGGTAGATTTAATAAGATGCAGGGGAATCCAGGAGTATAGACATACCATCTTTTGTGCATCTAAAGTGTTATTTTCAAGGGTCTTCAGAACCCACCAAAATTTTGACACTATTAAAGCCCACTCCAGAGCTTTTGAAAAGGCATCCAACAACAAGCCAAATAATATCTTTGTACTTCATTTATCTTGCTTTCTCTGCAGTTTCTAATCACCCCATTTAGCTTATTGTACCATTGACAATAGACAATGCTACATTGACAACAATCAATACCACAGCTTTATTGCACCTTATAACAGTACAACCATTTTCCTCTCCCTATACATAAAAAAACACGTGGTCTTGTTCTATGTTTTTATAATAAAGAATGCTCTTTGTTCTAAACCTTTTAGACTTCTGAGTCAACATGTGTTATGCAAGTGCTGAATCTGCTAACATCTCCTTTCTTTACTCAGCAAAAGAAGTGAGTATTTGCATGCAGTCAGCAAAACAGTTAAGAATTTCTGTAAAACTGCGTTAGACCACAAGCTAATGACTAATCCCCTACAAGGCTCTGAAATTTATGCATAGCAAGAGCCCACCTAAAACTCTGAAAATTAATTCTGTGGACTTGATTTTTCATATTCAAATAGCAATATTTCCATATAATAAATCACAATAAATTTGGATTAAATGTCATTAATGAGATTAGAAGTCATTAGCTTTTAGTACATGATTTTTTGTTTACATGGCACAATAGCACAATGTTTTATGGCACCACCTACTGAAAAATGTAAAAAAAAAAAAAAAAAAAAAAAAAGATGTAAAAGAGTTTAACAAATAGTGCAAAACTACCCTTCATGGTGCTTCATGTGTCCAATTTGAAAACATATACCCCGTCAAATTTTGTAACTAAGTTTAAAATTTCATTTGGAACTTAAACAGTTTGTCCTGCCCAGCAGCTATAAAAATATTATTTGACTTAAGGATGAACACTTCTGACTGAAAAAAATAAACAAATAAATCCTGCTTTGAATTTTTGTATGCTAACCTTCACAAGCCATATTTTTTGACACAAGGCACAGATTATAAATCACCATGAAGACATTGGCATATACATCCTAGTTTACTGCAAAAAAAAGCTTTCATTTTCTTGAAGAAATACAGAGTAAACTTTAAATATTACTTTAAATTTTAATTGTGTGACTAAGGACATGCTCTTTTTTTAAACTAGTTAATGATCCTTATGAGGGAAATCCTCAAAGAAAACCCTGAGCTGATATGTACACTTAGACTTAAGCAAAAACTTCAGAATAAATAATTGCATTATACATTTTCCTCCTCTTTTTGAATGCAGAGCACAAACTGACCTGAAATAACTTGCATTCAGATTACTTCCTAGTTAGAAGTGAGGTCTTGAAATGAACTATATTCAAAATTCACACTAGACTGTTTATAAGAAAAATATTTTTTTTGATTTTATGAAAATATATATCCAAACTTTTATGGTAATACAAGCCTGTATTACAAATACAAGCCTAAAGAGCTATTCTAAAGAGAAAATTTCTAAAGGTGCTCTCTCTCAAAAATTTTCCCCATTTTACTTATGACAAACAATGCTATCATGAATTATTGAGATGATCTAATATTCAGTGAATTAAATAACACAATACTGTCATACATTCTGACACTGTTACTTACCATACCATATTGTTAATGAAGTTTTAAATCATGGTCATGCTGACTTCTTGGCTTAAAGGCCAATGTGTTATTTCACAAAGGTCAGGACTCTTTGAAGAATCATGTTTGGAGCACATTTTTACCTTCTTCCACTCCTCTGTGTTACTCAGACAGCATCACTTCCCTGGCTGTGTCCCAGGAGACTGGAGGGCAAGAACAGTTGTATCCTGCAATGTCTTTTCCTGTCTTTTGACATCTCAGGCATGGCAGCGGTGGGAAAAGCTAGCATGCTGTGTGATAATGGTCCTTAATCTGTGCATGTGCCTCATTGCTGCTCTCATCTGGGGTGGGCCAGCAATGCAGTGAATGGGAAACAGCTTCCTTCTTCTGGATGTTTCCCTGTGACTGTGAAAGGTCAAGTCACCTGGTGGTGAGGTTGAGTCACCAATTCCTAAGTCAAGGCCATGCAATGGTAACCTTGCCAAGACTTACACAAGGAACCCAGAGCTCAAAGGGGGAGCAGGCAGAGACAGAAACCCAGGGGATCCTCACTTCTGGCAAGAGGGAACTGCTGAGCAGGCAGGGAGGCAGGCCTTTCCTTCACCCTACAGCAGTCAGTATGTAGTAATTTGGAGCACGATTTAGGGAATACAGCTGGTGAAAGGTTTGTAGAAAACAGATGGAGAACTCAAGCATTGGGATAACACATGTAGCTGGCCTAGGTACTCAGGCGAATAAAGTCAGCAGATGTCTATCATGATTATCACATAAATTTGTGCAATCTAGGATTGCATATTAGATTACTATGATATAAAATGGAACTTGCAGGTAAAGAGTTTAATGAGTTATGGAAGTACAAATGGTCAACACGTATGAAGAGGAAATGAGAAAAAGATCATTGACAAGATTTTGCAGAAATGTGATATCAGTAAATTGTCTATGAACTTCTATGTGTTAGAATTAACATTAGTAAATGCAAAATGTAGTGTGTATTTTTATTCTGCAACACATGCAAACTCTAAGCAATATTTCAGAACTGGAAATCTATAAATGCATTTTGATTTTTACAATTATTACCTTGAGCAGTAAATTGATTTTTGTAGTCCAGGTGCTCCCCTGGACAAGTGTATAAAGTCATTGTTATAATGCAAGGTTTTTTTTTTTTCCCATTCTAGGTTAGTTATTGCAGATTTCAGAAAATTATGCTAGGAATGGTGAGGAAATACTTCTCTTGTAATCAGCTTCTTTTGCAGCCAAAAGTTATGCAGGTGTTTAGAGATCTGCAGTGTTTAAAAAACTTTAATGAAGAAGAATCTGGGGGCAGATATATAGCTCAAGCAGACACAGATGTCCCGGCTTGAAAGTACTGTACTTGTTTCTCTCTCATGTCCATATGTAGAGGAGAATCATGTGCATACTAAAAGAATACAGGTACAAACCATGTCACATTTGCATTTTGTTTACAATATTTTGTTCTGAATATTGGCATAAAGCACAAGTTGAAAATGATACTTTTTTAATGTGCAAATATACATTTTTTAATGTGTAAATATACACAGGTATGCATGCTGTATACGAATGCAATGGCCAAGTGCTGCCCTCCAAAAAACACATGTAATTCCAAGGGAAGTATTTGGCCACTACGTTGCTACACAGCTGAGTGAAAAATAATACTGTAATACAAACTAATGTAATGACACTTCTTAAAGCAAAGACTATGTATATAGCAGAAGGAAAAACTAATGAGAAGCAGATGTACACAGGAGAGTATTTTGAGTTAAATGATATGTGTGGTTTCATTTGGGCACGTGTTTCTTTAGCACGTGGAGAACGAGTGTATATATAGCTATGCAAAGGAAAATATTAGTTGTTGAAAAATGTGTACACTCTCAGGAAAAGAGGCTTTAAAGAGGAAAGTATTCAGATGAAGAAGCAAATCTAAGTCTCAGGAGAGCTCAGCACTTTTAAACTACAATTAATTAATTCTTCTGCATTCCAGGATACCAAAACAAATGAAACAATCAATTCCTTTCTGTACCCACAATACAGTATTTGCTGCAGCTTAAGCCGGACCAGTGGTAAGTGTCCCTGCCCAGGTGTGAAGACCAAATCAGCAGTGGTGGCCCTGAACCCCACACAAGCTGCAAAGCAACCCTGCAGTCTGGCTCATCGCTACCCAAATTAACCTCTCCCATGGAGTATCACAGCCTATGGCCCCTCTGATGCCCAGCAGCACACTTCTGTCAGTGCATGCTTTGCAAAACTGACCACAGTCAGCAGATGTTACCTGCAGTCAGGTAACAAGTGATCAAGAATCTTTGCTGGAAAAACAGGTAACTACTCCCTCCTCTTTGTAGGATGGGAAGGAGCTCATTTTTACCAGTGAAACTTAGTGTTGTGTTTTTAAATAATGCAGTAAGGCAGAACTCTTTTTTATGAGATATTACTGAAGTGGAGAAGTGAAAAAACGTTAACATAGCCACTGCAAGAGAAAAGGGACATTAAGGTAGTAGACAAATATTTCACCCACACTTCTGCAGACACTCAAAACTGAAGAAAAGGCTGTTATATTCAGGTTAGAGGCAGCTTCTAGGTATATCACTGTTTGGAGGAAATGTACTGTCCTGTTAGCACAACAGCATCCAGCTGTTGTACCTGCCTCCCATATACATGATGTACCTGCCCCCTATATGCATGATGCAACTGTTAGACAACATGACAGGCCTGATGAAGGATGCAGCAACTTCAAGTCCAAGGTTGTTTTTTTTGTTTGTTTGTTTGTTTTGTTTTGTTTTTCTCAGTAATGTTCAAATTCTACTACAGTCTTTTTCTGAGAAAGTTGCTGTTCCTTCACTGTACATTGGCTCAGCCTGAGGCCAGTTAGTGTCCAATTTTCAGCACGTTCAAGATCTTGTTGGAGAGTACATTTTGCAGATTGATTTCATCGAAAGATAAGCAGTAAGAGTCTGAATGTCTATTCTGACCATTGATGTAGCCCAGTTAAACTCTTTTTGAAGTTTTCTGTTTCTTCCAGGGTCCTTCTTGTGCCTGATTCATACCAATTTTTGGTAAGAAATCTGTCTCTTTATTCAAAAAAGTAATATCTTCTTTGAAGAAATTTCCACTAACCACACAGAGCAAGGTCCATGCAGCCAGATACTTCACATGAACTACTATGTATTGCTGGTGTCATGTTTAGAGAAGTATGGCCTCTCTCCTTACTCCATGCCATTCCTGAATTCTTTCTCACTTATCAGGATAACAATTTATACAACCCTGTAAGCTGCTAAATGCTTCCAAATCTGCTTTGCAAATCCAATCCTTGGGGCTAAAATGGACCTAACAGGAAAGTAATCGTTTGTAATACTAAGGATAAGGTGAAACTAAGGAAACAGCTTTTTTAATGGTATTCTCCAGAATGAAACAACTTCTGCAGACTTTGGATGAGGCTTTCAGAGCACAAGGGAGAGTCCAGATATTCCTAAACTGTTGTGATTAAGGCCAACATCAGGCTGGGCTGCTCTGGGAAGTACTTTCTGAATATCAGTATTAGAGATCACTGTTTCAGTCTTGATCTTACAGCTGCAAATGTCAATGGAATCACAGTTAAAATGGTCTAGAAACCATCACTGTTTTAACATATGAGTATCAGCACTACTGCCTGTAACTACTGCCACAATAACTATATTGCTTTAACTCAGTTCTGTTTTAAAGCTTGTGAGAGCTCCTCCTTTTTCTCACACTTTGGTAGCCTGATTTCTGACAGAAATCTGGCAGCTAGTACTGCCAGCATAACTAGAACCTCTCCTGGAACCACAAGGCCAGGATGATTCCCATGCAAGGAGAGAGGTGGCCTGGCACTGCCCTTCTGGCTAGTTTAATGGCTACAGCTTGTCTTCAAAATGACAGAAAATTTGAAAACCACATGAAAACCACCAGTCCCATGAAGCCACAATCACAATCTCAGTTTTCCTATGGCCATGCATATTCCACATCAAAGTCTTCAAAGCAAACTGGGAGTGCTTCTCTTCCCCTCTTCACTTAGTGGCCAAATCATATTTTGAAGCAGTTAAAGTAGAAACTTTTTTCCTTTGCAGAAACTTGGTCAAAAGCATCAGGGGTAGATAGCTACTTTCATAATATTTAATCCAAAATCATCAACAATTATTAATGCTGCACACTGTAGATATAGGGTAGAAATAATGAAAAAATAATTGAACAAACAGGAAAGGAACCAAAATTCCCTTTTTTAATGTAATTAGGAATACAAAGCACTGGGGAAAAAATTGTCTTTTTTTTCTGGAAACTATTTTCAGCTGTGTCTCACTCTATAGAACCACAGAGACATTTGGGGTGGTTTTCCCACCATTATATGAAGAAAAAAGAAAATGTTCTTCAGTTTTTTTAAAGCTTTAAAATGAACCCATTGGAAAACAGAAGTATAGGAGACCCTATATAAGGTCTCCTATAAGGAGACTTTTCTAAGGTTACTAAGCAAATCAGTCCAGAGTGTCTGATTCCTCTCTTGCTCTACCTCACTGTTCTTGTAAAAAAAATTTTACGTTAACTTTCATGTTGATGGAAGGCTTTGGCCAGTCTAAACTTCTTCTCTATCTTTCATCAGTGGCAATTCAGCATATAAACACTTCTGATGATGTAAGTGTTGGTGCAAAATTCTCAGGCAGCATGTCCAGAGGAAAGAGGATAGCTGGGGAAGCTGAATACTGTTGCAACATATCCTGTGACTGGGAAAGTAGTGCTATTGGGAAGGACCGTAGTCACACAGAAGTGGGCAAAATAATGTCATGTTTTCCAATTGCCTCCTCCAAAAAGACTGGACTTTACACATGTGTTTGAATTCTCTGTTGAACGGGGGATAAAACTTATAGTGGTTGAGTCCTCACAATGACTTTGTTTAATACATTTTCTTATTATGTCTCTCTTTCTGCATATGCAGTAAGGGGAATTAGTATTTGTAATGACAGATATTCATATTTTAAACTGATGTTTGATATTCCATTCAGAAAATAATCCATTAACTCTGCTGTGTGTAGTACTATCTCCTCCCAGAAAAGTTTGTTTATGCCTTCAGCTTGTTGGCAAATGTGAAACCCTCAGCTGGTAGAAATGCAGTCTCAGAGAAGACTGAATTTTTCACAGGCAGGCACATCAGAATCTGTGGTTATGGTCTTTGCTACCCAGTGACCTAATTTTGCTGGTTGAATAAGAGAGAAAGTGGGAGGGGTGTATCTCAGAACGTACCATTTTTAATAGGTAACAGACTATGGTCTGAATGGCGCATTCTACTTATAATTAAAATAACTGGTACGTGTGGAATTCCTGAGATAGCCACACCAAAAAAATGAATGTGATGTGTACTACTGATTGTGTTGGATTTCCTTCCGACTCCTTTCATTAAGACGTTCTATTCCCGTAAAACAAAAACATTTATATTCTCACATGTACGTCAATGGCAAGAGATCAGTTTTCAAAACCTGCCCCATTTCCTCAGTGACTCAGCTTCTCAACATTGCACTGTTTGCATAATGAGAGTAACTAATCCCTGGAGTAAATAGACCAACTACATGCAGTCCCTACAAAACTTATGTCATTAAAGGTCATGTAAAATGACTTGCTTCCTTATATACTTCTTTATAGTGTCCCATGTGTGCCCTACATCTTTCTAAAAAGTACAGTTCATGACACATGACAGCAGGAGAAAAAGAGCAGTGAAAAAAAGACATATTTGCACTTGGCTTTGAAAACAGAACACTACCAATATTCAGACAGCAATAAATGTGCATTTACCAATTTACAGAGAGAGTAAGAGAAAGGGAAAGAGAAATACTTTATTTATATTATATGATTTTGATGTACATCTTACTGACTAAACAGGATATATTAAACTCATTCAAATATTAGACCTATTTGGCTAAGGTACATCCCCTTTCCTACCACAAAGTAAGAGCTTCACCTGAACGTCTCTTCTAAGATCCACTTTCATACCCAGTCTCTGTTCCTCTGAGATAACACAAAGACTATAAAGAGGCACACAAGTGTTTACTCCTTAAACACTGTAATACAAGTGTAAGTTCCATGTTGCAATTTTTCTAGGGAACAAGTGCATATTCTACTAGAATCTCATTCAGTAATCATTAAGTTCAGTAAGAAGTCATTGATTTGACTTCAGTGTGCAGGTGTAATATGTCTGCTTGTAAGAAAGCTTTTCAAATCTCTGTTTTTCATGTCCTACAATACAGACAGAATATATTTTATAGACAAGTTTTCAGTGATCTCTTAGTATGATTTTTTTAAAAAAATTAAATACAAGGTGATAGTGTAAAATTTAATTCCATAGTCATTACTCCTGAAAATCACTTGATTTATTCCAATGACAAATACAAACGGTGCAGTTCTGATCTCTGCTGCTTTCCAAACATTAACTGCATAAGCTCTTCTAGCACTGCTGGAAAATGGCTTAAAACCAAGGGGAACACAGACAAATGTGTTAAAATGTGTTACCAAGAATGCATGGGCAGTTGTGTTTCAGAGTGAAAAGAAAATTCAGCAGTGCTTGTCTCCTCTTTCCCATATAGAGTCTGCTCACAGAACTATCACTCTCACGTTTTAGGCAGATACATTACTAACCATGGGTTACACCACCCATCTTGTTCTTTTCTTATTTTAGAGGCAAGAGACTGGTGAAAATGAGGAAAACCAAGCATATCTTATCTTTTCTCCATGTCAGCTTTGCCCAAACACTTGCATTACCAGAATCTTTCATTTGTTTCTAATTACGGTGGAATTGAAGGTGAAGAAGATTTAGGCAGGGACTTTGTCTCTAACTTATTTTACCTGTGTGGGGAACAAAGCAAAAAACAGCAATGCACAAGAAGTGCAGTAGAAAACAATGTTTTGTGACATAGATGGTCTCATTCATGAAGAAACATTTACAGTACAGAGGCTGTCTTACTAAATAGGGCTTTGTTAAACCCTATTTAGTATGGGCTTAATAAACATAGGGCTTAGTAAACATCTTACTTGGTGTGTAAGGCCGACTAACTGTATGATAAAGTACAACTTCATCTTAGATGAAAGGTATTGTGGTCACTTGCGGTCACTGTGGTCACACAGTATTAAGAAGTTCAGAAAAGACATTTTAAGAAAAAAGCCATTTTGAAAATTCTGCAGTACTGCACTGTGAACTATTGCACCAACCAGTTCCAGCTTAAAGATGCTCATGCATTATTTTTAACCCCAGTAATTTTGGTATTAAATAATAACACAAACCCTAAACTTCCTCCTTTTTTTATTAATGCTGATCATGGGAAAACAAAGATGAATCATTAACAGAGGTGCAGCCTTTTTTTCTCCATTATATACTATGTTAAAAAAAAATAATAATAAAAAAGTAAAAATCCTGGCCTTCAGATACCATCTAGAGTTTTGTTGTTGACCAAACAAGAAGTTAAGTAACCAGCACACCAAGAAAGAAAAGAACAAAGGTATGTACTAAGCAAATCATCAAGTAAATGAGACCAAAGAGCCCTAGTAAATCTCACTGTTGCCAAAAGCTAATTCAGTCCAAAATGTCTGAAACAGTAACACAAGAAAAGACATGTTTAATCCTTCTTTGGTCACACCAGTTGCATTTCAAGGATAAACAATAGTCTTGAGTTTACAGAGTCTAATTCCAATGTGTTCTGTCATTTCTGAAAGGTACAATGGGCTTTAGAATTTACACAGAGAGACAGTTTTCACCAATTGCTGTTTTGTTTAAAGCTTTGTTGTACCTTTTCTAAAGTCAGTCATTACTATGTATCCCCCTCTTTAGGAATTACAAGATACTGTGTGGAGACTACAAGATGTTCTTACACAATATCAATTTACTGCTCAGAAAGAAAAGTTAATATTGTCTGAGGCCTGATATAGTTCAAAGACTGCAAGGCTATGCAGTGGGTTTGGAAATAGATCAAAAATCCCAAAGGGATGAGGCCAGGCCACTAGCAATTGCCTTCAACTATATTGTGTAGAAAGCTGAAAAATGTAACTCATGCTTCTCACTGCTAACCTTTGGGATCTTAATTAAGTGATGACCATCTAATCTTCTAACATCAAAAAAATACAGTGTTTAGTGACAATATGGCAATAAACTGCTTG
The DNA here is from genome assembly GCF_965140915.1 of Aythya marila. Classification (NCBI taxonomy): domain Eukaryota; kingdom Metazoa; phylum Chordata; class Aves; order Anseriformes; family Anatidae; genus Aythya; species Aythya marila. Next base: position 102,871,681 of record NC_139042.1, read on the forward strand.
CCTCTTTCCTTTGTTTCCAAGTACATGTACTCATACTTCTACAAAGACTCATCAGCAAATGAGTTCAGATAATTTCTCTGGCTTTATGAACCTCTGACTGACTTTTGATGGAATGATACAAGATATCCAGAATGGTCAAAGAAATCAAATAATTTAGGATATTTCTTTGGAGATAACTTGCTGATCCTGATACTTGACTAATGATGTTTTTTCTTTGGCTTCTATCTTGATTAAAAACACTTCTATATATAGTTAGAGAAAGAGTAGTTTCCTTGTTGAAGGTAAAAGGAGCTTTAGGTTTCATTTGCAAGAGCAGGTGCAAAGTATGCCATTTGTCTTTATAGAAACAAATGCTGTCTTCACAAATATTATAGTATCATTTTGCACATATAATAATTTCAATAATTTAAAATATTTCTCTGCCTAAACAAAATAGCCAATAATTTCAACGTTGTTAAGGGACCTTGCATGCTTTTTTGAAGCTCTTTCAGTGGAGTCTAGTTTCCAAAGAATGCAGTTACTGAAAATCAAGTATCTCCCATCTTTGTCAAAGAGGACATTCAGAATCAAAATTCCAAACAACCTTTTCAAAAGTTTTCTAGTGGTTGGACATTCCTTTCAACTCTAATGTATTCTAGTCCACATGTTCAAGTCTGGATGCTTATCAATAACTATCTAAAATACTGAGCTATGATAATTTCTTGAAAATCTTTCCTACTAAGAAATAATGTTGAGCTTTAAGGCAGCATATAGTAAGCCTGTGCCTTTATGTAACACTCAGGTTGTAGATAACCATGGGCAACCATTGTATATGTAAGAGGTAGTTCATAAAGCAGACAAAAACAAGAACTGGATATATCCAAGGTCAGAGAGGATTGGTGAGGGGGTGTTTCCCAGAAACCAGGGGTAAAGCATTTCCAGTACAAATAGTCTGTTCTCATTCAGTATTGCTTTGAATCTAAAAAGACATTAAAATTTAATTTCACACACAGTATCTGAAGCCAAAGTTGTTAAAAAAATCTCTGGTATATTCAACCTCCACCGTTCGTCATTCTTTGAAAAATGATTGATTTAAATAAAGAGAACATAAAGCCAGACTCACTAGATGAGGAGGGCATTTCCTGTCCAGTTATAATATAATCCATCATCTTTTGTTTGTAAAGTAGAAATACTTAAAATATCTAAGGAAAATATTTTAAAAATGTGATTTCACTTGTAATTATAACAATATATGCCACATCTTGCTGGTGTTATTTGTGATGACACTGTTTAATTTTAAGTAATGTTGAGGTCCAAAAATAAAATATGATTATGCGAACAACTGGCTGCGTCAAAAGGATTTTGATATATTATTCAAGGAACAGACTAGGAATGCAGTGATATCCTGAGGGTAAGACACAAAACTAACCTGTTCGTTGTGCAGGTTCTCTTTATACCATACTCATGGGACAAAGAGGATCTTAGGATTCAAAACAAGAAGGTGTCTGTGCATGAACAGAATATCTTCAGAGCAATATAGAAACACAAGATTGTAGTCCAGCAGGGGATTTTATATGTAGATCTAAAAGACATTTTGAAATAACCTAACAGAACTCACTGTATTTTTTTTGTTGTTTTACAAAAGCAGTAAATTATTCCAGTGGCTGTTCTTCTGCTTTGATAACTGTTGTGGAGACACACAGTAGATGCCTAACTGCCTCAAGGACATAAGGATCTAAGTATAATGAAAAGCACTTACTTGTGACCCCAGCTTTATCACTTAACCAGAAAACAACATTAATAGTAACTACTCTGGAAAAGGAATAACAATTGTATCTAATATATAGTGTATATATACATATATATATATATAGCTTGCACACAGTACTTCCCTCAAAACATAGGCACCATTTCTATCCCCGGTTCTGCCTAAAAAATCTGATACAACTCCTTCAGTTACACGAATATCTCTGCAAGTTCAATGTGGATAATGAAGGAAACAAGGATTCCAGGTTTTGCTCTTAATAGAATAGGTAAAGTCTACTGACAAAGCTTAGATTATCCAACTTTAAATGTACTGATAGCAAATACAGTCAATTCATCTTACCTTTCAATGACATTTAGAAGACAGAATGAACATTTTGTTCAAATATATTTTGTTCTGTGGCACTACAAAAAGGGGAAAAAAGGAAAAAGTCCATGATTTTTTCAAATCCCCCAGTGTGACAGCTGCAATAGATGTGATTAATAAGCCACAAACAGCAAACAATATGTGGAAGACACAGGCAGGCTGCACTTCAATCTAAAATTCCACAAAACACTGCAGTCTGCAATGTATCTATATCCAAAACCACTCCAAAACTAACACATGACATTAATCATTCCTGGCCATCCATTATAACCTGATGAATTTGCAGAGTTTGTATTCCAGTACACTGGAGACTTAAAAATAATAAAAATAAAAAATAAGCTGGAGCAGCAAAAATACCAGAGGCCAAAAGAATAAATAAAGCTTAGAGACTCACAGCTCAGAATCAAAAATTAATGACCATAAGAGGTAAATGGTCCAAGTAGTGGCCTCTACTTCTTATCACAAATGCAAGAACAGGGCTAAAATCAGTTCATGTAAATTTTCTGTGCAAGAGAATGCAACAGTAGAGATTACTTAAAACGTATTATAATACCCCATGAAAATATTTTAAGGCCTTTCAGGAATATGACTTCATACAACCTGCTTACTTTTGCGAGGAATATAGTTGTTAATTAACATTGCCATTCCATAGTGCAGAAACTAGAATACTCCTTTAAGCCTTAATCCTGAAAACACTGTACAGTTGCTTAAATGTGACATAAGTTAGTATATTGCTTACCTACAGTTAAGCACATGGCTACTGAAGAAAATAATTGCAGCAACCATCTCCAAATCTCTCAGGTCTTGTTCCCCCAGTCTCACTCCTACTGATAAACAAATTTATCTCCTCTTATGAATGCAGTGCTAATATCACTGATAGTTACAGTAAACTTATAACTGATTTTAGTGGAAACAGATATACAGGAGGTCAGAGAATAAATGTACCCCTTGAGGAGGTTTCCCAATCTTTCTGTGTTTTAGCTTGCAACCTCAGGACCAAAATCGACACAGCTTCTTTTTTTGTTTGTTTACCTCAAAATAAAGTATCTCAAAAGAGAACATCAGCAGAAGAGTTACAGCTGCCCAGAAATTTTCCAGAGAACACTTTTCTGATAGAAAATGGGGATTCACCAGAAGCACAACATTCTTCAGATTCTCATCACACCGTCAGCAGCCAGTCCTCCAGATGCCCATTTCCTTGGGCATCAGGAGGTCTATTTCAGGATCTGGGAGTCTGGAAATGGTGGCTTTTGACCTCTCAAGTAGCATAGGCTCTCCTTGTCTCATAGATACCAAGCACCCCGCAGTTTACAACTTTTAGGTACAGTGGGGGGCCCAGTCTGGACTTCCAGCATACTTCTTCCTAGGAAGCCTAGGTCTTAGGCTCACAGCCCTAAAATGTTTGGGATCCTGGGCTTCCCAGGCTGTGATGCTATTCCAGATCTGATGGCTGTGTGAGCAGCAGAGTGCTTGGAGCCCATGAGCCCCAGCATCCATGGGAGTTCCTACTCTTCCTACTGTCCAGTTCCTTATTTGCTCTGCCTTAAAAATGCTTTATAGAACCAAACTAAAGGTCATGTTGACTTCTCCAAATTCCTTGAAAAAAAAAATGGAAATATCTTTTTTGTACTTTGTTTTTAAATAAGTATAACTGTTGTCATTACTGTTAAGAAGTCCTTCCCATGGAATGTGAATTCAGATTTATTTCCAGTCAGTCAAGAAAACAATAAAAATCCAGAAACAATTGGGAATTATATTTTTGCTGTAACACTGTTTTCGAGGATTTAAAATTCTATACAGTCCATAAGCAGGAGAAGCAATCGCTGCCTAAGATATAGGAGACAGTACATACATGTATGTGCTTCCATAGCACAGTATTCCAAAATTGATTTTTTTGTTTGAAACCTAGTTATTTATCAGACTTAAGGTCTTTGATGCTAATATTAAAATATCAGTAACATAGGCCAAATATATTAAAGGCAAAAAAAAAGTGAATGCATGAACAGAACTCTTTTTCAATCAAGCTAACACGCTGTATTCTTCCACCACTCTGTTAATAGAGACTGTGTACTGCATCATGTTCTCATTATCATTTTTCATTATAAAAATAATTCTATGGGCTTTATAAATACTCATTATCATTTCAATCATAAGAAATTCTAGATCACTAGACTATGGAAAAAGTGTATGCTTAGTCAGCAAGAGCAAAACAGGCCAATTTGATACGTGTCAACACTAAATCATCCACCACAGGAAAGGAGGCAAAGAATTTATTTGATCCTAGTTATCTTCATTAAAAGTAAAAGTAAGCACTACAGCAACAGAACAGGAGAAAGCTTAAATAGAAAATATTATAAATATATAATGGTGACATTCAGCAGAGGAATCTAATACTATCTTGTATGATTTTTTTATCATTTAACTTATCATTTTCCAAGGAAACCTAAATTAGCTTTCAGACTTCCCAAAGAATGACCATGTGTTGACATTTATGTATTGAATAGTTTTTCAGCCATATGGGACTCCAGGTGCAGATGGTTAAAGATTTGCATGACTTCAACTGAGATTTGAAATACAAGGATTAGGGGGGAAATTTCCAGTTTAGAAAATAGGACTCACAATCTCTACTAATTTTTCTACCAGGTGGTTTGAAAACAGCAAGTAAGGAGAAAAACAAAGACAGAAAAACTATTCTGTTAAGAAAAAACATGTACAAGTAATTTCACTACAGATATATTTGCTATGAGAATGTATATCATAAATTCACAGGTAAAAAAAGGAACCATGCAGAAAGCAATATTAATAAAATGGGTATTAGAAGTTTCACCAGTCCAAACTGATAAAAGATTTAAATAGATGTATTCATATGTTTATATGAATGTAAATATTAATACATACCTTTCCTTACCCATACATTTATTTTATTACTTTAATATCTTCCTAAATTACAAGGAAAATTGAACTCTGTCTCAGTCTACAGTCAGTTCTTAATACAAACAAAAGGAAACAAGACTCTGCTTCACATATTAAAAAGTGAATTTGAAGCTCTTTCCACACACTTTTGATGAGCTCCTTTCAGTATTTTACCAAGAATCTTGAGAGAAGACCATTAGATATGAAATAAAGTCTGCACCAGCTACATGCAAGGTATATATATACCTATACTGCGTTGAGCAGTATGTATATAATTTATATATATATATATATATATATTTATGTTTTTTTTTCTGCAAAGAGAAACAGAGACTCTGTGAAAAACACAGTTTAGTCACTTGGAAATGACCTTCCATTTTTACACAGTCTTTATGTAGACTTTCTGCCAATACAACCAATGGCTGAAAGCCAAGCCCAGAAGGTTAAAAGGTAAGAATCCTGTCAGCTCAGTCCTTCTCTCTTGACAGCACCTGTCAACTCACATTATATTCCCTTCTAATTTACTGTTCAACTGGGGTAACAATTTACATTAATACATACAAAATGGAAAATTAGGAGAATCTGATTGTCTTGCAAAAGAGATCCTCAATAACTTATCCCCTCTTACAAGGGACAATTAAATGAGATCTGACTAAGCTGCATGATCACAGATGTTGTACTCAAATCCTTAAATTGATATCATGTGAAATATCTCAATGGTGAGAAAGTCTGTATTGATGAGTCAGTGGCACATCACACACAGCAGCATGCCAGCATGGAGAGAGCTGAACATGAAGGCAGACCACAAGCAATTCAGTCCTGGCCCCATCTATATTCAGAACTCAAACAGTTCTGGGCTTGACTTCATAAATATTAGCATACTTACATGTGTTACACTTTGCTGTATTAGGTAGAATTGGTGCATTTGTATCATCAGTGTCTGTCAGCTAAGGGACAGTGTTGTTCAAGGTTTCATTGAGAAGAATCAGTAAGTTGTCTCTGCATGGTCTACATGAAACTTTTCTGTTAATGCTACACTCAACATGTTTTGAGTCACAATCTACAAGCAGGTTATTCGCCTTTTCCAAATTCTTTATCCAGACATGAAAGCCACTTCTCATAGACCAGGAAAACCTGCACCATGTCTTTCCCCTTTTCCTAGTCCTTACTATGTTGTTTTTTTCCATGTAACGCATACAACTTTTTTCCAGACTTGAAATGAATTATATTCTCCTTGGGCAGTGGGGGTGGGAGGTAGGATGGATACCCACACCGCACAGAAACTACCACCAATGTAAGTACAAAACCTATGCATGGCCATGCATGGCATTGGCTTGTTTTAAAATTAGTTTGGTTAACCATTTAAAAAACAAACAAACAAACAAAAGTATAACCTAACCTTTAAAAATAAATTATCTGGAAACAAAACAATGTCCTAGCATCACTCAGGGTTTGTAGTTCATCTATTTTACATTATTTGTTGTGATATTATAGCATTTTAACTTCTGGAGTAGAAACAGATTAAGTATTCATTTTTGCCATTTATTGAAAATCACATATGAGTTTAATCTATGAATGTACAGTATAAACATGGCTTGAATCAAAGACTGATGAAGTCAATGGAAAGATTCCTAATACATATCACAAACTTTGGATCCTGAAATAAAAGGCTCAAGCAGCCTGCTTATGATTCCTCTTGACCAGAACAATTCAGTCATATGAAACAGTAATATAAGTGTTACCATGATAACACATGCTAAATGCAAACTTTATTTGCTTGTTTTTTTTTTTTTTTTTTTTTTTTTTTTTTTTCCAGTAGAATACTTGCATCACATAAAATTAAGCATATTTTAGCATATGAAGGAACTTGATTCTAGAATTTTCTGCTCTTAGCTCCCTGATGATTTCTGGTGTCTCTTATTCTGGAAAGATGAAGAAGAAAGAAGAAGAAGAAGAAGAAGAAGAAGAAGAAGAAGAAGAAGAAGAAGAAGAAGAAGAAGAAGAAGAAGAAGAAGAAGAAGAAGAAGAAGAAGAAGAAGAGGAAGTATGGAAAGGCAAATAGTTTTTACCAATTTTTCTATCACTATTATGATGAAAAACAGTTGTGGGAACAGCAAATTTTAACTTGTGCAGATTTCTGGGTAAAGTAATGCAAAAGATACAAGTATTAGCCTTCCCTCACTGTGGGTTGTGAATGCAAGTCCCTTCATTATCTTAACAACCCACTTTTTCCTGGAAGCTGTTAGCATTTTTGAAACATCTCTCTTTATCAAATCCAGCAGAAAATATGCAACAGAATCCGGAGTCAAAGGGGAAGGAATCATACATAGTCAGACACAGGCATTGATCATACACACACATGTACACAGCATAATCACAAAAACTTTAATTTCTTTGTGAAATGAAGCCAAAAAAAATATCACCTGAGGAGGTTCTAAGACAAGAAAAAAAGAAATATATATATATATGTATATATATATATAAATATAATGTAATTTTAAGTGAAGGTAGAGACAAAAGCAACATGAAAACCACCAAAAGTGTGCCCCAGTATTTCAGTTTAGTTCTTACCTTTGGTAGTTAGGCATACTAATTTCTTTTAACATTTTGGTGCACATATAAATTATATTAACCATTTGGTAAACATGCAAAGTTACTAATCTTTTAAACTTCTAACATATGAAGGAAAATATATGTATCAGTAAATCTCTTATGCTGTAAAGTTCTTCATTTAATTGTGAAGTCAGTCAGTTTGCTAAACAGATTGCATATTATAAATAATGGTATTATGCCATACCAACTGTAGAAAATCTCCTTACCCCAATGAAATTCTGTTCAGATATTCCTATTAAAAAGGAACCCACCATGTCACAGTGAGCAAGTGTAAAGCACTCCCAAAATTATAGGATGTTCTTTTGGTTTTAAAAAATCAGTTTATAATAATAGTTTTGCCACAGCTGTGCTCATAGTTTCATTTAAGATCCAACAGTTGCATTTTTATTTTTATTTTTATTTTTATTTTTATTTGAAGCACCCTGAAACTAATATGAATCTTTCTATCAAGTCTACCTGATTTTTATTGTGGCATGTATGATTTTGTATTTGCCAGGTTGTGATCATAGTATTCTGTAGCACCTAACTGATTTTGTCTAACAGAGCACCTGACTGGCATGTAAATCTGAGATATAAAATGCAGGAGTAATTTCTGTCACTAGAGACTGACTATGCTACAGCCATCACTAAAATCACAATATATTGCATGCGAGAAGCAGTAAGTCTAAATTACAGAACAGTTAGGTGGTCATTAAAAACAAACTTTTTCGTATATAATATAGTTCTCTCCTAAATACATTAAAAATATATATATATATATCATTACAAGGGTACCTGCAAACTCCCCAGAATTATTTCTGATGCATCTTTACTAAGCCACATGAACTAGGATCAGCAGCTGAGAATCAGCATTTTTCTCTTTTTTCAGTTCTCGTTATTTTTCAGAAAGCATAGGAGATGTAAATAAACTATAAAATATCACATGTATTTTGCTTTAGCACATTCTGTAAACGGAAAACAAAGCCTTACGTTGATTTTAGTCTACTGTACGCTTTATCAGACCACAATCTCAAGCACACAATATCAATTCAAGGTAAAATTCAGTGGGCAAAAAAAAAATAGAAAAAATCCCTTTTATACAATGTGGATTTAGACAGGAATTAGACAGTATGACAGCCTTCAGCCTCCTGCACAGACATGGAAATTGCCTGTAATATGAACATGAAGAATTTGTTTCTAAGGACAGTGAAAATGCAAGATCAAGTTGGAAATAGACACTTGCACCCAAAGCTAAAAAGAGACTTCCACTATCTCATTTTTGTACATTTAGTCAAGAGATTAAATATGTTTTAAGGTACACAGAAATTAGACTTTGGCAAAAAACTTCTTTTCTTTTTTCATGCTCAAGTGATTTTTGTTTCAAGGTAAAAAGGGAATTTAAAGAAAAGAAACTTCAGTTGTATAAAAATGTCACAAGAAATCTGTTTTATAGATTAGAAAGGATTGTGATTTCTTAAAACAGTTGCTTGAAGTTATTACACACTGAGTTTGCTTGGGATCTTTCTTTCTGGGAAATGTATGGCTGCTGCCAAAATAAAATCTGTTTAACTGTTTAAGTGAGAGTTTCAAGAGAACCTAATTCAGTGCAAATGAGATCAGCTTATTACAGCTTAATAACTATAACACAGACACAGAAGTAAAGAAAAAAAAATACTCTTGAAACATTATCTTCCTCCCACCCTCATTCAGACACATAGCCAAGACACTATTCAGGTTTTTAACTCGGGAAACATTGTGGGGCTAATATAAAATAGACAGTGCTCAGGTGTTTGCAGATCCCTCATGAGCTCCATGAAGAGTCAACCACACTGCTACAAACTAGGTAACTTCCCTGTATCATCATGGGACATTATTAGGGCTGCCACTGCTACTTAGAGTGCTGAGAAAGCATCTGCTGCCAGATCCTGAAAGACCAGCTTTGGAGTTCAAATACCATTTGCTTGGCAGTAAGAAATAGAATTTGTAAGTAGTACTGGAGAAAAGAGCTTTATTTCCTGAATGCTTCCCATGTATCTTTTGAAAGTGTTTCCATCGCAATAAAAGCCTATCAGAGCTGCCACAGATCAGTTTTTGTTCCAAAAACTGCTTCTACAGGGAGGTGGCCTGGATGCAGGATGTTGGACTGCTATGTTCAAAGAAACCAGGTAAAACCAAAAACCCTAGGGACCTTAAAACCTCTAAGATCGCCACAAAGTAAAGGACATGCTGCAAACCACTCCCTGATGTCTTGGAAAGGTCTGGGGACAGCTAGAACTTGGATGCTATCTGCAGAAACTGGGAACAGACAAATATGCTTGTGCCTTCATCAGAAAGGTACGTTTGAAGCCAGGTCTGACTGAATACGTGGACAAAAGCTGAGAGTGAGACATACTCCATGGATGGGGAAAGAAAAAAAAAAGAAAAAAAAAAAAAAAAGCCAGGAAGATTGAGACCAAAGACCAAAGGAGAACAGAATCAGAGTTCCCAATTAAGAATATAAAGGGTAGCAAGCTATATATATCAGTACCATGGAGTGGCAGGAAGATCTGAAGGATGAGGAGAATATAAAGAAAGCACATTACTTTTAAAGTAACTGTTGGTTGGAGACTATTCATTTATGCTGGCCTTGGTAATTGAAAAGCCCTTGGTTGCTGTGTTTATCTGAAATACAGTGTGGCTTTTAGCATACTTAGCCTCATTTTCTCCTGTTCCACACAGTCAAAAACGCAGGGAATTATTTACTTTCTGTCAGAGTGCTAAGACACATAAGGCCAGTTCTGCCAACATCAGTATAGCCTATTGAGAGGAAAGCTACTGGCTGAGTCGATCTTGTGAGTTGTTTCCTTATGATTAACTTTTCCAAGTCAGGATGGCTGGATGGGGAAATGTTTGGATTAGGTTTGGGATCACGTTCCATTGCCTCATAATTCAAAGTATGTGGTATATTCTCAACCCTAATGCTATATACAAATCAGTAGTTTTGCACACACTGGCTCCAGTTTAGATACCAACAGTCTCTAACAGGTCTGAACACCACCAAATTCAATAGTAATATGTCTCTGTTTTTTGACCAAACTTTCAATGTTATTTTGTTTTCTAATGTTTAATAATGCTGGTGATGATTCATAAGGCCATACTTGAAATAGAGGTAAAATCCATGGAACCATGCAGCTTTATATTGGCTAAGAATCTGACCTTCATTCTCCTGATTTTGGAGAACATCTTCCACAAAGACAGTCCCCTTGTAGTATACAGGCTTGGTAACAAATATTTATTCAGACAAGGTATAATGTAGCCAACAAAATCTGGAGAACATGAGCATGAATACTGACCACAAGTTCATTTCCTGACAGCAGGCAGAATATGACAGGAGAAAAGACATCACTTACCTGTCATCCTTTTCAGCCACACATCAGATATGCTTTGCAATACATTTTCATGTTGTCAACATTCACTCTGCCCCCTCACTAACTAACACAAATGTTTTTAAGCTCACAGATCGTCTACTCTGATTTTACACCTTAAAATATTTTATAATATTATTTATATTACTGTCTCAATATTAAGAAACTAAATGTTTCCAAAAACATGATTCCAGAAACTAAATATCCACCCAAATTCTTCCTTCATTTATACACCCTTTGAGAACTTGTCCGTGCATTCTATCAAATAATTCTCAAGAAAAACTCTCATCTGCATAGTAGCTAACACTTCTAAATAGTCATTCTTTGTTGTTGTAGTTTTAAAGAAGAAATTCAAACCTGTGCTCTCTATAGTAGAACCATTAATATATTTAAAGATACAAATGAATCTGCTTTCTTTACTGGACTGAATCTAATTTGCTTGGAATATAATTTCCTGTCTTTTGCTTTTCCATACCTAATGATAAGCACAGAAAAGTTTCTGTGTGCTGTCAAAGATTTTCTCTCAGCTTGCCAGGATTCTCCTTGATCCTTGGTTATTAACATAGCAGTATCTCAACATCACCAGTATTTCACCCACCCTCTGTAGGCAATTATATTCTGAAAAATGCATGCTTTTTGCCAGGGAACAGATGTAGCAATTTTTGCTGGTTTGGTGACAGTGGATATATCTTAAAGGCAGACTGAAGTGGTGCTGTGCAGATTCCCCTTATATTTCTTCAGCTTTGCTTGACAAATGCAGAAGCAGGTGTTCAATGTATATTCATTGCTGAAACTAGTTTAAATAGATTGACATACCAAACAGATTTCACAGAAATCCTACATTATATATAGTCATATTATTCAAATCCATACAGGACTTTTTGGGGAATAAACTGTAAAGGATGATGAACTACCCTAGTCCTTTTTTAAAAACCAGAATGGCTAAACTGTCAAGCTACGACACCAATGATCATAACATCATTAGGGAGTACTCTGTATCACAAATACTTCCAGGACTATAACATGGAAAAGGGATCTCTGCTTGGCTTACAGAAATTGGTCAGTATTTCAAAAATCAATCTTTTTGACCCCTTTTCTTCTAAAGCAAAAGACTATAAGACTATAATTATGAGATGGCTTTCTTTTTTCTTTTTTTTTTTTTTTCTTTTCCAACAAATTACCCTTAAAAGAAGTTATTATATTTACTACAATCATTAATCCAGCAAAAGTAGCAAATTTGTGCCTCATAACTATCTTTCTCTAGTCAGCACTTGCACTGGATGAATCAGTGAGTAAAAGTACTTTTGTCATCATTTTGGTCCGTGTCACTTTAATTCCTTATTTTAAACTTCAAGAATGACTTCCCTTATAATAACTATGTTACATTTGTTTTCATTTATCACAATTACTTCCAGTTATTAAACTCTGCACTGAATTCAGTCTAAAGATATAGGTATTATCTTCAAATACCCTACACCGACATAATTTTTGGCCTAAACTGATGTTACCCTTTTCTGAGTCAGATGGGTTCTCATGTATGCAGTCTAAATTTGATTGAAAGAACCAGATCCACCAAAGGGCCCGATTTTCACAAAATCTGAATCACTGAACTCATGGGATATATATCCAGTAGCAATACTGGCAGAGGCAATAAGTCGGGTTTGTTGGTTGTCATGTTGAAATAAACAGCCCCAATAAGTGTCATGTGACATTTTTATTAGAAGAAACAAAATAGGCTTTTGAAGAAGGCAAAAAAAAAAATCACAAATACATGCTAAATTAATGACATTATATAGGGACTTTTGTTGGGATTTATTTTTATTTTTTTTACTGTGAAAGCTTTTAGTGACAGAATTTATATTTCAAATGTTGGATCCTGGATAATGTCTTGAGAGATGAGGAATGTGAAGCTGTATAAGAACTCCTACATTTTCCTTCTGTTGCTGCATGTCGTTTATTGAGCAGAGGAAACCACATATTATGACCACCAGAGACAGCTATTCTTACAATTCAAAAAAAATGGATAGAAATAATACTATATTTGCATTGTAAATGTGCATTGCCCCATTAGGGACCATGTGATGGATAGATGAAATAAATAAATTTTTAAAAAAAAAAATCTATTAGGAACATTATTGTTCAAAGGGAAAGAAAAATGCCGATAGTAGCATGCTGATTACTGTGTTCAAGACAGTAGATAGCAATTAATACCAGATAATAATTTACACCAGAATTTGGTCCAACAAAGCTTCACATTAATCATGTCAGTGACTTATTCCAAAGATCTGCAGGACTAGGCTGAAAGGGCAGTCCCTAACACCTGTAGTGGCTGATTTCTCACCTCTTTTATCATTGTGAATTTGAGATTCTGATCAGGCAAAGCTGTTTTGATTTGTCCAAAGCCACTTTCCCCCTTCTTCCTGCTGTGGAGGCCTTGCAAGTGGCAGGCACAAGCTGCTTCCCAGACAGGAGGGGATGCTCTAACCCCACCAGAGTCATCTGTCACATGCTCCAAATAATGCATGGTTTCCTTCAACTGTGGTCAACCAAATTGCACTAAAACAGTATTCTCATTCCCCAAGCAGCTTTCCTAGCCATAAAGGCATTTGACCCTGTCAGACAAGGCGTCTGTGGAAAAAGTCTGAACCAAGCTGATAAGCACTTCAGAAAAAATAGTGAACATATAGTCTTTTCAGGGTACAACCCCTCCATATGTACAAGTATTAAGTATGGCAGTTGTTTATCATTCTCATGACAGGGGAGCCTGCAGTACATCTGTAATTTAAACTAAGTAATTCATGATGTGCAGACCAGTAGTTTTAATCATAAGATTATCTTTTGCCCAGTCTTCAGTAGCAAGTTATAAACACCTTTTTTTCCAGTTTATTATATTTAATTAAACAGAAGTTCATTACTGTATGACTCTTGGCTTCCATCCTGTTGTTTTTCCAGAAATTAAAGTTTTGTTTGCAGACACTTACCAACTGAAGCACATCAATGATGTACCACAGCCCTTCACCTGAAATACATGTACCATAACTGTTTGCACATTAAAGCTATTGGCTGTGTCCCAGTGAAGATACTCCAGGTTAATATTTGACAGCAACATTAATAAATATACTAAAGTGAACTAATCAAAACTTTAGTTAGTTTTATGTTTTTTTTATGTATTTCAAAACTGAAAATAAATCATATAAAAATGCATAATTAGTGGCAAATCAGAGAAAAAAAAAAAAAAAAGGTACCATTCAAGAGGTTTACAACTACCAAAAAAAAAAAAAAAAGGAAAAAACAGTGTATCAGTTTTGAAGATGGCTTCATTGTAAAACCTTAAATACAAACTTACAAACTTAAATTATTCCAAAAGGAGGTGTTAATTGAGATTTATATTTATTAATGCATAGGGCTAGCTCAGTTCAGCCGCCTAAAAAGACAACATGTGTCATCTGAGATGTCCAAAAAGTCTCAGATGTTATCAAACTGGTCACAGATATAAGACAAGACCTTCAGAAGACCCATGCCCTTTTGAACTAGCAGGTGGAGCCAGGTAAGTCTCTAGGGCATCTCAAATGGCATCAGACATTTGAGAAGTGGATCATGCCCAGGAACTCTTAATGTTTCACTTAGCTAAAAATGATAGGAAAGATAAAAATCCCTCTCTGGGTATTGCTAGAATAGGGAAAAAAAAAAAAAAAGTGTGACTGTCAATTAAAGCATTGTTCAAATTTCTGTTTGAAGGCTACTCTTTAGAGGCCTCTGAGTATAGCTCCACTTTTAATTACGGAGGCTATTGCTGCTCTCACTTAAGGTAATGGCAAATTTTCCCTTTGTTTCTTCAAGAACTCTTTTGAGATTTAAGACCAATTAAGAGTGTTTGCAGCAGAACATATGGTGGCTTCACTTGGTTAGCAGAGGGCGTGAATGTAAAAGGTGTGAGAGTAGGTCTCCCAGATAAAGGACTGAAAAACAAACCTCATGCAAAGAAAGGGAAAGAATTGCCTTCTTCATTCAGTGGAAATATCTTCCAAAGTATAGGGAACCTGACCATAAATCAAAAATCCACAACAATTTTTGACCCAGCTAAGGGCTTCTGTGGTTTTCTATTATTCTTTTTGTTTTTTCTTTTCCCTTTCTCAGAATAATGGTCTCAGATGGCAAGAGTTAATTCCAAAGGCAATGGCCATATATTTACATTATGAAAGAAAAGAGAAACTGACACAGAGTCTCAAGAAAAAAATGAGAAGTGTAATGACCAAAAACTCTCCTGAACCTCAGTCTGTAACTCTATAGAAGAATTCAAACAATGTAGTTAGATTCCTCCTTCTCTGAATTCTTGTCTGAAAGAATTACAAGTAGTAAAACAAGATGTTTTACTACTTGTTACAAAGGGAAACTAGCCACATAAATTTCCCAAAGTTAGCTGCCACCAATTCTTCTCTAATTGTCTTATCTTTAGACATAACCCATACCTTTGACATGAGCAAACAGCATCAATATGTGATAATGAATACGTCACATACAGATGAATTATCATTTTTATAGGTATCAGGCCTGCCACTCTATCTTTTTTATGTCACATTAGCAAAGCACCAGAAGCCCAAAAATCATCTCTCTGAAATAAAATACCACTTAAATGGTTTCTTTAGTTCTGTATGTTACTGACTTAAAAAACAACTGAGTATGCAATTTAGCACTAAATAGGACAACCATTTTTAAGTGAAATAGAAGGGTTCCTTTACTCACCAAGTTTACTGAAGAATCTTGCTCAATATTGCATCTGTAATGAATATCTAAATTCAGATCAGCAGTTTATTTTATATTAAAATCAATGTCCATTTTTATGCCATTTGGACTTCTATCAAAACAATAAATGAGATACTCATAAAGTGCTTTTTATGCTTAATTGTAATCAATGACATTCGCAGATAAATGAGCTTAGTTTTTACATGACAAAAGCATATTCTTAACATGGAAGAAAACTACACCCATACAAGAACTTCAACAAGTTTTGCTGCACTAATGTTCTAAAAAAAAATCTAATAGTAGCACAAGTTATAAGTTTTCATTAAGATAAGTGTGATGGAATGGGTAAAACCTCACTTAAAGCCATGTAGTGCATTACTCAAATTGTGTTTCTAATCTGTAAGTACATTACATCATGAGTCAAAGGAAAGGGCAGAGTTTCCTGCCCAATTCATTTTAAAAAGAAAGTGACATTTAGAACATAAAATATGAGAAATGGGAATTGTATCTCACAGGTAGAGTTCTTTTTTTCTCATGAGAATTTCTTTATTTAAATAAGAAAGAAAGTACCAAAACTCTCTCACTAGCTGTAAATTATCAAGATCTTTTCTTAAAGGTATAGAACGCTTAAACAGAATGCTAACTCCACTGATGTAATTCAGCTTCACTATATTCATATTCTTTGGGAATCCTGATAAGCGTGCAGAAGAATTTCACACAGGAGGGTGGTTTTCTGGGTTTAGTTTTGCTGTTTTTTAAGTACTGCCATGTAGTACTTAAATGCCTCTGAATAGAAAACCCTATTACAGTGTTAATTCCATTACAGTGTTAAAACTGTAGAGAATATATCAAGCCAGTGAGACTGGAAAGATGCACCACAAATTACCCCTTATTTGCAATGGTGAAACACTCTGGTGTTACTGAAAAGCAAAAGAAATGAAAATCTGACCTTGTAAGGGTAATATGAAATGTTTGTCCAGTTCTAAGTACTAATAAATATACATTTTTACAGACAGGGTGTTTTTTTTTTTAAAGACTATTTCACATCAGCATGTTACTACCTTGCCTCCTCCTCACCAAATGTTCCAGTTTCAATTAGCACTCTGATCAAACTTGCCATTGTGATGATTTCAAAACACCAAGTTTTGAGTTGCAGAGGATGAAGAAGATGCATGTGATCTTTTCAGTTTTGTCATGTCTTTAAATGTCAAAGCCAAGCACCATGAGTAAACCAATTGAAACACACAGAATAAGTCACTATTTATGCTTTCCATTCTGTCACTTTTAGAAATGCATTCCTGTATATTGCATATAGTTAAGAAAAGAACTTCTATGAACATATCCTTCTTTATTTTCTAGGGTTCTAATTCAATTAATTATCTGTGGAAGAAAATCATTCAAGAAAGGCATGCTGAAAATCTAGCTTTTCATGCTACAACTGAAAATACATCCCTGGAAATAAGAATACAGCACAAGCTGGAGGCTTGAGGTGTGAGGCATGGAGCCCAACTGCAGGGTTGTTTGTCAGTACAAATGGAGCAGAAGCAGCAAAGTCTGGAAAAAAAAAAAAAAAAAAAAAAAATTGAAAGAAAAGCCAGAGCATCCTTTTCTGAGAAGTGTTTGTCCACATCCTGCTCCATGGTGTTCAGAGATGAACAGAATGCCAAAGGCATGCTCACTGCTGAGCATGGGAATGAAGAGTTCGTCCGACTCCTGTATGTTAAACAAGGGTTTAAGAGATCAAGATGCAGATGTCTCATGCCCACCTACAGAGCACTAACATTCCCTTCTCCAGAGACTGAGAAAGTGGCTCCACATAGCAAGTTGCAGACACTTGACACTGAAGGGTCAGCCAGATATCAATAGTTTGGCTTTGGATTTGGTTCTGAGCAACAAGGAGATTTATCTTAGATTTAACAATCTGGTGCAACAGCTGCTTACCATAACAAGCTTTCTACTACAGACTTTGTTTAAACATCTTGGAGCAATGAAAAATAGCAGCCCATCCACTCCTACCCGTGTGCTCAG